>NC_088869.1:48216931-48816931 GCF_032884065.1 Artemia franciscana
AACAGGAGTAGAGCCACCACCCACTAAACCTTCTAACGGCCAGAGCGTCATTTGCGCATTCCAGGAATCAGTTTCTATTTCGGGCTGTTTTTTTTTTCTCATCATCAACCCCAACAAAAACATTAGGGCAAAAATTATCGAAGACTAATCAAGATTTACAATAAAGCGGTGCCGCCTCTCCCTCCCTTCCTCCTTCCCTTTCAAATCCTTTAAACAGATTGAGACTCTACTATGTTCCATTGAAAATGATATGCATTTTCAGCATTTTGGTTTTGTTTTACATAACACCAGAGAAAAAAAAAATCCTCATAACAATCAAGATTACTGGAAAGAACTAACAAGAGTAGACGGATTATTTAATATATACTGATATTGAGAGCTGGGAAGTCTCAGCAAATTTTCAGTGTTTAATGTTATAAATATAAGAAAATATTTAAATAAATCTGCTTTGAGTAAAGCGTAAATGACACTCCGGCCTTTACAATTTTAGGGTGTGGTAGTCCTACTCCTGTTTGTGGTTATTTCTTTTCGTTTTAGGATTTTTTTATTTGTCTATAACAGTACCTGATATCTTTATGTTTGATGTCATTCATGATTCATTTTTGATATTCACATGATACACATTTTGATACACATGTTTGATATTTATTTGCTGTTATATCATTAATCTTAATTTTTGTTCATCTTGGGTTTCAATTATTTACTGATAGTAATTTCTTGCCGTTTTGAATTTTAGTTATTATACGACGTCATTTTTACGCGTCTTAGTTTTAATTTGACTCTTTACTTTTCATTAAAAAAGCATTTTTTGAAAAAAAGTTTTTGGAATCAGTTTCAACTCATTTTAATTGAAATATTGTTGGCTATAATTAAAATATTTGCAAACTTTATTCAATTTTTCCGCTTAAGAATTAAAAAAATTGATTAGGCTTAAATTCTGAATGAAATTTGAATATTGTGTCATAATTTTCAACTATCAGTAGTTTTGTACAATACATTTTTAATTATAATTTCACTAAAGACCAACGGGTGGATGAGACAGGGGATTATTTTACGATCTGAAAATCTGTATACTTTTGGTCCTTTATAGGGCTGAAACCATCCAAACGCACACCCCGTGGAAACCTTAGGTACGTATACGTATGTATTTCCAATCCGAATTTTATTTAAAGAATCTTTTACTGTTATACTTTGTTGCAACTGTTTGCTTGTTTGTTAAATGCATGTTACTGACCTTTATGTATAATGACCTTTATATTTTTTTTTTGAATTAAAAAAAAGGGAATAGTTATGAGAAAAGTCAAAGTCATGGCCAATTGTAGAAAAAAGCCATGACAGATTATCCAATTAAGTGGGCATCCCAGTCAAGGTTAATTTAACTGGTTCTGTTTTTGTCTCTCAAAAAAGGACGTCAAGAATCACGACGACTATATTCGTTTCCTTAATAGTTTGTCTTAATTGAACCTCCTTGGTGCTGAATTTTTTAAAGCAGATTAGCGTAATGAAAATTCGATTTTTTTTCCCTAAAAATCGATTTAATGTACATTGTCTTTCCAGATTTTTGTTTTTATCAAGATCCCCTTGGTCCATTCTACTTACCCTGACAGCTTCATATTGATTTGGGCAAAACAACCTAGCATACATGCCAATTAAGTTGCTAGCCGATCGGGGACAAAACGAACTTGGGTCTTTTCTGGGGGGGGGGGGGAATGAATCAATACATGATTGTATAACATGAATGGAATAATTCTAGGAAATAATTTGTGAAGTTGCTCTTAGGGAAGAAAGCCAGGAATTCAACTACAAATAATAGTAAAAAAGCATTATGTTTAATAGAGAAGAGAAGGGATTTGTACAAGTATTATCTGAGTGATAGGTCATATGAAAACAAGCAGAATGTAAGGACAGTGGAGAAAGCATTAAAATATAAATTAAGGAAGTGTGAAGTGGAGGCCATGGATTAAATTGCCGAGGATCTGGAAGATGCAGCTAGACGGCTAATAATAAAATATTGTCCAGGCATGTTAACACATTGAGAGAAAAGTCAATCCGAAATTGCCCCAGTTAAATACAGGAACGTGGCCATAATTAGTGATAAGGAAAGAGTTAAAGAGAGATGGGCAGAACATTTTGAGAATGTGCCAAGCCGAGATAGATGTACAGGAAAAGATATAGAAGAAAATGAAAAAGTTTGTGATACCCTAGATATGGAGCAAGATTTTTTTTTTTTTTTTTTGAAGAATTAGTGACAGTAATAAAAGGATTAAAAATAATAAGAACCCAGGAGCTGATTGTGAGGTAAATGAGTTTCTTAAATATGGTGACTCTGTGGTTAGAAAATAAGTTACTGAAGATTATGAATATGATTTTTGAAACAGGGGAAGTAACAGAGCAATTTTAGAAAAAAACCTTACTTAAACTACTGTACAAGAAAGATGATAAGAGTGAGTGTGGTAATTATTGAGGATTTAGTCTGGTATCTACAGGTAGCACATAACTTACTAATATGATACTTTTTAGACTGATAGATGCTGTAGACAAACTTATAAGAGAAGAACAGTGCGGTTTTAGAAAGCGTAGAAGATGTGTCGACCAAATTTTAGGTTAATAATTGAGAAATGCCTGAGTCATCAAACACCTTTAGTCCTAGCTTTTGTAGATTATGAGAAAGCGTTCAATTCTGTTGATAGACTAGCTTTAGCGAAGGTCTTTTCATCGTGTGGTAAACCAAGCAAATACATTAAAGTGATTAGTATTATCTACGAGAATAACACTGCTGTGGTTAAACTAGAAAATGAGGTTAACAATTGGTTTCGAATTAAATCAAGAGTTAAGCAGGGTTGTGTTATATCCCTTTTTACACGGATCATGTTGATGGACTTTGTTATAAGAAGCACAGGAAAGGCAATAGGAGAACACTGCATTAAATGGGGAGGGAAAATTTTCCTTGAGCTAGACTATGCTGATCCTTTAAACATCCTAGATGAAAGTGTGAGCAAAATGAATAAACAAGAATCTACAAACCAAGATTAAAATATTGGAAGCTACGTTGACGACTGTGCTCAAATATGGTTCTAAATCTAAAGCATGGGTGCTCCGAAAAAAGGATGAAGATTTGCTAGATGTTCTCCAGAGATATTGCCTAAGGATTGTTCTGGTTACCCGTCCGACAAATAGTATTTCAAACAGTCGGCTATAGAAAAGTATGTTTAAATCCCACTTTCAAGGGCTACAATGAGAGAAAGATTGAGATGGCTAGGAAAAGTTCTGCGGATGAAGGATGACAGATTGCCGAATACTGTCCTTTTCAGCCAACCGTCTAAGGCAAAAAGGAAAGCAGGTTGTCCACGGTTAGGATGGGGGGATGTCATAAAGAAATATTCAAAGGGATGGGAACTTCCTGAGAGGGTGTACAGAGGGCGGATTTGCATAGATCGGGATAGAGGAGAAGCGTGCGCAGTTGTGCTGGTTTCATGTGGTATGGTGCTGCGGCGAGTTGTTAGTAGCGGTAGTAGTATTTTTTTTTAAATCCATACAAACCTTTCAATGTCAAATTGAACTAGATTCAATGCCTTTAAACTAAAAGATATGTTCAATTGTGTTGTTGAATATTAATGGACTTAGTTATAAGCCCTGCTTCACCCGATTCTTCATAGGAATAGGACTGGTTACATCATCCCGAGAAAGGAACGGAAATAAAAAGGAATTTGAAAATGTAGAAAAAAAGACACACAAGAAAAGTTCCCAATTAAATCCTAATAAAACAAAAGCTTCTGGTAGCACTTACCCCCCCCCTGGGATACTTCCTGTTGGTGTTAATGTACCTCACCCTGTATACATGTCCTTTAAGTTAGAAATATATCAGGGACAAAAAAAATATGATCATTTCAAGTATCTTGAACCAAAGCAGCCAAAATTAGTTTCATGTTGGTTTTCTACACAAGCTTCCACCTGGCCAGGAGACTCATCAGGCCCTGTTCCTAAGCTTCTAATCTTTTAGTCTAGAATGGTCAAAAACATTCTAAGTAGTTGGGCTGAACAAAATTATTGTTTAGTATACAAAATTACTGAATCTTAGTTGATCGAACAGAAAGTATTGGGCCCATTTTCAGACAGAACAATTCTTTTTCTAGTTTTTTTTTCTGTGCATAAGGACTTCCTTGACTTACAGATATTAGCTTACCGAAAAAAGTCTCAAGCTTTAAGAATGAAACTGTCGGTCCTATTTCGAACAAGCCAATATTTCGGACACGAAGATGTTTTGTCATTCTTATTCCTTCCCCTAACATAATATATTAGGATCCATTTCCCTCCCCAAACGCTTTCTGAAAGTTTCAACTTGCCCTCTTCACCCTTTATCCCCCCCTCTCGTCATTTCCAAGATGTTAATGATGCTCCATTTAAATAGCCTGGGTGATTATAATATCTGTTGATTTATCTCACTACCTCATCGTAGATATAATAATTCCACTGGGTCCAAAAGTGCTAAACATTTTAGAAAGACATTTTGGCCCCCACATTCCCTCCTTCGTAAAACAAAATATGAAACAATTCGTCTCCCAATCCCCAGCAATCCTAAGTTTCAGCTCAATCCCTACCTGTTATTCCCTAGATATTGTATATATACCATTTTGACAAATTGGATACATGGTCTCCGTCAATTTACCTCTTTCTCCTCCCGCAAGTTAAAATTCTAGGTCAACTTGGCACCTCAGCACCTTTTTGAAAATTTCACCGGGATCACCCGCGCTGCTCCTTAGACAAGGACAATATCCTATTTTGATAATCTGGGAACACCTTTCAGTCTAGTTCGCTACTTCACTGGGAAAAGATTTTGGTCTAACAAGAGATGAAAAATTTACATTTTTCTTCTCATACCCCCCCCCCTCCCGTTCAAGATTCAAGAAACACTTGCCACCTTTCCCAAAACTTCTTGAAAATTTCAACATAATCCACAAAGCTTTTCCCAGATTATAGCAAATGCACTGTTTTGATCACTGGCAACACATTAGTGTCATTTGATTTACCTCTCTACTTAACCAGGAATAGATTATTATAGGTCCTATAGAAACTAACAATACAAAAGTTTAAGTATTGACCCGATCCCCAATTAAAAACTTGAGGCCTACTTTATCTACCCCCTGAACCTCTTTGAGAGCTAACACAAGCACGTCGGACAAATAAGACCAAACTTGGCTACGTCTTCTACTAAAAATTATCCATGAACGATGGGTAATATACATAATCTACTTCATTACCCCTTGGGCTGTGAGATTAATTTCGACTCATGAGGAACACAAACTAAACCTCACCTTAAATCACTGATTTTTTGTAATTTATCATTTTCCAGTTACAGATAATGGGGGGGGGGGGATTATCCAAGCGGCTTTGCTTCAAGAAAAATATTGAAATAAAAGATCCCTCCAAATATTTTTTTTTCTAATATAAGGATCTAAAGAGTCAAATTTAAAAATCTTTGCAAATAGCCCCCCCCCTCCTAGGTCAATTTTTTTACGGTGGTGCATGATTAGATTTCGGAGAATTACAAGCAATAGAAAATTTACTTTTTGCTGGTAAATTGAAGCCTTTGGTGATGACAGCATTTCCAGGAAGACATCCTTGAGGATACAGTTTCTTTGTTTCGCTTAAAAGCTGTTGGGTTCCAGCCGCTTTATGGATAGCTCCGTCGACTGAAACGAAAAAGACGATGAATATTAGCAGGGTAAATTGACTAAAAACTGTAATGAAAAGCTATTATGACGCTGCAATCAAGTAAGTAGAAATAGCCCCCAAAAATGAAAAGAAAAAAAAAATGGAAAAAATGACATCCTGAAACAGCCAGAATATTTTCTTATTTAAAAAAGGATAGGTTACGAAAACGCCAATATTTATTTCTAATATTTTGTGCGAACAATAATAAATACGTAAATAAACTTTAGAAATCCAATTATACAAGAAATAGCTAAGTGGGATGTTGAACTAAGGCAAAAGACACTATGTGCATTCATAAGCCTAAATAGACATATCAGCAATATCTCACGAATGACTTAGAGTATTTAGTTGAAACTTTCAAGGAAAGTTGACGGGGATACTGAACTATACCAAAAGTTTACCATATACATCCAGATGGTCAAAAAGGCGCATCTACAATATCGAAGGAACGGTTAAGGTTATTAGTTTTAAATCCTCATGGCACGTTGAATTAAATAAAAAAAAATACCCTATGTACATTCAAGGTTTCAAAAGAGTATATCTGCAATATCTCAGGAACGACTAAATGCATTAAACTGAAATTTTTCGAAAATGTTAAGGGGATGTTGAATACAATCAAAAGACATTATATGTTCCCAAGTTTTCAAAAGGGCGTACTTGCGATATCCTAAGAAACACTAAGGGTTTCCTGTTGAAAATTTTAGAGAAGGTTAATAGGAATTTTGAAATAAATCAAAAGACACTATTTGTATCCAGGTTGTAAAAAAGGCGTATCTGCAATATCTGAGGAATGGTTAAGGACATTAATGAGAAAATCTCAAAGCACGTTAGGGAGATTTTGATATAAATGAAAAGACATTATGAGAATCTATGTTTTCAAAAGGAGCTACCTGCATCATCTTAGGGAACTAATACTACTAACACATTACTGTAGCACTAAGTCGCTTGAGGCCAACACACCTACCCACGCTCTTCCTCCATTACAACCTTTCCAAATCCTAACTCTTACAACCGCCCAAAAAGTTCCAATTTACCCTAAATCCTTTAATAAGGCCTCCTCCCATCGCATTCTGGGATGACCTATTTTTTGTTTGACCGTAGATGGTTGGACAAAAACGAATCTTCAGCAATCTGAAAATTCTCCTCCTTCTCCCGGGTTTCCCAAGTTTCATGACAATACTTGAGCGCAGTCATCAATGTTGCTTCCAATAAAACTGTGAAAGAACACCCTGAGCCTTGGCTATTCTACTTTTAACATCTTCACTGTATCCACTATCTTTACTAGCAATACAAACTAGGTAAGTTAAGCCAACCATTTAATCGATCTTCCCATTACCAACATCACCTCTTCACCTTCGGTTATTCCAAGTCTAAGCGGCTTAATCTACTTAACATACATTTTCAAACCTATTCTTGCGCCCAGAACCTTCAAAACCTCAAAAAAAAATTGCAAAAATTTTCAACTAGGGTCACATTCCTTGGAACAAAATCGATCAAAATAATCCAAAAAATGGATATAGAGAGCAAGCTTGTTCAACTCCTAACTCAATACGAAACCGGCTGCTAACCTAAATTATAACAATAATTGACCTTTATTAATAGAGAGCTATTACTGGCCCTTGAGTAACCAAGGAATTAACACACACCTCGTATTTTTTACCCATTAAGCCGAAATATGTAGCTAATAGAATTCCCACTTTACTGTAACGGAGAGAGCATAAGAACAGTTTTCCCTAATAATGTTCGGAGGTAGGGAGCGTAATATATACCTTTCAAACCTTTATTAGCCAGCCAAATCACAGTACATCCTCTTATATAATACCAAACTGAATTCCCTGGTATGTCATGTTAAGAAACATAAGATTACATAGAAACTTACCACCTCCGCCTCCTCGTAGTGGTCTATTAGCAGCATTCACCACAGCATCAACTTTTAGCTTGGTTATATCACCTTTGATTAATGCCACTTTCTTCCCAAGTTCTTTTTCAGAACGAAAAATGTTAACGTCAGCAATAAATGGAACTAAAAGAAAGAGTTTATTAGATGTACCAATGGGCTATGAATTTGTTGACAAAATTAAGATGCTTTACAGCAGACAGGTGAAGAAAAAATGATTAATACTATGAACGAGAACAACACTGCTGCGGTTAAAGTAGGAAATGAGTTTAGCAGCTGGTTTCGTATTGAATCAGGAATTAAACAGGGTTGGTCTTTATCCTACTTTATACGGATCATTTTTATGCACTTTGTCTAAAGGAGCACAGGTTTCGTATTGAATCAGGAATTAAACAGAGTTGGTCTTAATCCCACTTTATACGGATCATTTTTATGAACTTTGTCTTAAGGGGCACAAGAAAGGCAATGGGAGAACACGGAATCAAATGGGAAGGAAAAACTTTCCTGGACTTAGATTATGTTGATGATTTAAGCATCCTAGATGAAGTGTGAGC
The DNA here is from genome assembly GCF_032884065.1 of Artemia franciscana. NCBI lineage: Eukaryota > Metazoa > Arthropoda > Branchiopoda > Anostraca > Artemiidae > Artemia > Artemia franciscana. Next base: position 48,225,095 of record NC_088869.1, read on the forward strand.
AAAATCAATGAACTTTTATAGGGTTTGCGAGTTCAGGGTGCTAGAATAGGTTTGAAATTATTATTAAAAAGACTATGTCGCTGAGGCTAGGAATAAGTGAAGATGAAAAGATGAAGTTGGGTGACGAAAAGATTGATCAGGTGGAGAGCTTGACTTACATTGGTAGCATTATTATTAAAGACGGTGGGAGCAGTGAAGATATCAAAAGTTTAATAACCAAGGCTCAGGGTGCTTTTTCACAGTTAAAACAAGTTTAGAAAAATAGGAAGATAAGCCTGCAAACCAAGATTAGAATATTGGAAGCTACAGTTATGACAGTAGTCAAACATGGCTCTGAAGTATGGGCGCCCCGAAAAGCGGATGAAGATTTGCTAGCTGTTTTCCAGAGATATTGCCTATGGATTCTGGGTACCTGGCTGACTGGCCGTATTTCAAACAGTAGGCTGTACGAAAAATGTGGCTCAACCCCGATATCTAGGACTATAATGAAAGGAAGGTTGAGATGGCTAGGACACGTTCTGCGGAAAAAGGATGACAGATTGCCAAAGATTGTCCTTTTCGGCCAACCGCCTAGGGCTAAACGGAAAGCAGTTTGTCTGCGGTTGGGGTGGGAGGATGTTATATAGAAATATTTAAGGGAAATGGAAACTCCCTGGGAGAGTGTAAAGAGGGAGGCTTTGAATGGATTGGGATGGAGGATGAGCCTCCGCAGCAGTATTGGCCTATGGCCGTTTGGTGCTGCGGTAAGTTGTTAGTAGTTGTAGTAGGTGCAACTGTATTTCAAGCAGGGGGCAGAGCCGGAAAAAAATACAGAGAGGAAACAGGAGGATTACATTACAAACAAGGAAAATGGAGATGAAACCCTTTAAAAATCTTCAGTTGTTCTGTTGCTTCAAGCACATTTTAACCACAAAGAAAAATATCAATAATTTTACAAAAACTTATTTTACTTTTTATGATGATATTGCCTATATAGCTTGTTCACATAAAAAGACATCCGCGAAATTATTACCTGTACCCAGCCTTGTATGTTCCTCTTTAGAAACATGGTAAATTTACATTGAACTTTCTATCAGTTTTGGCCTTCTACTCCTCCAACAAAGAGTCATTCAGGGGTGGATCCAGAGAAGGAGGCATCCCAAAATTTGTAAAATTTTCACTCACGTTTATACGAGTCTGTCACACATTAGACAAATTTCGTCAAAATTCTAGCCTACGACAAGCCATCGTAAGATATATCTCAGATGAACACAGAGCAAAAAAAAATCGGTGCAAGCGCTAAATAAACCGAAGGTAAAAAAAATTATATTATTAACATGGGAATCTTTACCCCTCCCCCTCCTCTCCTACGGCCTGTTCGAGAAAAAAAAAATGTTGTCATGATTCAACACCACAGAACTGCATAGTAAAGATTTTTCTTTTTTAATCCTAGCAGGCGCCCCTCCAAAATCCAACTGCATCCGCCCTAGCGTCAGTGTGTTAAAGCTAATTTCATTCTACCTGAATTCAATTAACAGGAAAGTCTCCAGAGCAATGTTAAGTTTAAATGTAAAAGCAAATCCTTATAGACAGGAGATACAAGAGTAGGGGGCTTTACTCTCCTTTTTCTGACCTTTTAGAACCTTCTTTCATTTTCGTAAACTATTATGCGAAATATTTACCAGTTTACAGGTTATCTCAAGTCATTTATCTTCTTATCTAATTATCTTGAAGTATGTATCATTTACCTTCTATTACGCTGCGATTATGTGGAAAACCCATACATAGCTTTACCCTAAGATATTTTAGGGTTTCGAATATTCTATGACTTTCTATGCGTAGCTACTATTTACATTGAAACAACACACATTTTCAAATCCAAATATCTATTTTTGGGACATTTTAGTAAAGCTTTCTTAAAAGTCTCCCTGGAGGGAGTAGAGGACTATATCATTCCAGTTTTCTGGGATACTTTTACGCGAGTAGCCTACTAACCCTGATATATTTTCCTCTATTAGATGCCACAAGAAAGATATTGTTCTTTTTTCTATATTTAAGTGAATTTAAGTCACTCTCCGTGAACCCGAGGATCTTTCAATGCCAGAGGGAGGAAGGTGAAAATATGTATTTGTGCATTTTTAGGCCCGTTTCCCTGAATGAAGCTCTTTCAGACTCGTTTCGAAGAGCAGGCAGTGTTCATCTACTTATATTTAGAAGTTTTCTGTGGCTAAGTCAGTACTTAAATATTTTCTTACACCTTTGTAAACAACCTTAAGATGGTAAAATAGGTTGGTTTATCAAAATTTTTAGTGACCACTATATATTCCAATCATTACCAATAAAGGGCAGCCAATGGTAAGGGACCTAAACAAATATTTTAAGGTAATTAAAAAGGTTTATTACCAAAAACTCGATAAAACTAAAAGGGACTTCTTAAAAATATCTACATTATACACAACAATAAACATTTCCTATAAAGGGAAAGTCAGCAAGGCCTGAAAAGCTATTCAGTACTAATTGTGCTTTGGGACTGTCTAAATGATTTTGGAAATCAATGAAGATAAAATGTGTGCAAACTCAACACCAATATGCAAGTAAGTAAGTATGGCAGCACTGACACGTCAAGGTCTAAACTGGCAATGCTCATTTCCACTTTGTGACCCTTTGGCCAAGAATTGCAATGAAGGGCTGGGAACCAGGAATCTGTGCTTTTGCACACCCTCCCTGCTTACCTTTCCCATATTTCTCCATTTGCCCATTTAGAGCTGGTTTAAATCTGTCTGAGATTACTGAGTAACATGAGTGACTGAGTGAAGCTCTTTCAGACTCGTTTCGAAGAGCAGGCAGTGTCCCCCTCTCCCCTTTGGACACATAATACAGCAGATGAAACACTGTAATCAAAATTCTTAATTTATTTATTTACAGCCACTCCAATACAATCCCTGAATTTTTTTTTAAGGAGTGCTTACTCCAAATTCACAAGAGACTGCCTGATTAAATCATTCAGTCTATTCCTTCTTAAAAACAAACTTGAAATAAATTACTAAAAGAAAAGAAAGATGTCTATCTATCCAATGGGGGAAATATGCCCGTTAATTTCCACTATGTGTAAACTAAATTGGAAAATATTATGAATACAATAGAATAGTACTTTATTATCAGGCAAACTCTCACAACATAAAAAACTGCCGAACTTGTTGCCTTCATTCAGCTAGCCTACATTGTATACAAAAAAATAATAATATAAGTACATAAGGGAAATATTAAAACATTGCCTACATCGATGAACCAAACTGGCTTATCAAACAAAATGAGTACTTAAGTACACAAACGAAAGTACATAAGTAAAATGTAGTAAAATAGGTAAAAGTAAGTAATATAATAAATGAATAAAAATGAGGGCATAAGTAAGAACATAAGTACATTATAAAAAACATACAGCATGAATCCAATTGGCCTGTCAAATAAAAATGAAAGAACAAAACTAACACATTAACAATACAAATGACACATTAACGTGATGCATTACAAATATCATTTGTTTGTGATTTCAACAAGCGCTGGCACAAAGATCTTTCTGTAACGCTCAGTTATTTCATTAATAGAATTTAAAACTAAGATTTTGTGTGCTTTTGATCGGGGTAAACGGGACCTTGGAGGGCAATAAGAGGCTGGGAGTATACATTGAAAGCGTCAGTTATGACGTAGATTATTTCCGAAAATGGTACAAAGAGTAAACTTGGTACAAAAGAGTGAAACATTCAATTGCAGGTGATAGATGTGTGCCAATTTCCACAGCTTAACTGTGCAGCAGTACTTGACGCCTGTGCATTGCTTGTTTGAATCTTAAGCTAGGTTTTGACAGAAGTGGAAATGCGCTTTAGCAGCCAAGTATAATGTTATCCAATGAACACTGTAACATCACTTCTTTATTTTAGCTTGAAAAAATTTACTGTCTTCTAGGAGAACATAGTCTTATTGCTCACCTTTTGTTGTCTTACCTATTTCTATATGCTACAGGGCATGCTAGCAATTATTTTTATTTCTTTTTTCTGTCTGATAGATGACCTAATGAATGATTTAAGCAGTCTTTGTTGTTGTTGAGAATACTTTCAAGAGCACGTTAAAAGAAGTCCCTGAAAATAACAAAGAAACTTTCAATGTTTAAAGATTCTTATGATATGAAAAAAGTTACAACTTCCCTAGTTAGTATACTTACAGCCAGTATAGCTAAAAATCTAGAAATTTCATTTAGATGGAATTCAAATCTTAGAAGCAATGCGGTCTCTTAAAGCGGTAACGGTTTATTCATTTTTTTAAGATATATTTGTGATACCTAAATGTATATTATAGGCTAACACAATTACATTTGATATATACTATACATCATTTAGTTAGTGTATTTACAGCCAATAGAGCTAAAAATTCAAAATTCTATAGATAGATAGAATTCTAATCTTAATAACAATGCATTGCTTAAATTCGTAACATTTTAATCATTTTTCTCAAAAGTAATTGTGCTATATATTATACATTATTTAGCATACATCGTGTGTTTAGCTGCACATACTTATGCCGTTTAGTATTTCTGCAGTTTTATTTTTCTTTCTACAAAGAATTCGCCCTATCCTTTCTATTTTAACAATCGCATTAAATAATAATGTAAAAAATATACACAGTAATTCAATGCAAAATTACCATTACTCAAAATCTTCTCCTTGTTTTGTTGGAAATAAACAGCCCAAGATTTCAAAGGCTTCCAAGCATTACCACATAGAACCATTGGTGTATCAACCATATTTGCTGTTCTTTTCTGTAAATTAGAATTGTTTGTAACATTTTGAACTGGTAATAGGTTCAAACAAAACAGGTGCAGTTTATTGTGTTCTCACAACGACCACAGACCCTTAAAAGCCCTACTCAGCAGCCCAAAAGGGAAAAAAGGTAAATCCGTATTATAAGAAGATACTAGCATCCTTGGGGCTTTCAAGGAAGTGGTCGAAGCACGAGCTTTAAACAGAGTGGAAATTGTTTAACACAATAACAAGAACTCCCTCATAGTACTAATAGCAATCATAGGCCCATATATTTTCACCCTTGAGGGGGGAGGAGTCAAAGGATCTTTGCTTGGGGGGATACAGAATAGCTACATTTTTAGGTGACAGTTTAGCCTTTTTTCCACTGAAGAGGTTCCTTTGGAAGATTTTCAGGGAGGAGTTCCCTCAACCGGACACCATGTACATAAATGAGACTGCATACATTATTAACTAGGGGTCTTAAATTCATAATAAAAAAACAACCTTGAAATGTGGATATTAGCTAGCCCATTCTATATGCAGTAGGCTACCTAACTAGAACCTAGGGTAATCAGCATTTTCGATCGGCGTGAAAAATCTAGCTGCATCTAAGCATGAAAACTGATAAAAATGATACCTACAAGCAGTATTCATTCATGTACACGATGTTTGAAATATTGAGAAGCAAGCCACAGCACTAATAAAACAAGTGTATACATTTAATGTATCTGATAAATATTGAAAGGGCTTTACAATATTCTAAAGCAATTAAGCTTACAATATTTTACTTACAATTTCCACTGTTTTAGTACATTTTTTACGAAATTAGTTACTTCACAGTAAACATTTTATAAAAAATTACCTCTAATTTAACTCTTCTTTAAATTAGTCAAAGGCAATTTGACACGAAATTTGTTTTCAATTCCATTCTCTGTTAAGCATGATTTCCAATTTACATATTAATTTGAAATCCTATATGAGCTTTTCGATACAGTTGAAACTGATCATTTTCTTTCATAATTTACATATTTATTTATCTATATTGATAGTTGTCCTAATTTATAGCTTATTTATCTATATTGGCATAATCCGCCATGCAAAAGGTGGGGCAGTAAAGTAGCAATGCTATTTGGCAGTTTTCAATTTTGTCTGAAAATATCATTTTTACATATAAAAACAATTTTTGCTCAAGCAAAAGCTGTCAAAACACAAGTTGTGCTCCCCCGCGCAAAAAAGGGGGTAGCATAGTAGCAATGCTACTTGGCGGTTTTCATGACCTAGTGAAAATTGTTGGCAGATTTTGTCTGAAAATACAAGTACTTCCACTATCCCCGAATTTTAGGGGATTTCTCCAAAAAAATTTCTTCTCAAAACAAAAATCGGCTTCCCAAAAATCCCCTTTCGTTCAGAGTTGCCAACTTTAGTGATTTATCAATAATTACATTCCACCCCTAGTAACTATCACTTTCACTTAACTTGACATAACTTTTTCAATACTTTCCAAAGTTTTTGTCTCAGTTATTTACTACACATCAAAAACCAGACACACATTATTGAATTACTGCCCTTTCTTCCTATTGAATAAAAAAAAGTTTTTTTTAACTGAAAGTAAGGGGCGACATTGAAACTTAAAACGAACAGAAATTACTCCGTATATGAAAGGGGCTTTTCCTCCTCAACGCCCCACTCTTTACGCTAAAGTTTGACTCTTTCTCTTGACTGTACTTTTTAAAACAGTAAAAAACTCTTAATTCCCGTCAGAATGAGCAAACAAACAAATAAACACGCACCCGTGATTGGTCTTCTGGCAAAAAATATAAATATCCACATTTTTATAGATAGGAGCTTGAAACTTCTACAGTGGGGTTCTCTGATATGCTGAATGCAATGATGTGATTTTCGTTAAGATTCTATGATCTTTAGGGGATATTTCTCCTATTTTCTAAAATAAGGCATATTTTCTCAGGCTCGTAACTTTTGATGAGAAAGACTAAACTTGATGAAACTTATACATTTAAAATCAGCATTAACATACCATTCTTTTGATGTAACTATTGGTAACAAAATTCCATTTTTTAGAATTCCGGTTACTATTGAGCCGGTTTGCTCCTTAATATTGAGTCTGGGTCTTTCCATTGATGCTAGTAAAAGCATAACATTTATAAGACTATACCATTTCATTAAAGCTGCCATGTGCTTGAAAATCCTAGCCATGGTATACTTTTTGAAGAATCCACCCTTATTAGCAACGACCTAGGCATAAAACAAATAGCTTGAGAAGCAATTGAAATCAGACTTAAGATTGATAATAGTATTTCCTTAAATAGGGACTTGGGAGAATTTCCACGAAATGCTCTATGCACAGATTTAATGAAAAACGACCTTGCAAAATATTATAAAAACCAATAGACATTAACATAGAACCTGTCACAAAAAGACCTATGAGATCAGCAACCAAAAAAGCAAGATTTGCACTAAAACGTGTTTTTAATCATTCTCTTTCATTTCAATGGATTGCCTTGTTTCATCACAATTTATTTGTCAGTCCTAAGGATGCCCTTAATCCCTCTTGTTGATCATTCCCTAAACATTGTTCTGATTCCTATGTCAGGGACATATTTTTGGACATGTATCCTCTTTTATTTATTAATAATACAATTAACCATAGACTGGAAAGACACCCCTGTAAAATCAATGGTAATTTACCATGTCAGAGTCCCACTAAACCCTCAGAGATAATTTACCTCCCATACATCCCAAAAATCACTACGACTCTTAAAAAAGTATGCACACAAAATGATCTCTATGCTGTATTTAGCAATAATTTGAAAATCATATTCTCGTAAATTTTGACAAAGAAAAAACTCCAGTTACTCCCCAAAGAGGAGTGTATCAAATACCCTGCGATTGTGGCGAATTCTATGTACGTAGAACTCACCAGAATTTAAAGAAACACCTACAACAGCATAAAGATGATACCATCAAAGCTCTAAATTCTAATATTGCTTCTGCTTCTTTTGATTCGGCTTTAAGCAGCCATGTGTTTGAAAATCCTAGCCACGGAATACTTTTTCAAGAATCCGCCCTTATCAGCAATGACCTTGGCATAAAGCAAGTAGTTCGAGAAACAATTGAAATTAAGCTTAAGATTAATAATAATATTTCCTTAAATAGGGACTCGGGAGAATATTCATTAAATCACAAATTTAATTAAAAACAATCTTACAAAATATTATAAAAAAATCAATAGATAACACAGACCCTGTCACAAATAGACCTATAAGCCAAATCAAAAGAAAGAGTTTCTTGGTCTTCTTGTTGTTTGTGTTTGTTATGGAAAGGCAGTGTGGTCTTTGTTGCTATTTACAATTAGTTTAAAGTGAGAAGAAGGGAGATGTAGTGATTATGATTGCTTTGCTAGTGCTTGTGTTTATTCTTGCATGTGTGTTATGCTTGCTTATATGTGCTATGCTTCCTTATATATCTTACTTTTTTATAGGAGCTTGGGTTAAACAAAAGCATTAATCACAATTGCTCCACTCCTGGCTCTGATGGACAACTTAGAAGCTAAGTGGGTTAAAACAGGGGCAGAAGAAATAACAGAGCCAATTACCTATTTTTTTACACTTCAAGGGAGAGTGCCATTCATTTAGAACGATGCCAAGTAGTGCTAATCTTTAAAAAGGGTGATAGAAGTCCCCTATCAAACTACAGACATCCTAAATTAAAAGCTTATGGAATAATGAAAAAAACTGCTTGTTACAATGGAATGTTGATTCCAACTAAAAGCAGCAGTGTAAAAAGGCAGAAGAAAGCAGATAACTGTTCTCCATTTCACAATTGGCGCAGAAAGAGCATTTGACTAAATACAAAGACTACAAACCCATGGCCTCCATAAAAGAGCACTTAGCTGAATACTATCTTTTCTCAAGAATAACAGGTTGAGGGATTTCAGTCTTCATGTCAGTTGGTTCCAAGCAGAGAAGTCTAAGGCAATGTGGTTAGACCTTTGTTAATTGAAGATACTGGGCATGATGTCAAAAGTAGAATTCGATTGCTTGTATAGGAAAACAAACTTTATAAACCAATAGAGATGCAGAAAGATATAGAAATCCTCAAACAAAGCATAAAAACTCATCCAAACCAATCAGACATGGATTAAAACTTAAGGCAAACAAGCATAAAGCAATATTGACTGGTACCCCCCCCCCTAAATATGAATGCATGTTCATAGTCTATAAAAGTGAGGACTAGTGGCATTTGATTACTCATAATCTAAGAGTGAAAATTTGGTTGATGCATACGCTACCCATACCTGCACTGTTCTTCTCTTAAAACTTCATCAGTAGTATATCTGTATAAAGTTAGACAAGTATATCTAACTTTATCTGCAGCATATTGGTAGAATTCAAGCTGTTGTTGTTGATCAGGCAAAATCCTCAAGTATATTAGTTAGTAGCAGGGTTCCACAGGGTAGTTGCTTAGGTCTGATTTTATTCTCCATATATATATATATATATATATATATATATATATATATATATATATATATATATATATATATATATATACATGATCTACCATCAGTTATAAGAAATTCTACAGTTAAAATTTTTGCTGATGATGTGAAGTTGTATAGGAAAGTTGGCTTGGTACAAGACAAAAAACTACTCCAGGAGGATATAGAAAGTTTAAGTGCAGGTGCATATAGATAAACTATATGGTTTTAAACACTTCGAAGTGTGCTGTCATGCACTAGCTCTGTAGAAAGTTGGTTGGAACTTTGCATCCTCACTATTTGATTGGAAGTACCAGAGGTGAGGACTAGTCTACAGTTACCTGTATTAATAAATAAAAGAGGATACCCATTTCCAAAAATATGTCCCTGATAAAGTCTAGTTCTGTGACATAAGAATCAGAACAAATGATTAGGGCACAATCAACAAGAGTGATTACAACAGCTCTTTTAACTTGTGGGGGATAGTTTGATTTAAAATGTAACTATCTATTGTTTTGTGTTGGCTTTCTATAAATAGTAAAATTGAGTTTATCTAAGCTATGAATAATTAGCACATCTAGGAATGAGATTTTATTTGCAATTTCTAAGGTAAACTGTAAATTCTGATCATGTGTATTAAGGTGATCTAAAAAAAACCTAAGTTCATTTTCCCCATAATTCCAAAGTGAAATTATGTCATCCATGTATCATTTCCAAAAGATATGTTTCAAGAAATACAAGTTTAACCAACAATTTTCAATATGCTGTACATAAATATACGCCAGTAGCCTGGAGAGAGGTGCGCCCATGGGTAAGCCATTAATTTTCTGGTAAAAAAAAATAATACGTAATTGGAAATATATTGAGTACTTGTTACAGAGTTTAACCAAGGTCGTTAAGACGACACAATCTAATCCTGCTGCTGAAACAACTATTAAGTGATAATTTTCGTCTATCTTATTTTGTAATAATTGCTTGCTACATCAATATTTGTATACATAGAAATAATGTCAATACTACTGATAATTGTATTTTCAGAGATATTTAGGTTTTCAATTTTTTCAACTAAATCTACCAAATTACATATGTAAAATTTTTGAGGATAAAGCAAAGGTTTGAAGGCTTGATATAACCATTTTCAATATTGGTGGCAGGGATTTTGTACAAGCTTAAAATTTTTGCTGATGATATGAAGTTGTATAGGAAAGTTGGATCAGTACAAGGTAAAAAACTACTCCAGGAGGATATAGAAAGTTAAGTGAATGGTGCAGGGTAAACTATATGATTTTGAACACTTCAAAGTATGCTGTCATACACTATCTCCATAGAAAGTTGGTTGGAAATTCATCTCCTCACTATTTGATTGGAAGTACCAAGGTACCAGAGGTGAGGACTATCCACAATCTTGACATAGTATTTGATCTGTTATTAAAGTTTGATGAGCATACAAGGATTGTCTCAGGTAGAGCATAGTTTACATTGTCTAGAATTAAAAGAGTATTTTTTCAGTTTAATGCAAAAAAAATTAAAAACTATGCAAGTCAAAGGTTCACTGTATCCTTGAATATTGCTCTCCAGTATGTTGCCCTACAAATAAAGATGATAGGAAGAAAATTGAATCAGTACAAATATCTGCTACAAAGCTAGTTCCCTACCTGAGGCATTTGTCATATTCAAAACATTTAGAGGACTTAGGATTGCCAACTCTTTGCTTCTGTTGGAAGTGCTATGATCTTCTTAATGTCTGCAGTATTGTAAACAGCATAGTGAATTTGGATTGGATTCAGAAAATTTCTTTCAAAGAAGCCATTTTATATTAAGCAGGCAAAACACATTGAAGTTTTAACCCCTGCACCAAAATCCAAAATAGGTGAAGTTTTTTTTAGTAAATAGATCAATAAAACATTGGAACTCATTACCTGATAGTTGTGTCACTGCTTGTACTGTTTCCTAGCTGTAAGACTGAGTTAGTAAACACCTCTTTTTACAATGATGTATATTGTTAATCATTGATTTTTGTTAAATATTCCAGCAGTTGCCACTTTTTGATTTTCATTTTGTATGTTATGCTTACAAGCTATTGGATGAACAAATAAATAAAACAAAATATCTTATTTTCTAATCCTTTTAGTACTGTCAATAATTTAACACTTGTGCCATATGGATGCATCTTGCAGATCTTTGGCAGTTTTATCCATGGTCTCCACTTCACATGTCATTAATTCATATTCTGATTTCTTCTCCACCTCCTTTAAATTTCTCTTATTTTCATCTGATTAGTCATTCAAATTATTCTTGTACAAGCCCCTCCTCCTCTCCAATAAACATAGAGCGTATTTCTATTAGCTGTATTTCTAAATTTCTTCCCTTAGACACCCATAGCAACTTCACAAACTATTCTTCTACAATTATTCTATCCATCTTCTACATTGTAAAATTTTAAACTTTCTAGTTTAGTGTTCAACTGTTCCTGGAAAGTTTTTCTCTAATTCACATCCTGGAGTCAATCAACATCATAGCTTCCTAGAAGTTAGTTACCCTTCCTAAATTCTAGCTCTAAATTAACCCTAGAAACTACTTGGTGCTGATTTTTATTTTTAACAATAACAGCATTCCTATATACCCAAGCATCAATCCTGATGGTCTTCAGCATCAGTTCAATTTATGGGTCATTTGATGGCCATATACTGTATTGGTTATAACTAGATTTGTTATACCTCAGCAGTCTGTGTAACCATTACTGTTTTCTTTTCCTTACTGTTTTCTTTTCCTATGTCAAATTACCAAGGCTAAGATACCATCTATCCTTATTTCTGCCAGCCTGGGAATTAAAATCTCCCAATAAAAATAGTATATTCTCTGAAACCATATCAAATTGGCCCTGTAGCTATTTGCCAAATTTATCTGAGTCACTACTACCCCCCTCAGTCAGTTCTGTAGGGGCATATACTACTATGGCTGATATCCTTGCAGCAGTGAGAATCTTGCATCTGATACCTTAGTCATAAAACAAGCAACTAGTATTCCATTATAAATACCTCCCAAAGCTGAACCAGACATATATATCTATGGTAATGGCAATAGGGCATTACCTATATCTTTGGTAATGTCCCTTACCAGGATTGCCTAAGGTCTCTGAGACTTCCAACCCTCACATATCAAAGATATAGAGGAGATGTGATCATGGCACACAAAATTTTCAAATCCAGTCACCTGAACCAGATCTTCACCCCCTCCCAGGCTAACAATTCAAGAGGTCACAGTCTGAAGCTTCACCTGCCTGGATGTCAGAGAAGGGAACAATGTGGCTTATTTTCCATTCAGGTGGTCCCCCTCTGGAATAGCCTATCTGAGTCAACCATCCAAGCTGAGACTCTGAACTCCTTCAAGGCTGGAGTTGACAGGGACTGGGAGAGGGCTGAGTGGAGGCTGGACTGGGAAGCTAAGCCAACATAATTACATCACTCACCATCAGCAAGAACCTACAGGAGGATCTACCACCTTATCTTGCTGGCAAATGTGATTTAAGGTAAGGTAATAGGTCTAAATAGTACAGATGCCAACCTCTTCATTTTCTGCCTTCAGCCAGGAGTGCAATACTTTCTGTAAACAAGACTTAGCATCTTCCTTTTTCATCATGAGCCCTATTCCCTGCTTATCTATGCTCTCCTTCTAGCCTGAGCAAATTAATCTTATATAAACCAATTTCATGGTTCTTGCCCCTGGGGACACCAGTTTCTGAAACTCCTATTAAGTCTACTCTCAACACTAATGACACAATCATTAAAGTTAATAACCTAGAAACAAAATTTAAAAAAACAGACTTTTAGAGAGACCTTGGGTTACTTTCTAACATAAAACTCAAATTTTACATATATTTGTCAGAAGCTACTCTCAAAGCAAAGCAACTTGTAGGACTTGTAGGATGTTGATCATAGCACATAGAAAGTAGGTCATTTATATTACTGTTCAAACCAATAGGACTACTGGATAAAATTCTAGACAAGCTACTTTTTGATATCTTGGAAAATGATTAGATTAGGAAAATAAAAATTTCAGTAATAAATCCAGGGCAAAAGAATACTCTAGGGAAGTATTATCAAGCTACTAGCCTATGTTAACCCTGTTCAGATTACTAAGCCTTAGAAATGTGCCTCCTTGACAGATTTATACCAATTGAAATTGTGACAAAACAATATTAAACCTTAATTCTCAATTTCTTTTTCCTTGATTTTGGTTTAAAAAATGTAATGCTTGTTTTTCCAGTAGAATTTTAAGCCATATAAGTTTTTAAACTTTGTGAAATGTATTTGCAGATCCTTGAAACCTCATAAATTGAGATTTAAAAAGTTGTGAGACTGAAAATAGCCTAGCCTACTTTTATTGTGCCTAATCTAGACCTAAGATCTATTTTGCAAGGTTTCACTTTTATAACACAAATAGCATATTTTTAAAGCTCATCAGTAATCAGTGGCCTTGTGAGGAAGAAGGAGTGGAGGTAGGTACTTCAAAATACCTTTTAGGGGCACACTTTAGTCTGTATAATCATCCCTTAAAGTTTCAATTTCCTCACTTTTTACAAAATTAATTTTGTGTTGCTGTAACTATCTTAGCTTACCCATATGAGACTATAATCCAGGTTAACCCTCCAGAAACTGCAAGTCTATGCAACTTGCAAGTCATTTGTCAATCCTAAGACTTGGTCAACTTGCCTGGAACTATGGGCAGGCAGGCCTATTAGGCTTAGAAATCATTTATTTTCCCTAATATGGTGGATGTGTACTCTATACATATACAGGCTACATTAGTTCTACTCTGGATAACCATGGATGAGAGTCTATCACTAATTACTTTTTCATTCACTTTCACCAAGTAGAGGTTGTTTTAATTCAATATATACATTTCCAAAAACAGAATTTGATGTTTTAATCTTTTTCTTCCCATTATTCCTTCTCAAGAGCCCACATTATGTTTTCATACCCAGTGTATGGAAAGCCCACCCTAGAAAATGGACTAGTCTATTGCTGAGAATTACTAGCTTAGCCCTATTCCATACTCTGACAAACTAATCAGTTTGTCAAATATGTACCCTTTTACCACTAATACGGTCTCTCTTCTATTGTGAATTCTGGACGTCTACCTTATAATTTACTTTGAGGGAAATGATTTTTTAATTAAAATTATTTGCCTAATATGCTTGCTGTTGCCAAGGTTAAAACAAATGACCGAAAGTCCACAAACGGTGCATAAACGGTCAGTAATCCGTGTCCCGATCATAATTAGTGATGGTTAATTTTTTATATTGTAATTTGCTTCACATTGTAAACAGTGTGGCCAGATACCTGATATGAGGTAGTGCTGCAAGGAAAGCTAAATTTTGCCATTAGTTCATTTTCCCTATCTTTGTTTTTGAGGGAGTTGAAATTATGGCGAAACTAGATATTACAGGCATGAGTAATATTCCAATATATATTAGAATCATTAAAGCTATACCGACCAATTTTGATGAGGGGATCCTAATTGATTGCGGTAATATTACTCATGCGAAACGAATAGACAATTCTTTGGCTGTTAGAGTGTTTTCTGAAAACGCTGTTGCGCTCGCTAATGCACTTCGATTAACGTTATGAAGGATAAAGACGTTTCTTTAGAACAGAAGTTAGACAATTTTCAAGTTGTTTTCCACCAGGAACATCTCTTACTTTTAATGAGCTTAAACTCCCTACGGAGAAGTCCGAAACACTTCGTTTTTTTCTAAAAGTGCACGCAAAACCTCTGGCAAACCATCAGGTGGCCTAGCATATTTGATAAAAATAAACACTGTTTTCACCACCCCCTTTATGTTATCACGAGAGTGATCGTTTTATTGCTATTTGTCTTGCAAACCTTGTCCTCATTATCTCCCCTGCGACCACAAATCCCTCCAAAGTTTAACATAATTTACAAAACCTTGCGCATTAATGATAAGTCTTTTGAATGGCATTGAAAGTAATGGACTGGACTGGTTATTATTCGGTAGTATGAACTGTGATATTAACTCTTCATCAGTATGGACTGAGCTTCTTTAATATTGCCAAATTCGTTGGCATTTGTTGGTAAGGAGCGACATTAAAACTTAAAACGAACAGAAATTACTCCGTATATGAAAGGGGCTTTTCCTTCTCAACGCCCCGCTCTTTACGCTAAAGTTTGACTCTTTCTCTTAACTCTACATTTTAAAACTGTAAAAACCTTTAGCGTAAAGAGCGGGGCGTTGAGAAGGAAAAGCCCCTTTCATATACGGAGTAATTTCTGTTCGTTTTAAGTTTTAATGTCGCTCCTTACTTTCATTTAAAAAACTTGTTTTTTTATTTAATTTCTGAACGTTTTTGAATCAATGTATGTTTTGATTTTGGCTCTCCGCAGAGGAATAATTAAAACGAAATTTGTATATTTATTTTTTTTTTGTCTAAATGGCTTTCTCATATTTTTGATCGAATGGTTTTGAGAAAAAAAGAGCGGGGGAGGAAGCCTAGTTGCCCTCCGATTTTCGGTTAATTAAAAAGGCAACTTGAACTTTTAATTTTTTACGAATCTTTTTATAAGTAAAAGATATACGTAACTTATAAATTAGCTTACATAAAGAACTTTTGTATTCTTATGTTTTTATTACATATATGAGGGGGTTCGCCCCCTCGTCAGTACCTCGCTCTTTACACTAAAGCTTAAATTTTGTCCCAATTCATTAAGAATGACCTCTGAATCACAAAAGCCGCAGAATAAATAGTTGAAATTACTAAAAATACTTTGGCGTAAAGAGCGAGGTATTAGGAGGAGGTGAGCCCCTCATATGGGTAATAATTTCTGTTTGTTTTAAGTTTTAATGCTGCTGCTTACTTCCAGCTGAAAAAAAAAACATTTTCATTGTTTTTTTAAGTAATGCTAGTAAATCCTGCGCTCCCTTCATGGAAATTTTCTTCCCCCATGACAAATTCCTCGATGGAAAATTCCCCCAGCATATTCCCCTCTTCTCGACCCCTGCCTCCAACCAAAAAATCCTCCTGAAAACGCCTGTACACTTCCCAATAACCATTACTATATGTAAGCATTGGTCAAATTTTTGAACTTGTAACCCCTCCCATGGGGACTGTGGGGGAGTAAGTCGTCCCCAAAGACATAGCTATAAGGTTTTTCGACTACGCTGAGTAAAATGGCTATCTCAGAATTTTGATCCGTTGACTTTGGGAAAATAATTAGCGTGGGAGGGGGCCTAGGTGCCCTCCAATTTTTTTGGTCACTTAAAAAGGGCACTAGAACTTTTCATTTCCGTTAGAATGAGCCCGCTCGCAACATTCTAGGACAACTGGGTCGATACGATCACCCCTGGGGAAAAAAACAAAAAAAAACAAAAAAACAAATAAAACAAAAATCGAAGGCATCCGTGATCTGCCTTCTGGCAAAAAATATAAATTCCACATTTTTGTAGATAGGAGCTTGAAACTTCTACAGTAGGGTTCTCTGATACGCTGAATCTGATGGTGTGATTTTCGTTAAGATTCTATGACTATTAGGGGGTTTTCTCCCCAATTTTCTAAAATAACGCAAATTTTCTCAGGCTCGTAACTTTTGATGGGTAAGACTAAACTTGATGAAAGTTATATATTTAAAATCAGCATTAAAATGCGATTCTTTTGATGTAGCTATTGGTACCAAAATTCCATTTTTTAGACTTTTGGTTACTATTGAGCCGGGTCGCTCCTTACTACAGTTCATTACCACGAACTGTTTGATCAGAAGATTATTAGAAAGTTTTGTGCCACCGATATTATTTTTGTTTATAAAAAACTCTATGCTAGAATAGGTGCTGAGGCCTGTCAACACTTGGGTTCTTAACACCCTTTGATTAAACTGTATTGATTGTATTGTCTGCGTTATTTTGTTTGTCTTTCGTGAGCGTTTTTACTCCGCTTAAATTGTCAAAACAAGCGAGTAACAAATAAATTAATAAATTATTAGTGCAAAAAATACAAATGGAAAACTTTTGAAATTTAAGGGGTTATTGGTATTTTTTGTCGATTGAATATTATTTATTGATTGAATATCCTTTGTGAAATTTTTATAAATGGAGCTTGATGCCTCTGCAATATAGCTGTCCCCATACGCTAAGTTTGGCTCTGCAGTTTTTTCGAAAATCTTGCAAATTTTCTCAGAATCTCAACTTAAGGTATGGAATCTTAAGTTAAATGAATTCTCATTATTATTTAGTAGAATACTGGAGTCTTGGAATAGGAGAGTAGAAAAGTAATGGATTACCCTCGGGACCCATCCTCCTAAACCCTTCTTCCCCCAATTTTTAAAATAGGTATTTTGTGTTTTGACTTTTCTTGAACTGATAATTTTATGTATGCCGATTTCGGTTCCCTAGCCTTTGAAAAGTATTTTGTCTGAAAGTAAGGGTTTGCTAAACATCAAAAACAAGAAGAACAATTGTGAATTTCTTTTGTAAGACAGTGGAATCCTAATTTGAATGAATACTTCGGATCTCTTTCCAAGGACTAATAAACAAAAAATTATTTTGATTCTTATTTCAGCGAAGTCCTACCAGAACTCAAAACTTCCTGAAGTCTGGGTTGAACTTTGCTGAACTAAGGATGCTAGAACTGTTTTTCAAGAAAAATAATTTTAGTTTTATTGGTCGTGTGTTGTTGCAAGTCTTTCTTCTTTTATATATTTATGTTTTGCTGAGGATGGCCTTTAGTCAGAGGGCCGATATATTTATTCAAATTAGAATTCCACTATCATACAAAAATATTTCCCTATTGTTCTTCTTATATTTGATTTTTCTTATGGAAAGGCGGTTTTGTCTTCGTCACTATTTAAGGGTTTGCTTTGGTAATTCTTAGTATTTATTGGTTTGATATATCGGAAACTGATGCTTTGGTCTTTTTTGAATTTGTTTTCTTAGCATTTCATAAGTTTATTGGCTGAATAAACCCTGCTCAATGCAGTTCTCACCGCCCCATAACAGTTGCCCCAGTTTTTGCAAAACTTTTGAGCTTCTTTTTATTGATGAGTTATATAGAGTCTGTGAAAGCCCTGATAACCAATTTGGTTTTAAACAATCTGTTAGTAAGGAACATGTTCACCATCTCATTTGTAATGTACTTTTAGAGTGTGACCAGACAGGGGAAAGGGTTATAGCAGCTAGTCATGATGTACGCCGAGCGTTCGTTTCTGGCGTCCATGCTCAGATACTGTCGTGTGCGCTCAAACGTGGCCTTGACAGATCAATCGTCCTACCACTCCGAAATTTATATAAGAAACTGAAGGTTAGAATTAAAGTCCCGACCATTAATGGTCCACAAATTTCGGCTGTAGTAGTTCCTGTAGAAAAAGGCGTACGGCAAGGTGCAGTTTCTTCCCCTATCCTTTACAATAATAGTGTTTTAGAATCACAAAAAGATATTGAGATGAGTCTTGTGTTTAGAGGTAGAGATATATCACAGTTAAATTATGCCAATGATATACTGAATTTAAGCCGTTCTTTTGGGATGATAGAAAAGAACTTTGATATTCTAAGAAACGCTTATTCCGAAATAAACCTGTCTTTTAACGAAAGTAAGAGCGAAATTGTTGTTTTCAACCGTCAAAGCTCAGATGACGTTCCTGATATCCGACTTGGAAAATTCTAGGTCAACTTGGCACCTCAGCACCTTTTTGAAACGCTTATTCCGAAATAAACCTGTCTTTTAACGAAAGTAAGAGCGAAATTGTTGTTTTCAACCGTCAAAGCTCAGATGACGTTCCTGATATCCGACTTGGAAAGTTCTAGGTCAACTTGGCACCTCAGCACCTTTTTGAAAATTTCACCGGGATCACCCGCGCTGCTCCTTAGACAAGGACAATATCCTATTTTGATAATCTGGGAACACCTTTCAGTCTAGTTCGCTACTTCACTGGGAAAAGATTTTGGTCTAACAAGAGATGAAAAATTTACATTTTTCTTCTCATACCCCCCCCCCCCCTCCCCGTTCAAAATTCAAGAAACACTTGCCACCTTTCCCAAAACTTCTTGAAAATTTCAACATAATCCACAAAGCTTTTCCCAGATTATAGCAAATGCACTGTTTTGATCACTGGCAACACATTAGTGTCATTTGATTTACCTCTCTACTTAACCAGGAATAGATTATTATAGGTCCTATAGAAACTAACAATACAAAAGTTTAAGTATTGACCCTATCCCCAATTAAAAACTTGAGGCCTACTTTATCTACCCCCTGAACCTCTTTGAGAGCTAACACAAGCACATCGGACAAATAAGACCAAACTTGGCTACGTCTTCTGCTAAAAATTATCCATGAACGATGGGTAATATACATAATCTACTTCATTACCCCTTGGGCTGTGAGATTAATTTCGACTCATGAGGAACACAAACTAAACCTCACCTAAAATCACTGATTTTTTGTAATTTATCATTTTCCAGTTACAGATAATGGGGGGGGGGGATTATTCAAGCGGCTTTGCTTCAAGAAAAATATTGAAATAAAAGATCCCTCCAAATATTTTTTTTTCTAATATAAGGATCTAAAGAGTCAAATTTAAAAATCTTTGCAAATAGCCCCCCCCTCCTAGGTCAATTTTTTTTACGGTGGCGCATGATTAGATGTCGGAGAATTACAAGCAATAGAAAATTTACTTTTTGCTGGTAAATTGAAGCCTTTGGTGATGACAGCATTTCCAGGAAGACATCCTTGAGGATACAGTTTCTTTGTTTCGCTTAAAAGCTGTTGGGTTCCAGCCGCTTTATGGATAGCTCCGTCGACTGAAACGAAAAAGACGATGAATATTAGCAGGGTAAATTGAATAAAAACTGTAATGAAAAGCTATTATGACGCTGCAATCAAGTAAGTAGAAACAACCCCCAAAAATTAAATGAAAAAAAATGGAAAAAATGACATCCTAAAACAGCCAGAATATTTTCTTATTTAAAAAAGGATAGGTTACGAAAACGCAAATATTTATTTCTAATATTTTGTGCGAACAATAATAAATACGTAAATAAACTTTAAAAATCCAGTTATACAAGAAATAGCTAAGTGGGATGTTGAACTAAGGCAAAAGACACTATGTGCATTCATAAGCCTAAATAGACATATCAGCAATATCTCACGAATGACTTAGAGTATTTAGTTGAAACTTTCAAGGAAAGTTGACGGGGATACTGAACTATACCAAAAGTTTACCATATACATCCAGATGGTCAAAAAGGCGCATCTACAATATCGAAGGAACGGTTAAGGTTATTAGTTTGAAATCCTCATGGCACGTTGAATTAAATAAAAAAAAATACCCTATGTACATTCAAGGTTTCAAAAGAGTATATCTGCAATATCTCAGGAACGACTAAATGCATTAAACTGAAATTTTTCGAAAATGTTAAGGGGACGTTGAATACAATCAAAAGACATTATATGTTCCCAAAAGGTTTCAAAAGGGCGTACTTGCGATATCCTAAGAAACACTAAGGGTTTCCTGTTGAAATTTTAGAGAAGGTTAATAGGAATTTTGAAATGAATCAAAAGACGCTATCTATATCCAGGTTGTGAAAAAGGCGTATGTGCAATATCGGAGGAATGGTTAAGGACATTAATGAGAAAATCTCAAAGCACGTTAGGGAGATTTTGATATAAATGAAAAGACATTATGAGAATCTATGTTTTCAAAAGGAGCTACCTGCATCATCTTAGGGAACTAATACTACTAACACATTACTGTAGCACTAAGTCGCTTGAGGCCAACACACCTACCCACGCTCTTCCTCCATGACACCTTTCCAAATCCTAACTCTTACAACCGCCCAAAAAGTTCCAATTTACCCTAAATCCTTTAATAAGGCCTCCTCCCATCGCATTCTGGGATGACCTATTTTTTGTTTGACCGTAGATGGTTGGACAAAAACGAATCTTCAGCAATCTGAAAATTCTCCTCCTTCTCCCGGGTTTCCCAAGTTTCATGACAATACTTGAGCGCAGTCATCAATGTTGCTTCCAATAAAACTGTGAAAGAACACCCTGAGCCTTGGCTATTCTACTTTTAACATCTTCACTGTATCCACTATCTTTACTAGCAATACAAACTAGGTAAGTTAAGCCAACCATTTAATCGATCTTCCCATTATCAACATCACCTCTTCACCTTCGGTTATTCCAAGTCTAAGCGGCTTAGTCTACTTAACATACATTTTCAAACCTATTCTTGCGCCCAGAACCATCAAAACCTCAAAAAAAAATTGCAAAAATTTTCAGCTAGGGTCACATTCCTTGGAACAAAATCGATCAAAATAATCCAAATAAATGGATATAGAGAGCAAGCTTGTTCAACTCCTAACTCAATACGAAACCGGCTGCTAACCTAAATTATAACAATAATTGACCTTTATTAATAGAGAGCTATTACTGGCCCTTGAGTAACCAAGGAATTAACACACACCTCGTATTTTTTACCCATTAAGCCGAAATATGTAGCTAATAGAATTCCCACTTTACTGTAACGGAGAGAGCATAAGAACAGTTTTCCCTAATAATGTTCGGAGGTAGGGAGCGTAATATATACCTTTCAAACCTTTATTAGCCAGGCAAATCACAGTACATCCTCTTATATCATACCAAACTGAATTCCCTGGTATGTCATGTTAAGAAACATAAGATTACATAGAAACTTACCACCTCCGCCTCCTCGTAGTGGTCTATTAGCAGCATTCACCACAGCATCAACTTTTAGCTTGGTTATATCACCTTTGATTAATGCCACTTTCTTCCCAAGTTCTTTTTCAGAACGAAAAATGTTAACGTCAGGAATAGATGGAACTAAAAGAAAGAGTTTATTAGATGTACCAATGGGGTATGAATTTGTTGACAAAATTAAGATGCTTTACAGCAGACAGGTGAAGAAAACAATGATTAATACTATGAACGAGAACAACACTGCTGCGGTTAAAGTAGGAAATGAGTTTAGCAGCTGGTTTCGTATTGAATCAGGAATTAAACAGGGTTGGTCTTTATCCTACTTTATACGGATCATTTTTATGCACTTTGTCTAAAGGAGCACAGGTTTCGTATTGAATCAGGAATTAAACAGAGTTGGTCTTAATCCCACTTTATACGGATCATTTTTATGAACTTTGTCTTAAGGGGCACAAGAAAGGCAATGGGAGAACACGGAATCAAATGGGAAGGAAAAACTTTCCTGGACTTAGATTATGTTGATGATTTAAGCATCCTAGATGAAGTGTGAGCAAAATCAATGAACTTTTATAGGGTTTGCGAGTTCAGGGTGCTAGAATAGGTTTGAAATTATTATTAAAAGAATATGTCGCTGTGGCTAGGAATAAGTGAAGATGAAAAGATGAAGTTGGGTGACGAAAAGATTGATCAGGTGTAGAGCTTGACTTACATTGGTAGCATTATTATTAAAGACGGTGGGAGCAGTGAAGATATCAAAAGTTTAATAACCAAGGCTCAGGGTGCTTTTTCACAGTTAAAACAAGTTTAGAAAAATAGGAAGATAAGCCTGCAAACCAAGATTAGAATATTGGAAGCTACAGTTATGACAGTAGTCAAACATGGCTCTGAAGTATGGGCGCCCCGAAAAGCGGATGAAGATTTGCTAGCTGTTTTCCAGAGATATTGCCTATGGATTCTGGGTACCTGGCTGACTGGCCGTATTTCAAACAGTAGGCTGTACGAAAAATGTGGCTCAATCCCGCTATCTAGGACTATAATGAAAGGAAGGTTGAGATGGCTAGGACACGTTCTGCGGAAAAAGGATGACAGATTGCCAAAGATTGTCCTTTTCGGCCAACCGTCTAGGGCTAAACGGAAAGCAGTTTGTCTGCGGTTGGGGTGGGAGGATGTTATATAGAAATATTTAAGGGAAATGGAAACTCCCTGGGAGAGTGTAAAGAGGGAGGCTTTGAATGGATTGGGATGGAGGATGAGCCTCCGCAGCAGTATTGGCCTATGGCCGTTTGGTGCTGCGGTAAGTTGTTAGTAGTTGTAGTAGGTGCAACTGTATTTCAAGCAGGGGGCAGAGCCGGAAAAAAATACAGAAAGGAAACAG
This sequence comes from Artemia franciscana, assembly GCF_032884065.1. NCBI lineage: Eukaryota > Metazoa > Arthropoda > Branchiopoda > Anostraca > Artemiidae > Artemia > Artemia franciscana. The sequence goes on from NC_088869.1 coordinate 48,248,471, forward strand.
GAGGATTACATTACAAACAAGGAAAATGGAGATGAAACCCTTTAAAAATCTTCAGTTGTTCTGTTGCTTCAAGCACATTTTAACCACAAAGAAAAATATCAATAATTTTACAAAAACTTATTTTACTTTTATGATGATATTGCCTATATAGCTTGTTCACATAAAAAGACATTCTCAAAATTATTACCTGTACCCAGCCTTGTATGGTAGTGTACTAAATTACCAGAATATTGGATCCTCTTTAGAAACATGGTAAATTTACATTGAACTTTCTGTCAGTTTCGGCCTTCTGCTGCTCCAACAAAAAGTCATTCAGGGGTGGATCCAGAGAAGGAGGCATCCCAAAGTTTGTAAAATTTTCACTCACGTTTATACGAGTCTGTCACACATTAGACAAATTTCGTCAAAATCCTAGCCTACGACAAGCCATCGTAAGATATATCTCAGATGAACACAGAGCAAAAAAAAATCGGTGCAAGCGCTAAATAAACCGAAGGTAAAAAAAAATTATATTATTAACATGGGAATCTTTACCCCTCCCCCTCCTCTCCTACGGCCTGTTCGAGAAAAAAAAATGTCTTTTAACGAAAGTAAGAGCGAAATTGTTGTTTTCAACCGTCAAAGCTCAGATGACGTTCCTGATATCCGACTTGGAAATAGTGTCGTGAGACCAGCGCCTAGTTTAGTTTACCTCAGGCTCTCAATCGGTTGTGATGTCAAATCTATGAGATCATTGCTAGTTAAACATTTGACCAGCAAGATCCGCAAATCTTATGGTCTACTCATATCTACCAAGACAAATTATAATAGACATATCAGAACAAGACTTTTCAATGCACTGGTGCAGCCACATGTTATTGGTCTCTCCCCGTTTTGGGCTCTATTAACCGATCGGAATATACGTACCATCCGGTCATGCCTTTACCGTTTTTGTAAGTTCTTGTTAGGCCTACCACCCTGGACTAGAAACTCTTGAATTAGTGAAAGGTAAGGCATTCTTGATCCATACCTGGCCGTCCAAAATCGGCTGTCTCGCTATGTCCGATCTCTCTGCAAGAATAATTCCCTGTATGGGGCGAGGCTGCCATAATCTTATTCTTCTTATAAGTTATCTTTCTAGTTTAGTTATATTTCTCTTGTTATTTATGTATTATGTAGGATAAGTATTTAGTTTCTTTCTTTCTTTTTTTGTCGTTTTGTTAATTTCGTTTGCTTTTTCTTTTCTCCATAGGGTTATCTTTGTGGGTTATTAATAAATGATGAATTTGATGAATGCAAAAGATGAGCGGCGGTCTGTACTGTGTTGGTAAATATTTCTAGTTATAAATACAGCTTTACTTCGTCTGTTCTACTGATCTGTTAGTCTATTTTATCATACTGTTTTTTTTTGTTATATTAGATTTATTGTGCTTGCCATTGTTGAGTTACGTGTACTTTTGTTTTTGTTTTGTTTATTAATTTTTTCTCTATACTCCACTGTTTGTACTTTTGTATATTTGTGGGTAATAAATATTATTATTATTATCATGAATGGCCATAATTTGATATTTCAAGTTTTTGCCTTTTGTGGTATGTCTTTTCTGAAACTAATGATCTGGCTCCTTCTGAGTTTGGTTTATCAACATTTCTTAGATATGTTGTCGAAAAGTTATGGTTTCCTATATTAAGTTCTGGTCGTTTTTGGTTTGACTTGTCTAAAACTGATGATTTGGCCCTTTTTGAGTTCGATTTCTTAATGTTTCATAAGTCTCTTGTCTGAAAGTTGTGGTTTACTGTGTTACGTTTTGGGATTTTTTTGTTTGACTTGTCTGGAACCGATATCGTCTGAAAATTATGGGTTGCTGTGTTTAGTTTTGATATTTTGTGGCTTGACTTGTCTGGAACTAGTGGTTTGGTCTCTTACAGATTTGATTTCTTGGTCTTTCATCAATTTCTTATTGGAAAATTATGGTTTGCTATGTCAAATTTTTGTATTTTGTAGCTTCACTAGGTAAAAGTTATTATTTAGCTATTTCCTAGTTTTGTGTCTTAGCCTTTCAAAAGCACATTGTCCGAAGCTTTGACTTTCTAGGTTAAATCTTGGTATTTTGCGTTTTAACTTGTATTAAACTGATGACTTGACCTTTTCAGAGGCGGTCTGTAACTATTTCAGCTGTTAGATTGTTTTAAGAAATTTAGGTTTCAAACCTGTAAGATAAGATGGCTTCAGGTTTTAATCAGCATCTAAGGAGTAAAAAGTATATTTCTTGTAATTTGTGGAATGCAGGTATTTGAAACACATAGGCCCTAAAATATATTTGAATTTAGTAGTTTTATTAGATCATTTTAAAAAACTCAGCTTTCAATCTTGGGAAATAAGATTGTTTCTTTTCTCAAGTAGCACCCTACATCTACAAAGTATATCTTAAGTAGCTTGTGGATCATGGGCATTTCAATAGATCCTCTTAGGATATATCTGATTTTGTACCATCGTGATATTGTTTAAAGAAATTTAGGTTTCAGCCATGAGAAATAAATAAACCTCATATCTCAAGCGGCAAGTATATTTCGAGTAACATTTAGCAGATAACTGTTTAAACTTATGTTACATTTCCCCCAAGTTAGTATTAACCATTTATTACTTAGGTTAGTTTAGGTTAAGTTGGTACGCCAGCTTAACCTAAAGCAACCTAACTGAAAGAAAGCAGCGGTAGCTTTGTTTTTTATCTGTACGGATGTTTAAAATATTTGAAATTTATCACTAAACAGAGTGTTGTTCCATGTATTTTTCTCTTAATGCCAATTTATGAGAAGCAAACACCCTTTAAAATTGTTATTGTGCTGCAAAAAGTGTAAGTCAACAAAACGAGACATAGAATATGTCAATTTTTTTTAATTATTTGAAGACACAGAAGTAAACGAATTTCAATTTACTATTGGAACGTAGTAATACTGAATTTTTAACTTTTTTTTCAATTAGCCGTTGAAACATCTCTACAAGGAAGGAAGCTACCTGAAAAAAGAAAATATTACGCCGTAAAGCTGCAAAAATTATTGAACTGACGAGTTGAACCCCTCTTTACTGCTGAGTCATTTGGCTTTTCTTTTGTTAAATGAGGATCTCTCTTCGGCTAATAATTTTTCAATCAACTGCTCTATCATATCCACCAATATTATGCTATCCTTTCAATGAAATCGTCCTAAGTAGCATTGATGCACCTAATACATATTAAAGTAGTCACAATGTTCAGGCTGAGAGCAGGTAATGCCTAGATTGATTTCTATGAATCTCCTACTTGGTGATGCACATTTATATAAACACTACATCTTAATGTACTGCGAAAATTTAAGAGACAGTGTGCACATTTGAAGGATGCTTACATTAAATATCTAAAATATTTTTTTTAATGCACAGTTTAGATTTTCCTGATGCCCCTTGTTGGACTAGAAAATGGTCTGTCCAACTACTGAAAAATTTTATAAAGATAAGCAATTTGAATTATATCAATTTGCCGTAATCAGTTTGTTGCATCGTATAAGAGTTGTTGTCATGCATTGTATACTTGATGTAAATTAAATTATACCTATAGGGTTGGCTGAATTCCGGTTGCTCTGTTGGCAAGAATACGACAGTGACAGTCTCCCTAGAAATTTTAAGCTGTAGATCCGCCTTGGTTGTCTTCAACAAGGCCTCCTAAGGATCCAAGCTTTTGACATTGTTGTGAAAATATTGAAGAGCTATGTGCTTGGATACTTTGTTTATGCCGCGTATGCCGCGGTGAACAGCCCAGAAGTGCTATCAGAACAATAGAATAAATCCTCTTATTTTCTTCAATGACAATTACAAACTGTGCAACCAGTTGTAGGTTCTGTATATTGTCCCCGGCATAAAAATCTAGTTTACACTTCTATGTTTTCCTCTTTCATGAAGAAATATACTGATTTCATGTTTTTATTGTGGAGGGGGGACTAATTTTCTCACATTAACAAACTGAGCTTGACCAATAAGACGATTTCTGTGCAGCGTTTCAATTCACGTCAGAAAACAAATAAGTACCATTAATGGCACTGAAATAACACTCTACTAAATTTTTTTTCGAAAATGACCAAAATTATTGGATATGTCTGGCAACATTGCACGAACTCTTTCAGGAGTTACTTATCTTCCTAGTCTATAATATTACCTAATTTGACCTTTTGTAAATGGAAGCTAACTCTGGTTAGTAAAAATTGCTTAAAACAAACATCGATTGAAGATCTATTTTCTTAGTAAATTTAAAAAAAAATCTAGATGATGGGCTTTTTATCTGGGTCTAGGCTAGGCTATCTTCGAAAATTAGGTATCCTAGGTGAATGGAATGTCCAGGAACAGATTAAGGCCCATGGTTATAATTCAGGGTACATATTTTGGTAAAATTCTAGTTAATTGACTTCTTTCTATCTTGGAAAGGGTTTAGGTTAGGCAAATGAAACTTTCAGGGATGGGTCTACAGGCTAAAGTATGTCCTGGGAAGATATTTTAAATTACCCACCTCCACTCCTTCTCCCTCTAGAGGGCCCTGAAATTTGCCTACATGACAGGTCTATACCTATTGAAATTTTGACAAAACAACATTTTACCTTAATTTTCAGTTACCAGTTACTTTTTCTCTGCATTTAGTTCTGAAAATGCAATTCCTGTTATTTGAGTAGAATTTTGAGCCATATCAATTTTTTTTTTTCAAAATTTAGGAAATGTATTTGCATATCTTTAAAACCTTATAAAATGGAATTGAGCCAAGTTATGAAGCTGAAAACAATTTTGTTGTACTTCATTCAAGCAGAAAATCTATTTTGCAAGGTTTTGCTTTTATAACACACATATTTTTAAAGGTCAAGGCCCTCTAGAGGGAGAATGAGTGGAGGTAGTTGCTTCAAAATAGCCTACCTTCCCAGGACATGCTTTAGTCTGTAGATAGTTGAGTGACTCAGAATTCTACCCAAATAACAGGAATTGCATTATCAGAACTAAAGGCAGAGAAAAAGCAACTGGTAACCAAAAATTAAGGTAAAATGTTGTTTTGTCAAAATTTCAAAAGTTATAGACCTGTCATGTAGGCAAAATACAGGGCTGTCTAGAAGGAGAAGGAGTAGAGGTGGGTACTTTAAAATACCTTCCCAGGATATACTTTAGCCTTTAGACCTATCCCTGAAAGTTTCATTTTCCTAATCTAACCCTTTTCCAAGATAGCAAGAAGTCACTCAACTAGAATTTTACTGAAGCAATTATTGTATTTGTAAAGAACATAAAAAAAGGCATCAAGTGGTATGTTTGCTTTATTGGTAAGTCAATTATATGAACTGCAAAAAATTTACTTATTTAAGTAGAGTTTTAAGCTAGCCTATATCTACAGTTTTTTTTTCAAAATAGGAAATGTAGGCTAGCCTATTTGTGGATCTTAAAAACCTCATAGGTAACTTCAAAGACCACACTGCCTTTCCATGATGAAAGTCAAACAGTTCAAAATAAGGATGATACCTTTTTATTGACAGTGAATAGACATAAAATTATTTAACTGGATATTTTGCACATATACAGTGTTCATCATCAGCAGTAAAACATTTTACTGCATCATCAGCAGTTTTACTGCTGATGATGGACACTGTATGTGTGTTCAAATCTGGTTAAATAATTTTATATCTATTCACTGTCAATAAAAAGGTATCATCCCTATTTTGAACTGTTTGACTTTTGAAAACCTCATAAATTGTGTTCATAATTCAGTAATAATTTCTAGGGCAAATGCTTATGGTAAATCTGTGCAGCCCATATAATTTAGCTCTGATGAAAGTGAAAACTCCATTTGATGATTATTTTATGCTGTTTCATAATTCATTTAAAATACCTTTAGGGCCCCTTTAAGGGCTCAAGATGCAATTAGCCACAAAAGCAATTATTGAATAATGAAAGGGGCATCAAATAATGGTTTCACTTTCATCCTAGCTAAATTTTATAGCCATCTACAAATTTACCCATACTTTAGTCTTTACACCTATCCCAGAAAGTTTCATTTTCCTACCCTAACCCCTTTCCAAGATAGCAAAAAGTAGCTAAACTAGGATTTTACTCATTGATTAATTTAGTTCCTATAAAAAAGCAATATTTTACAGAAGTCATGTAAACCAGTGCTGTCACTTACTTGAAGTACTACTTAAGTAAAATTTTCCATTACTTGTGCTTGTACTTAAGTAAAAACTCTAGGGTGTACTTATTACTTGATACTTAAGTAAGATTACGAAATACTTATTACTTAAGATACTTTTAATGTACTTGTTTTTCAAATACTTTACCTTTGACACAAAAATTTTGTGTGTGTTTGCTTTGGAAATGTACAAGAAAACATCACCTTTAGATTTAGAGCAAACTCAGATATAGCTTTTGTGTGTCTGTGCTTTGGCAATGTACAAGAAAACATAACCCTTTAGATTTAGAGTAAACCCAGATATAGCTCCATGCCCTATTTTGGATATGAAATAAGGTATTTGTTTTTGATGAAAAAAATTATAGTATTATTAACACTTGGTTTAATTTTTGTTTTAAAAGTTATATAACAAAGAGAATTGAAATTATTTCACAGTTCACTGGTCAACAGTGAGCTAAAATCCCTTGTTTTGTGCTAAATGTTGCATACTGTAGTCCATTTGGGCTTATATTTCTGACATTAGTGTTTAAGTTTTGTCATCTTGTCAACTGAACCAGATTTCCACAATTTCATCATCTTCAGGACCATATTATTGGTAAAACTACTGAAGCTATGAATCTTTGCCCATTTAAATGTTGTCTGCAATAAACAAGTCTAGGGAATTCTAGCTGGATCCAATGTACTGGTATTTTGTCAAATTTGTTCCAGCAAATTCAGGTATTCAGACAAATCTGACTTCAGATTAGTCACTCCATTCATAAGTTATAGGTCCTACTAAATTAAAGGAAAACTCAACTTTCTTAAGACTTGAAACCCTCTCCCCCTCGCCCTATTTGAGATAGGGTTTTTGATACAAGAACTTGATATGAGCCCTGATCTTAGGCATCTTTGGTTTAGTTTTCATTCGGATCTGTTACTCCATTTGCAAGTTATGCTAAATTAAACAGAAACTTAGATTTTTCAGGAATTAAAACCCACTCCCCCTTGTTAAATTTGAGCTAGGGTCTTTATCTCAAAACTCGATATGTGTCATGGTCTTAGACCTCTTTGGTTCAATTTTCATTCAGATCCATCACTCCAGTTGCAAGTTACTCTGAATCAAACAAAAACTGTTTTTAGCAGGTAAAGCCCTCTTCCCCCTGTTTTATTTGAGCTAGGGTCTTCATCTTTCAACTTGATGTGTCTCATGATCCTTGGCACCAGATCTGGCTATCAAAATTTCATCCAAATCCAACCAGCAGTTCTCCCCCTATTCATGATCACACAGACAGACAGACAGACAGACAGACGGATTTTGCAACGTCATATGTAGCCATGTTTGCTCATTGGATGCAAAAAAAGGAAAACAGTAGCATATCATCATCCAGGCATCATCACCTGTTTGGATAGTGGAAAATGTCCATCAAGATAGGTTTTTGAGATCTGTCTGTCTGTCCACCCGTCTGTGGAATCAAGAATAGCGGGAGAACCGCCAGTCAGATTTGTATTAAAATTGAACTATTTGGATTGAAATTGAGCTTAATTAGGGTAACAGGGCTTTAAGTGTTGAAAAATTTCGAGTTTTTCATTTAATTCACTGTAACTCGCAAATGGAGAGATGAATTTCAATAAAAATTGAATAAAGATGCCTCAGGGCATGATATGCATCGAGTTCTGGGATGGAGACCCAGCTTAATTAGGACACGGGGGATGGGGCTTTAAGGGCTAAAAAAGTTGAGTTTTTTGTGTGACTCAGTTTAACTTGTGAATGAATTAATGGATCTCAATGAAAGTCAAGCCAAAGATGCCAAAACCACAAGACACATAGTGTTTGGAGATGAACACCCTAGCTTAATTAGGGGGAGGGAGCTTTAAGTGCTAACAAAAAGTTGAGTTTTTCATTTAATTCAGTGTAACTTGCGTGAGTTTGATGGATCTCAGTGAAGATTGAACCAAAGGTGCCTAAGACCATGACACGCATCAAGCTTTGAGATGAGAGTGGGTTTTAAGTGCTGAAAAAAAGTTAAGCTTTTCGTTTAATTTAGTATAACTTGTGAATGGAGCAATGGATACAAATGAAAGCTAGGCCAAAGATGACTGGAATCAGGGCTTATATTGAGCTCTGATATCAAAAGCCCTATCTAAAATAGGGTGAGGTGGAGGGGGTTTAAAGTTTTAAGAATGTCGAGTTTTCCTTCAGTTTAGTAGGGCCTATAACTACTTCCACTCATGGATTGCCCAAAGCCTGGAAATAACCCTTTTCCAAAATAAGTCATACCAAAAGAGAAAAAGTACTTTTAATGGCACTTGGTATTTACCGAGTGACATACAGTGATGGCAAATTCTGTCGGTCTATCGGTCTGTCAGTCCTGGTCTTGCTAGTTTAGGCATTTCTAGATAAGCTAGGACAATGAAATTTGGTAGGCGTATCAGGGACCAGACCAGATTAAATTTGAAATAGTTGTTTCCCCGATTCGACCATCTGGGGGGAGTGGGAGGACTGTTCATTTGGAAAAATTAGATCAAATCTTAATTAAATTTGATATTTAGAAGGATATCATGTCTCAGAGCTCTTATTTTAAATTCCGACTGGATCAGGTGACATTGGAGGGGGAAACCTAAAATCTTGGAAAATGCTTAGAGTGGAGGGATCGGGATGAAACTTAGTGGTAAAAATAAGCACAAGTCCTAGATACGTGATTGATATAAACATAACGAATTCACTCTCTTTTGGGGACTGGGGGGAGGGTTAATTCTGAAAAATTAGAAAAAATGAGGTATTTTTAATTTACAAAGGAGTGATCAGATCTTGAATTTGATCAGATCGAATTTCATATTTAGAAGGACCTCGTAACTCAAATCTCATGTTTTAAATCCCGACTGGATCCAGTGTCATTGGGGGGGATTTGGGGGGGGGACTGGAAATCTTGGAAAACGCTTAGAGTGGAGTGATCAGGATGAAACTTGGTGGGAAGAATAAGCACAAGTCCTAGATACGTGATTGACATAACCAAAATGGATTCGCTCTCTTTGGGGGAGTTGGAGGGGGTGTTAATTCGGAAAAATTATAAAAATTGAGGTACTTTTTAATTACAAGCGGGTGACCATTTGTGAGGTATTTTTGAATTTGATATTAAGAAGGAACTCATGTTTCAGATCTCTTATTTTAGACCCCGACCAGTTCTGGTGACATTGGGGGAGAGTTGGAGGGGGAAACCAGAAACCTTGGAAAACGCTTAGAGTAGAGAGATCGGAATGAAACCTGATGGGTAGAATAAGCAAATGTCGTAGATACGTGATTGAAGAAACCGGACTGGATCCACTCTCTTTGGGCTAGTTAGGGGGGCTCCAGTGCTTTGGCGAGTTCGGTACTTCTGGATGTGCTAGGACAATGAAAATTGGTGGGCGTGTCAGGGACCTGCACAAATTGACTTGATAAAGTTGATTTCCCCGATTCAACCATCTGAGGGGGAGGGTTTGAACGGAGAGAAAAAATTAGGAAAATCAGGTATTTTTAACATGCGAGTGGGTGATCGGATCTTATTGAATTTTGATATTTAAAAGGACCTTGTGTCTCAGAGTTCTTATTTTAAATGCCGACCGGCATTAAGCCTCTGATTTTTCTTTTAAATTAATCTATTGATTCTTATAATTTTGCTAGAGCTAATGCCATATGAGCACTTGGTTCTTCCGACATCGTCACAAGTGCCATATGATCTCTTAGCTCTTGTTTTATTCCTTTTTTCTCAGAAGATTTTCGGCTTAGTCTCATGGTTTTTACCACTTCATGGTGTGAAAACTGCTGCTAGAAATAGATGGGTTGCAACTTCTGCTGTATTGTCTTCTAGTATATTTAAATGTGTGCTTGCAACGTGCATGCGTCCCCTTAAAAGTTCTGTTTCTTACGGTAATATTGGTTTGTCTTCTGTTGCATATGCAGACGTTCTTCTTGTTGCCTGGACTCGCTGTAGATTGCTTTCCAATTTTACTATATTAACCAATGAACTATCTAAGATTGGACTGTCAGTTATTGCGTCTAAATGCGAGTTTATTTGTTTTAATACCCCTTATGCGGTCACTCCATTCGTTGCTGGGACTGCAATTCTGCCATGCTCTTCTTTAGTTAGTTGGCTTGGTCTGTGTTTCGGTCCAACACTTTCCACTACCTTTTCATGCCTAGTGAATTAAGCCGTGAAAAACCTACGCGTCGCTTACGGAAAAATATCCCCAAACAAAAACCGTTACAACCCGCAACGGTTTGTGCATGATTTATAACGCTTATTGCACCCCTGTGCTTTTGTTTCTATCAGGCATGGCTCATCTGTGCTCATCTGCTCTATTGCAAATTCCTCCTCCGGCTTCCTAGATGGCACCAAAACAGAAAAATAATTGCTCGATTTGGTTTAATAGATATGTCTTCTTGGATTCGGTCTTCCAGTGATGATTTATGCAAAAAGACTATCTACTTTATTCACGTTTACGACCCTCTGCAGCCTTTTTTCCATATTGATACTGGTTAAATTAGTCCATGTTGTCTTTTGTTAGTTTGAATTTTTTTCTTGCTGTTTATCTTTTTTGTTTTTGTTTATTTATAATACTCCGTACTTTGTGTTTTTTTTTTATACTTTTACGGATAATAAAGTTCATTCAATCATTCATTCATTCATTCTGCAGTTTCACCAGCCATATGGAATGCGTCTGAATCAGCGGGCTTTCTGAAGGCCCGTGATTTTATAATATATGTTTGTAGGGAGTTTTACCAACCATCTGAATTAACCACACAGCATGCGGCTTGCTTGAGTGAAAACCAGCCAAAGGATATAGATGCCATACATTTTCATAGCGCGTCTGAAATTTAACTTGAAAACTTGAGGCAGTTTCCTTGTAAAGGTGCCGAGGGCGAGACAGGTCATCAAAGTGTGAATCAAGACTTCATTTTCATACTCTTCTTTTCTTTCAGCACGCTGAGAGCCAGCGACCTTCAGCTAGCTGCTAAAACTGTGGATTTTTGCTGCTCCTTTTTATCGAGCTTTGATTTCTCTTATTAAAAAAGTCTGCAACTGACTCACTTGGCTCCTTACTTTTGAATTTGAGTTTTTTTTTTTGCTAAGGTTTTTACTTATTGAATCAGACTATGAACTACTTTATTACCTTTTATCTGATTTAAAGCCAATCCAAAGTTTATTTTTCTATTTTCAATATTTTTTCCACCATTCCGACATGTTTCAGAATAACCCTGTATTTTTATAAATGTGCCAGATTTGACTGAACGCTAATCACCAGAAGTTGAACTCTATGTGCAATGTATTAATCCTGTCATGTGATCTGTCTGATCCAAACAGAAGTTTTTTCACTGCTCGTAATTGTTTTGGTAATCTTTTTCTTTCAAGCCGTTGTGTTTGAAATGGGTTCAGATTATTTTTTGGATTTCGTTGGGTGTCTACCAGCCAAACAAGGGAAAAACATATTTTCAATATTTTTTTATCATTCCCACATGTTTCAGAATAACCGTGTATTTTTTCAAACGTGCCAGATTTGACTGAATACTAATCACCAGAAGTTCAACTTTACGTGCACTGTGTTAATCCTGTCATTTGATCTGTCTGATCCAATCAGGAGTTTTTTGACTGCACTCAATTGTTTTGAAAGTCTTTTGCTTTCAAGCCGTTTTGTTGAAAATTGGTTTGGATTATTTATTTTTTTTTTTACTTCATTGGGTGTGTACCAGCCAAACAAAGGAAATGGTTAAAAACAATAAAATGGAAATTCTGGTTCTTGATTAAGATTTCCAAGAGAGGAATGACAGGGGATATTTTATAGGCAAGGGATGGGGCTAAGAAGCCTTCAGAATGGCTTTAAAAAAAGGTAGCATGGGCTTGATATCAGAAATATACATATATATATATATATATATATATATATATATATATATATATATATATATATATATATATATATATATATATATATATATATGTATATATATATATATATATATATATATATATATATATATATATATATATATATGTATATATATATATATATATATATATATATATATATATATATATATATATATATAGAATAAATACTTGAAGTAATACTTAAGTACAATTTTGGCAAGTACTTGATATTTGATACTTAAGTAAGAATTTGGAAAGTACTTATTACTTGATATTTAAGTAAAAAACAATGAGTACTTAATACTTGATACATAAGTAAAAATTTGGAGTACTTGTTGCAGCACTGATGGAAACTGATTGAAAATCATTTAATTAAGTAAAATTTCTATCAACTGAAAGTCAATTCCTTTCTTTAACAAGTGAAACATAAGAAGTGGTAATTAAAGACTTTTCAAAAGGTTTCTTACCTAAATTTTGGACTTCTTGAAATTTAATTTAAAACTAATTCTCGGAAAATAATTTAATATAAAATTAATTGATTAAAAAAAATAAATCTAAATTTGATTAATTGAAACTAATTTAACTTATAGTAAATTTTAAAATGTAGCCATAAAAAATACTTTAATCTTATTTGGTTTTGCTTTAGGAGGCCATTGCAAAATCCTGAACTTTCTATTATTCTAGCATGGAAGTTAAGAACTGGTACATGTAAAATGAAGATTATTATAATAATAACAATGATCATTTATTTAAACCCTTTTTACATACATAAAATGCACACTTAGAGGAGTACAAAAATACAGCAAAATAAAATAAAATGGAAACAATAAACAAGAAAAAAAAACAAAAAAACAAACAACATCTCAGCTGCTTTTGCACTAAAATTAAACTAAACAATTAAGTGGAAAGCCAACAATATTTTCTTGATGCTTGTGGAACCAATTCACAAGCTGGTCCATTTTTGAGGAAATATCAAAAACGCTGTTTCCACTCAAAATGTACTGTTTGCAAGTCCAGAGCAGCAATTGCAGAAGATGCTTGCAAAAATGGAGGAATAAAGCTTTACAGGATCCGGTTTTTATGGCAATTGGTATTAACCAAGTGACATATAGCAATCATAAATTCTGTTGGTCTGTCTGTCCCAGTTTTGCTACTTTAGGCACTTCCAGGTAAGCTAGGATGATGAAATTTGGCAGCCGTATCAGGGACCGGACCAGATTAAATTATAAATAGTCGTTTTCCCGATTTGACCATCTGGGGGGGGGGGAGGAGCGGGGGGACCATTAATTCAGGAAAAATAGAAAAAATGAAATATATTTAACTTATGAACGGTTGATCAGATCTTAATGGAATTGGATGTTTGGAAGGATATCGTGTCTCAGAGCTGTTATTTTAAATCCTGACCGGATCTGGTGACATTGGGGGGGGGGTTAGGAGGGGAAACCTAAAATCTTGGAAAACACTTAGAGTGGAGGGATCGGGATGAAACTTAGTAGGAAAAATAAGCACAAGTTCTAGATACATGATTGACATAACCGGAACGGATCCGCTCTCTTTGGGGTAGTTAGGGGGGGGGGGCTAATTCTGAAAAATTAGAAAAAATGAGGTATTTTTAACTTACGAACGGGTGATCGGATCTCAATGAAATTTGATATTTAGAAGGATATCGTGTCTCAGAGCTCTTATTCAAATCCCGACCGGATCTGGTGACATTGGGGGGAGTTGGGAATGGGGAAACCTGAAACTTGGAAAACACTTAGAGTGCAGGGATTGGGATGAAACTTAATGGGAAAAATAAGCACAAGTCCTGGATACATGATTGACATAACCGGAACGGGTCCGCTCTCTTTGGGGTAGTTAGGGGGGGGGGTTAATTTTGAAAAATTAGAAAAAATGCGGTATTTTTAACTTACGAACGGGTGATCAGATCTCAATAAAATTTGGTATTTAGAAGGATATCGTTTCTCGGAGCTCTTACTTTAAATCCCGACCAGATCTGGTGACATTGGGAGGGGGGAGTTGGGAGGGGGAGACCTAAAACTTGGAAAGCACTTAGAGTGGAGGGATTGGGAAGAAAATTGGTGGGGAAAATAAGAACAAGTCCTAGATACATGATTGACATAACCGGAACGGATCCGCTCTCTTTGGGGTAGTTGGGGGGGGGGGGGGTTGTAATTCTGAAAAATTATAAAAAATGAGGTATTTTTAACTTACGAACAGGTGATCGGATCTCAATGAAATTTGATATTTAGAAGGATATCGTGTCTCAGAGCTTTTATTTAAATCCCGACCGGATCTGGTGACATCGGGGGGGGGGGAGTTGGGAGGGGGAAACCTAAAACTGGGAAAACACTTTCAGTGGAGGGATCGGGATGAAACTTGGTGGGAAAAATAAGCACAAGTCCTAGATACATGATTGACATAACCAGAACGGATCCGCTCTCTTTGGGGTAGTTGGGGGGGGGTGTTAATCCTGAAAAATTAGAAAAAATGAGGTATTTTTAACTTACGAACGGGTGATAGGATCTCAATGAAATTTGATATTTAGAAGGATATCGTGTCTCAAAGCTCTTATTTTAAATCCCAGCTGGATCTGGTAACATTTGGGGGAGTTTGGGATGGGGGAACCTAAAATCATGGAAAACGCTTAGATTGGAGGAATCGGGATGAAACTTGTTGGGAAAAATAAGCAGAAGTCTTAGATACGTGATTTACATAATTGGAACGGATCCGCTTTATTGGGGCGGGGGGGGGGAGGTTAATTCTGAAAAATTAGAAAAAAATGACGTATTTTTAACTTACGAAGGAGTGATCAGATCTTCATGAAACTTCATATTTAGAAGGACCTCGTAACTCAGATCTCTTATTTTAAATCTCAACCGGATCCAGCGTCATTGGGGGGGGGGTAGTTGGGGTGGGACCGGAAATCTTAGAAAATACTTAAAGCGGAGAGATCAGGATGAAACTGGATAGGAACAATAAAAATCTGTCTAAGATACGTGACTGACATAACCGGACCGGATCTGCTCTCTTTGGTGGAGTTGGGGGGGGGGGTAATTTGGCAAAATGAGGTATTTGTAACTTACGAAAGGGTGACCAGATCTTAATGAAATTTATATTTAGAAGGATCTTGTGTTTTGAAGCTCTAATTTTAAATTCCGGCCAGATCCTGTGACATTGGGGGGAGTTGGATGGGGAAATCGGAATTCTGGGAAAACGTGAAAATTGGGGTATTTTTATCTTACGAATAAATGATCGGCTCTTAATGAAATTTGATATTTAGAAGGAATCCATGTCTCAGAGCTCTTATTTCATTCCCGACCATATCTTTTGACATTGGGGGGAGTTGAAGGGGGAAATCTTGGAAAACACTTGGAGTGGAGGAATCGGGATGAAGCTTGGTGGATAGAATAAGTAAATGTCTTTGATACGTGATTGACGTAACCGTACTGGATTCACTCTCTTTGGGGGAGTTGGGGGGAGACGTTCGGTGATTTGGCGAGTTTGGTGCTTCTGGACGTGCTAGGACGATGAAAATTATCAGGCGTGTCAGGGACCTGCACAAATTGACTTGATAAAGTCGTTTTCCCAGATTCGACCATCTGGGGGGCTAAAGGGAGAGCAAATTAGAAAAAATGAGATATTTATAAATTACGAGTGGGTGATCAGATCTTAATGAATTTTGATATTTAGAAGGACATCGTGACTCAGAGCTCTTATTTTAAATCCTGACCGGCATTAAGCCTCTGATTTTCCTTTTAAATCAATCTATTGATTCTTAGAATTTGTTAGAGCTCATACCATATGAGCTCTTGGCTCGTAGCTCTTCTTGCCTCGTCACAAGTGCCATATGAGCTCTTGTTAAAACAGGCTAAGCAAAACAAGATTAAACATTACGTACTTTTATGAATTGAATAATAACAACAGGGCGCTCCAATTATTATACGTAATAATTTTATGACACATAATCATCCCCTTGTAAACTTTGATGTGCTTCTCCTCGGACTCTCGAAAAGCCTTCGATCTGTGGTATATTAAACAATTTTTTTTTAAACTGCAAGTAAAGAGCAATATTAAGACTTAAAACGAACAGAAATTATTTTGTATATGAAAGGGGTCGTCCCTCCTCAACGCCTCACTCTTTACGCTAAGTTTTTTTATTGTTTTAAGAAGTAGAGCTGTGAGAAAGAGTCAAACTATTATATATATATATATATATATATATATATATATATATATATATATATATATATGTATATATATATATATATATATATATATATATATATATATATATATATATATATATATATATATATATATATATGTATATATATATATATATATATATATTTAAATGTATATATATATATATATATATATATATATATATATATATATATATATATATATATATATATATATATATATATATATATGAATCAATTATATATAAATAAATAAATTATCTATAAATAGCATCAATAAATAAATGAAACCCAAAACGAATAGAAATTACAATAAATAACCGAGTCAAACTCAAAACAAGCTGACAACCCCCATTACCTTCTCAAGACTTCAGCACAATTTATACTTTTAAAATTAATTTCTGTTCTTCGTGGAAGTTTTCCCGCAAATACTGCACATACCGCGTATATTTCCCAATAACAAATACTATACGTAATCAATGGGACAGTATTATTGATTACAGACCTTTCCCCAGAGGCTGTGGGGGTCACATTGTTCTCAAAGGCATAGTCACTGGAATTTCAACTATGCTGCGTAAAATGGCTATCTCAAAATTTTGATTGGACAACTTTGATGAAAAAAGGGTTTGGGATGGGGGTTAGTTGCCCTCCATTTTTTTGGGCACAAAAATGGCACCAGAACTTTCAATTCGAATCAGCCCTTTCCAGATATTTTAGACTATTGGTTTGATGCGATCACCCCTGAAAACAAAAATAAACATCCGTGATTTTTCTTCTGGTAAAAAACACATAGTTCCACAGTTTTATAGATGGGAGCTTGAACCTTCTACATTAGTGTTCTCGGACACGGTGATTCTGATGGTGTGATTTTCATTAAGATTCCTTGACTATTAGGGAGTGTTTCTTCTCCCTTAAGGAAAATCAGGCAAATTTCCTCATTCTTGGGGCTTTTGATAAGTAGGCCTAGCGCTAAACTTATTGAATCTTATATATTTGAAATCAGCATAATAAGCCGATTATTTTGATGCATCTCTAAACATCAAAATTCCGTTTTTTAGAGTTTCTTTATCTATTCATCCGCGTCGGTGCTTACTTACAGTTCGTTACCACGAACTGTTTGATAGTCATTTTCACGGAAAAAGAAAATAATTTTTTATATCTTTTCGGTTTTTTCTATAAGAATCCATAGTTTGGCATGTTGTTAGTATATCGAAGAGTTTTTCCACAATTTTTAATCCTGACACAAATAGTATTGTTAATTTTTGTTTTGTAACTCATGAAGTTGACCTGAAAAATAAAACTTAATTCCATTCCCGAAAAATTTTATATATGCTCTTTAACAACCTGGATATACTTACACTCATTTGATTTAGTTAAATTTAAGAGCAGACGTAGCAATAGTAGTAGCCCTTAAAGTTTCAGCTTGATACCCCCAGTCTTTTTTGAGATATTGCTGAGATGACGCAACCAGTCGCTACCAGCATGCACGCATTGCCTTTTGGTTTAGTTTTAAAGCATTATAGGCAAATTGCATAAATGCAGGTGGTTGACATACCCAATATCCCTACAGACATAATTACTAGACCTTTTTACTATGCCGAACAAAATTTTGATTAGATTTGCTTAGAAAACGAACGGACTTGGGAGTAGGACTTTAATTTCCAATTGAACGGACTTGGGAGGGGAACTTTATTTTCCTAATTCCGGGCTTTGATTTCCAATTGAATTAGTTCTTTTAAAAATTACAATGATATTGTTAGCTATTCTTGAGAGGCGCTGTTTATGACATTGCTTATATGCCGATTTGTGTTTCGGTTTAGTTGAATACATTTTCAATATTTCCCAAAATTTTTGCCCGAATACCCATAACTTAGTAGCAGTAATAGTAGTAGTAGCAGTAGAATTAATAGTAGTTGCTGTAGCAGCAGCAGTAGTAGTAGAAGTAATGTTGTAAAATTATCGTAAAATAAAAACCCTGTAAATAAAATTGGTAAAATAAGGTAAGGTTGATAAAACAAGGTAAAGTTGGGTTAAATAAGGCACTCCCCCGGATATATAGGGTGAAATTGCTGTTTTAGAGTTACCTTGTAGCTAGAAGACCAGTGACCAGTTTTTTGTCCATCATTTGTTTAGCTTTTGATGAAAATCTTTAATGATTTTGATTTTCCTAGGCTCAAAAAGGCAATGGCCCTCCTCTAGAGCTTCATCAGTTTAACAACTGAACTCTTTCTAGTTTATCCCTTTGGTAATCTTGTGCCTAAGGTAATACCTCATTGTTTTGACAGTGCCTTCACTCTTGTTTTTCTGGTTATTATTTCGTCACAATTGATTCAATTTACGGGCCCACGGGTTGAAACAAGAGCGACACATTGGCAGAATGCATATATAACTTGGGCTATAGATTTGCACATTACGAGAGAGGAGGTTAGGGGTAAAGTATGGCGCAGTTGCATGCCAAATGTGTTAAATACAATTATTATGCGTGTTATGAAGTAAGAACTGTTTTCTTAACATGTTTCCTTCTGAATAACCCCTAATCAAGACCTTTGCCCAAATTTTTGCCTTATAAAAATTAAATATAAAAGAAATCACCTGAAAGTAAGGAGCAACATTAAAACTTGAAAAAAACAGGAATTATTATATAGACGAAGGATGTTTCCCCCTCCTCAATACCTCGCTCTTCACGTTAAAGTTTGTTATTATTTTAAAAAGCTTCTTGTTGTTTCAATTAATCAGCCCCTGTGTCTCAGGTGTCATTCTCAAAGATCTTGTGTAAAATTCAAACTCTAGTGTAAAGAGCGAGGTATTGAGGAGGGGGCAACCCCCCTCATATGCATACTAAATTTTGATAACTTTTTACTCTTAAAAATGACACTGGCACTTCTGATTTTCAATCGAATGAGCCTCCTTCAAAGTTTATACGATCACCCCTTCCATAAAAACCTTAGGCTATGTTTTAATAATGGGCAACTAGTCTAGCTTATAGCCCTTGCCCTGAGGGCTGGGGGGGTGTCATCCCCAAAGACATAATGACTGGCTTTCAGCTATTTGGAACAAAATGATAATCTCAAAATTTGATTAGATATGTTTGGAGGAATGATGGGCGTGCGGGGGCTGGTTGCTCTCAAACCATATTTCACTCTTAAAAAGGGTACTAGAACTTCCAATTTCCATTCGAATGAGCCCTTTTCGAAGTTTTTACGACAACAAGAAATTTTACAAAGAACCAAGAAATAATAATACTAATAATAAAAGTACATTGTCCCCCATGGCCCTTGACTTAGGCAGCGGTGCCTATGATATAGTATGTAAATTGACAAAGAAAACTCAATTCAATAATTTTGTTACGTTGGAAGTGTGTGTTTTTTTTTTTTTTTTTTTTTTTTTTTTGAAGATTTTGACGCATAGAAACATGTTGGTACATTATTCAAAGAACTGTTCGTTCTTTGAAATGACAAATGAACATAAATTCCTTGCAATAGCAAGCAACTAAAAACAGAATTCTGAATATTATACAAAATCAAAATGATCTACTCTTTATGCTGCTCTGAAATATGTAAATACCCATAAGTGTAAAGTTAAGTGTAAAGCACTTAAGTGTAAAAGAACCAAATGGTGTTATGCAAGAAAATTTGTGTATTTTGAAATAAAGGGGAAAACAGCCCCTAAAGTGGAGTGATTTTGATTAAGGTTGCATCAGTCAAATTCAATGGGTCTCGGAACCGTAGATAAAGTTGTTTCAAATCTCTATCTACGAAAACAGGAAATGTCTCATTTTTAATTAAAGAGATATGTGTGTGGGGGGGGGGGAGGGGTCGTCAGCTGATCTCCTACTCAATAACTGCCAGCATTTTCTTTACTAATTGCTTTGCAAAATATTAGAAATGACGATTTTATTGCTTAAAATAGATTTTAATTAAATTTTAATTAAAGAGATATGTGTGTGGGGGGGAGGAGTCGTCAGCTGATCTCCTACTCAATAACTGCCAGCATTTTCTTTACTAATTGCTTTTCAAAATATTAGAAATGACGATTTTATTGCTTAAAATAGATTTTAATTAAATTTTAATTAAAGAACTAAAGAACCAAATGGTGTTATGCAAGAAAATTTGTGTATTTTGAAATAAAGGGGAAAACAGCCCCTAAAGTGGAGTGATTTTGATTAAGGTTGCATCAGTCAAATTCAATGGGTCTCGGAACCGTAGATAAAGTTGTTTCAAATCTCTATCTACGAAAACAGGAAATGTCTCATTTTTAATTAAAGAGATATGTGTGTGGGGGGGAGGGGTCGTCAGCTGATCTCCTACTCAATAACTGCCAGCATTTTCTTTACTAATTGCTTTTCAAAATATTAGAAATGACGATTTTATTGCTTAAAATAGATTTTAATTAAATTGTAATTAAAGAGATATGTGTGTGGGGGGGGGATCGTCAGCTGATCTCCTACTCAATAACTGCCAGCATTTTCTTTACTTATTGCTTTTCAAAATATTAGTAATGACGATTTTATTGCTTAAAATAGATAAAAACAAACACGTCCTCTCATTCTCAAAGCTTTGTCACGAAACTAAGTAGAAAACTTTATTGTAGAGATTGAAGGTTTAAGGGAAGAAGCAGCATCCCTTGTATTTAGAACAATCTCAGTTTTTTCGGTGATCTTTCATTTCATTTCAAGATATTGCTTTTTATTTACTTATTGAGTATAAATTGTAGCTATACCTTTATAATTACCTCTTGAACGCCAAAGACATTCCATAAGGTGATAGCTTTGATATTTTACGAGAATGTAAAATACAAAAGATTTTAATGTTCCGTAAATCTTTCTTCTGACGACAAAAGACCTTCGTTTATATTGCAGCTGTTCTAATTGAGAAGGTTTTGTATTTTCCAAAGAATAATTTTAAATCACAGCAACAAAAATTAAAATGATATCAGCAGTTTTGTTACATTGTTACAATTTCCCTGTTTGAAGTTTTTTTGTAAAGATTACTTATCTACAGTTAAACAAGTTTAATCACACAAATAAACTTTAAACAGTTATTGCTGAAAATTGCCAGGTTAAATATATCAGTCTTAGAGTGTGCTTGGGATTCTTAATTAATGGTATGTTTTAGATTCATTAACTCAGTTCTTAGTTAAATTAGTATTTTTTCATAAAAGTGTTTTTTTAAGAGGAGACATACTTGAAGGGATGCCAGGAAGTAGCGCCCTTTTAAGAGCTCTCCTAGGGCACTTAGAAATATTTTGAAAAATGTACTGAAATACGCAAAACTGCAAATATTTGGAGTTTCAAACGTAGACTCCTGCTTTTGAAGCACCAGATTCCCCTGAATATCTCCCCCTTATTCCCATTTTTGCTATTATGCATATAGTGATATGGATTACATCATTAGTATTGATAGAAAAGAGAAGTGGTTTAAGAGAAACACCTTGTAGCACTCCTGCTATCATTACATAGGAAGTACACTCATGGTAATTGAAGTTTGTTAACCCGATTGGATTTTCTAGGTAAACTGCGAAATGTTGGAAACCCCTCCCCATTCATCACGCCTTATATATGTAATAAACTCCCGTTTTGGAATACGGGAATTACTCTCCGTCTGCAACTTAATCAAACAGTTCGTGGTAACGAATTGTAGTAAGGAGCGATCCGGCTCAATAGTAACCAAAACTCTAAAAAATGGAATTTTGATACCAATAGCTACATCAAAAGAATCGCAATTTAATGCTGATTTTAGATATATAAGTTTCATCAAGTTTAGTCTTACCCATCAAAAGTTACGAGCCTGAGAAAATTTGCCTTATTTTAGTAAGTAGGGGGAAACACCCCCTAAAAGTCATAGAATCGTAACGAAAATCACACCATCAGATTCAGCGTATCAAGGTCCTATCTACAAAAATGTGGAATTTTGTATTTTTTGCCAGAAGGCAGATCACGGATGCGTGTTTATTTTTTTTGTTTTTTTTTTTTTGTGTTTTTTTTTTTCCAGGAGTGATCGTATCGACCAAGTGGTCCTAGAATGTTACGTAAGGGCTCATTCTAACGGAAATGAAAAGCTCTAGTGCCCTTTTTAAGTGACCAAAAAAAAATTGGAGGGCACCTAGGCCCCCTCCCACGCTAATTATTTTCCCGAAGTCAATGGATCAAAATTCTGAGATAGCCATTTTATTCAGCGTATTCGAAAAACCTTATAACTATGTCTTTGGGGACGAATTACTCTCCCACAGTCCCCGTGGGAGGGGCTACAAGTTACAAACTTTGACCAGTGCTTACATATAGCAATGGTTATTGGGAAGTGTACAGACGTTTTCAGGGAGATTTTTTGGTCGGGGGAGGGGTTGAGAAGAGGGGAATATGTTGAGGGAACTTTCCATCGAGGAATATGTCATGAGGGAAGAAAATTTCCATGAAGGGAGCAAAGGATTTTCTAGCATTATTTAAAAAAAACAATGAAAAAATAAATATGAAAAAGTTTTTTCGACTGGAAGTAAGGAGCAGCATTAAAACGTAAAACGAACAGAAATTATTACGCATATGAGGGGCTCACCTCCTCCTAATACCTCTCTCTTTACGCTAAAGTATTTTTAGTAATTTCAACTATTTATTCTACGGCTTTTGTGATTTTGGGGTCATTCTTAATGAATTGGGACAAAATTTAAGCTTTTGTGTAAAGAGCGATGTACTGACGAGGGGTGAACCCCCTCATATATGTAATAAAAACATGAGAATACAAAAGTTCGTTACGTAAGCTAATTTATAAGTTATGTATATCTTTTACTAATAAAAACATTCGTAAGAAATTAATAGTTCTAGTTGCCTTTTTAAGTAATCAAAAAATCGGAGGGCAATTAGGCTTCCTCCCCCGCTCCTTTTTTTCTCAAAATCACTCGATCAAAACTATGAGAAAGCCATTTAGCAAAAAAAAAAATATGCAAATTTCGTTTTAATTATTCCTCTGCGGAGAGCCAAAATCAAAACATGCATTGATTCAAAAACGTTCAAGATATTAAATAAAAAAAAATAAGATTTTTTAACTGAAAGTAAGGAGCTACATTGAAACTTAAAACTAACAGAAATTACTTCGTATATAAAAGGGGCTGCTTCCTCATCAACGCCCCGCTCTTTACGCTAAAATTTTTTACTGTTTTAAAAAGAAGAGTTGAGAGAAAGAGTCAAACTTCAGCGTAAAGAACGGGGCGTTGATGAGGAAGCAGTCCCTTTCATATACGAATTAATTTCTGTTCATTTTAAGTTTTAATGTCGCTCCTTACTTTCAGTTAAAAAAACTTGTTTTTTTTATTTACTTTTATTAGACACGTGCTAAGAACACTAAGAAATATTAATAACTTGGAAACAAGAAGTTGTATAGCACAAGTCAATTTAGACTAGTGAACAAGAAGTTTCTCCGTTGAAGTATTAAACTTATCAAAATCAATTCATCGACACTTTTCACGTCTAATTTACATATTTTCCAAATTGTACTAGTTAAGTTGATATATTTTTTTTTTTTTTTTATTCAGATCTGTTTCTTTGTTGTGTATACTTCATTTGTTTTTTATTGTTTGAGTTATATAAAGAAGAGTATATAAAGTTACTCAAAGATTCACAAAACAAATGTAGATCTGTAATCAAATGAAACAGAAACTCATACAAGCAGTTTCAGAATCAGACAATCAATTTAGATTCGTTTTGCTGGTCTTTTTTCCTCTATTCCCTCGTTATTGTATTTTTTTCTTTTCTTTTTACCTGATCGAATCTATTCATAAAACATGCTTTACCTTGTGCCTTGTCATAAGTGACAAAAGTAACTAGAATCTACCTAGATATGATTAAAAAAAGATAAGTAGGATATAAATGTTGATAATCTGCGCAGTTTGGCACAATTCACAGCTTTCAAGTTTAGAATTTTTTTTTATCTATCGTAGAAATTCCATGCCAAAAATCCACGATACAATTGTGTGCATAGTCCTTAGTTTGTTTCAGAGTCTCCTAGAATCTGATCTTATCTCTTTGAGTTCTGTTTTGTTTTTATTTAAGCTATAATGTTCAACAGCCTAGATAGGGCTCCCTCTGTAAGGGTAGCTACGCCGAACGAGGTGGATCTACTTTTTGGAAGTCCAGTTGTCCGTGCAGGTAGCTGTATCTTGTTTCTGTAAAGGACAGTTAGTGTTCACTGCACTAAAAATAATACTAACTGGTAGAAAAATTGTGCTGTTTTTTTTTTTGCATTCCAGTCCGTTGCGCTATTTTTAAGAGTGGGATTTTG
Source organism: Artemia franciscana (assembly GCF_032884065.1). NCBI lineage: Eukaryota > Metazoa > Arthropoda > Branchiopoda > Anostraca > Artemiidae > Artemia > Artemia franciscana. The sequence goes on from NC_088869.1 coordinate 48,272,992, forward strand.
CCTTGGGTTTGGCTGCAGATAGAGTTCAAAATTAGTCTTTCAAATTTTATTAGAAAGGAAATAAAATTTGTTTGAAAGTATAGTTCGCCATCTGTAGTGTCCTGTTTGTGGCCTTAGAGCATTATTAATTACTAACATGTTTTTTGGAGATGCAAAGGTCATCATTATTGTTATTCAATGCATTTTGATCTTATATTTTACTATTTTTAAAGTCTGCGATTTTCTCCTTTGTTCTGTTTCTAATTTCTAAGTGTAGATGTGTATCTTCAAAGGGTTTGAAGCAAGGCAACTGAGAAGGAGTAATTCATCCTTTTTTTTATTGCTGTGCACATTATTTTTAGTTTTATTAATTTGAACGAACTCACCAAACAGATTAGGGACTGAGACTGTAAGGGTCCGTTGACCCCACGCCCAAAGAACTTTATTAGTGGTGGGGGACTTATATTTGGTTTTTCTATCCTTACCATATGTTTCGCCATGTATCAGACATTACTTTTCCTAAATATGCCCTCCAGCTTAAGATTACTCCTTTGTTTATAAAATACCCTCAACCGCTAGCTAATCCTGGATGGATACTCTTGTAATTCACGCCTTCTTGTTATCAGAGCTATTTCACATATACGCAAACTTGGAAATCGGCTCTTCCTACTCGGATCGGGTCGTTCCAAAAATTTTAACGCCTATAATGGCTTCAGCAACCATTCATTTTTCGGACCTTTGAAAGTCGTGAAAGCGCCAGCGTTGTGTTACACTTCAAAATCACTTCCTCTGTTTCTTTGCATCCTACTTTTCTCTGCCAATTACATTCCACTCAGTTTCCTTATTGAGCCTTCCCGAGATGCGGAAATGCCTTAAAGACTTCACTAGTGGGACACAAACGTTCTTGGGTGCCTACAGCTCCCTTCACCTAAGTAGTTATGTTGCATAAGATTAGCTATAAGGGCGGCAACCATGTGAATGGAAAGGTTCAAGAAGCGAAGAGTTCAAGCGAAAACTCAGCCAAAAAAAGTGATGACAAAGGTCTAGCTAACTTGACACTGCAGAACTTCAAGACAATATTCGGTATGCTGCCAAGACCTGTTGGTATGGCCACATCGAGACGTTACAGAATGTGAAGGACTCTAGAAGCGGAATATTTACACGATCAATGACAATATCGGTTTGATAAGGGAGATTGGGGACTTCTTTACCGCCGAAGTTCAGATTCGAGTTTGGAAAAACACCTTTCCAAGAGCTTTGGTCTTTACCCGTGGATCTTGCACAGCAGCCCCGTCGTTATATTCTTGGGAATGAACTGAAGCTCGCTTAGACGATGGTAAAGCGTGTTTCACAATTCTCCGCGAGCTCATTGTAGAAGCATGTTGAATTCGAATCGCAAAAATTGTGTCTTTACATGTTTTGATGAACTCAATTCCGTCCTTTTTATGGCACTTGGTATTAACCAAGTGACATATAGCAATCGCAAATTCTGTCGGTCTGTCGTCGGTCCCGGCTTTGCTACTTTAGGCACTTCCAGGTAAGCTAGGACGAAGAAATTTGGCAAACATATCAGGGACCGAACCAGATTAAATTAGAAATAATCGTTTTCCCGATTTGACCATCTGGGGGGGGGTTGGGGGGCCGGTTAATTCGGAAAAAATTGAAAAAATGAAGTATTTTTAACTTACGAACGGTTGATCATATCTTAGTGAAATTTGATGTTTGAAAGGATATCGTGTCTCAGAGCTATTATTTTAAATCCCGACCGGATCTGGTGACATTGGGGGGGGGGAGTTGGCAGGGGGAAACCTAAAATCTTGGAAAACACTTAGAGTGAAGGGATCGGAATGAAACTTGGTGGGGAAAATAAGCACAAGTCCTGGATACATGATTGACCTAACTGGAACGGATCCGCTCTCTTTAGGGTAGTTGGGGGGGGGGTTAATTCTGAAAAATTAGAAATAAATGAGGTGTTTTTAACTTACGAACGGTTGATCAGATCTTAATGAAATTCGATGTTTGGAAGTATATCGTGTCTCAGAGCTATTATTTTAAATCCCGACCGTATCTGGTGACATTGGGGGTGGAGTTGGGAGGGGGAAACCTAAAATCTTGGAAAACACTTAGAGTGAAGGGATCGGGATGAAACTTGGTGGGAAAAATAAGCACAAGTCCTAGATACATGACTGACCTAACCGGAACGGATCCGCTCTCTTTGGGGTAGTTGGGGGCTTGTAATTCTGAAAAATTAGAAAAAATGAGGTAATTTTAACTTACGAACGGGGGATCGGATCTCAATGAAATTTGATATTTAGAAGGATATCGTGTCTTAAAGCTCTTATTTTAAATCCCGACCTGATCTGATGACATTGGGGGGAGTTTGGGGGAGGGGGCCTAAAATCATGGGAAACGCTTAGATTGGAGGGATCGGGATGAAACTTGGTGGAAAAAATAAGCGGAAGTCTTAGATACGCGATTGACATAATTGGAATGGATCCGCTCTATTGGGGGGGGGGTTAATTCTGAAAAATTAGAAAAAATGACGTATTTTTAACTTACGAAGGAGTGATCGGATCTTCATGAAACCTCATATTTAGAAGGACCTCGTAACTCATATCTCTTATTTTAAATCTCAAGTGGATCCAGCGTCATTGGGGGGGGGGCGGAAATCTTAGAAAATACTTAAAGAGGAGAGATCAGGATGAAACTGGATGGGAAGAATAAAAACCTGTCTAAGATACGTGACTGACATAACCGGACCGAATTTGATCTGTTTGGTGGAGTTGGTGGGGGGGGGTAATTTGGAAAAATCAGGTATTTGTAACTTACGAAAGGGTGACCAGATCTTAATGAAATTTGATATTTAGAAGGAACTTGTGCTTTGAAGCTCTAATTTTAAATTCTGACCAGATCCGGTGACATTAGGGGGAGTTGGAGGGGGAAACCGGAATTCCTGGAAAACATGAAAATTGGGGCATTTTTATCTTACGAATAGGAGATCGGATCTTATGAAACTTGATATATATATATATATATATATATATATATATATATATATATATATATATATATATATATATATATATATATATATATATATATATATATATATATATATATATATATATATATATATATTGAAAGATCTTATGTCTCAGATGCTCCATTTTCGACTTGAAGTGGATCAGGGGACATAGGGGGCTGGATGAGGGAAATAAAAATCTTGGAAAATGCTTAGAGTGGAGATATCAGGATGAAACTTGATGGGAAGAATAAGCACAAGTTCTAGGTACGTCATTGACATAATTGGAACGGATCCGTTCTCTTTGGAGGAGCTGGGGGGTGTTAATTTGGAAAAATTAGAGAAATTGAGACATTTTTAACTTAAGAAATGGTGACCGGATCTTAATGAAATTTGATATTTAGAAGGAATTCATGCCTCAGAGCTCTTATTTCAAATCCCGACCAGATCTGTTGACATTGGGGGGAGTTGGATGAAGAAATCTTGGAAAACGCTTGGAGTGGAGGAATCAGGATGAAGCTTGGTGGATAAAATAGGCAAATGTCCTTGATACGTGATTGACGTAACCGTACTGGATTCGCTCTCTTTGGGGGAGTTGGGGGGAGGATTCAGTGATTTGGCGAGTTTTGTGCTTCTGGACGTGCTAGGACGATGAAAATTGTTAGGCGTGTCAGGGAGCTGCACAAATTGACTTGATAAAGTCGTTTCCCAAATTCGACCGTCTGGGGGGCTAAAGGGAGAGGAAAAATTAGAAAAAATGCGGTATTTATAACTTACGAATGGGTGATCGGATCTTAATTAATTTTGATATTTAGAATGACATCGTGACTCAGAGCTCCTATTTTAAATCCTGACCGGCATTAAGCCTCTGATTTTCCTTTTAAATCAATCTATTGATTCTTAGAATTTTTTTAGAGCTCATACCATATGAGCTGTTGGCTCTTAGCTCTTCTTGCCTCGTCACAAGTGCCATATGAGCTCTTAGCTCTTGTTGCTCTTTGAGAGTATCCATTGCTTGTTTGGCTTTTGCTTTGCTCGGGTTGCGTTTTTTCCTGCGATTCTTGAACCAGGGTTTGGTGCTATGATTTTGCGTATATTTTCTTGTTCATTAGAAACTATTTGTTCTTAACTTTGTCCATGTTGGCTCCTTGACTAGATTGTAATGGTACATCAGTGGGAATTTTAAACTATGTATAGTAAATACAGTGGTTTGAAGCATGAAGACAAATATAGCTACCCAATAAAAGCTGTCTACAGGTCGCCATCCTGGCGTCGGACGAGGAGGACCCTTGACCCTTCTCAGGTAAAAGTCATATGAAATCAGTTTTACTTCCAAAAAATTACAGGAAATTCGTGGGTTACGCTTTTCTAACGCTAGTTATGGTTATATTAGGTCACAACGTTTATTTTCCCAAATTACGTTACAACTCTTAATAGTTCAGTGCACCAACTTTCTCTCTCTCTCTTTTTCTCTTTCTCTTTCTCTTTCTCTTTCTCTCTCTCTCTCTCTCTCTCTCTCTCTCTCTCTCTCTCTCTCTCTCTCTCTCTCTCTCTCTACCCTCCCCCCTCTCTCTCTCTTACTCTCTTTCTCTCTTCTCGAAAGTAACTCATAATCCTTTCATTGAGGTTAGTATAGTTTTGGCTTTAGTAAGAATTTATCGGACAAACAAGAATTAGTCGTGAATAATACTATCAGGGAATACTTTTATTGTATTGTTATCGTGACCAGTTGATGTGGAGCATATGCTATTTAAACCTACTGTTGCTGTCGGAAAGAGCAAATGAAGATTAATAAAAACAAAGTTAATCGAAAAACTAATATTATCTCACCTTTATGAACTATTACTTTTTATAAAGAATAAAAAAACTAGTTATTTTCCTTATTATTTCTAGTTATTTCTGCATATACGACATCTTTTTTCTTTTCATTTTATCTTTTCTTTAGATTTGGGGGGGCACTGGAACATCATAGAGTGGCTGGTAATATATTAACTGTAATTAATGGCTCATTTTAAAGGAAATTGATGGGGTTGAAAACCTTTTGTAATTAAAATGTTATTTTTAAAATATAATCAATCTTTTACGATAAACCGCATTTTTCTATAACACATATTATAGCTCATGTTATTAACATCAGGAATTTGTCACATCTGCGTGCTTTTGTCATTAAAAAAAAAATTAAAATAAAATCAATATTTTTACAAAGAACTTCTAGCATTATAAGGAGCTTGTAGACATAGTTATGTAGAATGTAGTAATTTTTTTTTTTTGGGGGGGGGGGTTTAACAAACAAATCTGACTTGTCAATTGAAACTAGAATAATTCCTGAAAATTTTAAATAAAATAATCTTATCTATAACTGTATTATTATGCATTTTTATTATTGTATTGAAAATATATTACGGTCTCAAGAGAAAAAAGTAAAAGAAAGAAAAACCGAGAGAAGTATCAGAGCCAAGCAATCCAAATATCTACTGTAAGAAAACTGTTAAATAGCTGTAGTAGATCTGGTTGTTATAACATCTGGAATTTGTCACCTGTATGTGCTATTTTAATTAAAAAATATATTAAAGAACGAACTGTTGCCCATAGTAAATGAAAAAAATTCTAGTGAAGAACAAATCATGAATATAGCAAAGAACAGACCGCAAATCTAGTAGTAAGCAAATCATTATCAGAGCTGTAACGGTAGCTAGCAACCTAGTAAGAGACGATCACGCCCCATAGTAAGAAATAAAATAGCCCATAGTTCCTAAAAATAGAATCAGATCAAAAAACGAATACACTGTTAGAACCACCTTGTCAGAAACCCTTTTGTGGGAAACTTACAGATTGTTGGCTTGAATAACAAAGAAAACCCATTGGCTTGAAAAACACGAAAAGTTGCTTGAACTATGATTTCTGCCTCGACGGTATCTTTTTTTTCCGTCGAAGCTAGCAGAGCACTGGGACATCATAGAGAGCTGTCTAAGGGTTCATTTTAAAGGAAACCTACGTATTTAAAAACTTTTTGTAATTGACAAAAATAGTTTTTAATATAGACTCAATTTTTCACGAAAAAATATTTTCGTGTACAAGATCGGTGACTGACGTCATAATCTTAGATTGTACCATATATGGCGTAAAAGTAAATGCAATATTATGATGTTAGCTATAATGACATCAGTATATTTTAACTTATTTTCAGTTCAGAATTGCTAAAGTTATTATGCAAACTGCAAATATATTTATGGCGACTGAGCATTATAGTAAAGAACGAACTCAAGTCCAAAGGAACTGAGCACTATGGTTCATTCATATAATCTTTATTTTAGCTAGGAGGTAACTAAAACAAGTTTCTTTTTTAAATTTCAAATTTAAAAGATTCTGATTTAAATTCAATATATTAAAAGTTCTCCCCGACAAAGAATCAAACCCCGTTCTCTGGCGTGACAAATGGGCATGCTTACCGTTGTACTATCGGAGATGTTTTTAATGTATAAGTTACATATAAGACATGATAATGAATTCGTTAATACATTAAAGAATTAGTGTATTAAGAAACTGGGGGCAACTGGGGGAGAGATAGCTACCACTAGACCATGTATATTATATAATCCGGGTTGCATTACAGTTAAGAACGAATACCTGCCATAGTAATTGAAATATGAGCACCTTCGGGGGTAAGATAGTGCACCATCAGAGGCTGGCGAATTGGAACTTCACCAAAGCACTTGGTTATGGGTCCAGCGGGCTTTGATGAGGTTCTTTATAATAAAGAATGAACGCTAACTCAAAGCAACTAAAATACTAATTAATAATAGTAGCCTTAGCTTTAGTGGTAGCATTATCATCGGTCATATTTCCTAAGGCTATAGTAAAGAACGAACTCTAGCTCATAGCTACTGAAATCCGGGTTGCAGCAGTAGCTCGATCGATGACGTCCAATACTAAGAAATATAATAAGCCATAACACCTAAAAATAGAGTCAGGTCAAAACAAGATTACAGGAAGTGACAGGTCAGTGCATGGTTGTTCTCCGAATCATCATTGTTTATTATCAGTACAATTTTTACTTCTTTTGTTTTGACAATTTTTGTGTTGCAGGAAGTGAGAGTCCAGTATACGGTAGTCCTCCAGCAGCGTCTTTCCCTTCTCCGAGGATTCTAAGCCCTGTTCTGGACCCATCCAAATATTCAGACCTCATTAGTGGACTTGAAAACAGTGGAAATGAAATATCAGCACCTTATGAAATACCGCAATTCCCAATTGAACAGAGAGAAACCTTTAGTGCATTCACCAGACAACTGAGTGAAAAGTAAGCAGCCATATCATCTTTTTTCTTATTTTTCTTCTCTTTCAAACTTTTTCAAAAAAAGAATGTCAGATACACGTATATGTTCTTTTGAATGCGAACTCTCCCCCTTTTAAAGCCGTGTTCTTCTTTTATTGCATTTGTTTCTTTTCTGAACTTTTCAAAAAAAGCACCAATTAGATAAATATGGGAGGGATATAATTTCTTGTTAAACTTTTTTTTTGTTTGATGAACAGCGAGAACGTGCTTGTAATTAGTGAAAAAGACAACGAAATTACCATGTTTTGACAGCTTTACCATGTAACGGAAATAATGAACGTGTAACGGAAAAGTAACGGAAATAATAATATATAAAATTTGAATGAAATTCAAACAAATGCGTTGATAGGTTTAAGTCAAAAGAAAAACTATAAAACCAACATATTTCAGCATATTATATCAACTACAAGAATAAAAGAACATTTCTCATGACACTAATTTTAGTGTCTTATGACACTAAAATTAAAATCCAATTCCTTAAATTGGTTAAATGAAAACTTACAGAACCATACACGCTTTAAAACAGTAGGAAAACCCGACGATTCAATTCTTAGTGAAAAAGATCATCAATTTTTAGCTCAGTTTATATAGTCGCAGGCGTCAAGTTTAAAATTAAAGAACGTGTTGTAAAAATCAACAGGAAACGAGTGAAAAAAAAAATATATCGTCATGTAGCTTTAGTCAGTGTAACTTTACTGATTGCTGTAGCACAAGGAAAATACAACCATTAATTGGCAGTAAACTGGGTAAAAATCCATTGAATTGAAAATCCTCCGGGACGTATCTTGGCTCTAAAAGATTATCAAATATTATTGTCTGTGGACTTAGTAGTATGATACAACCGTCTTTTATGATCCAGAAGTTGTTTAAATAACCTGATCCCTTCTCCTGGCCTGAGCACTTCTAGCCACCCCTGGTTATTAGTCTAGCTTTATTTAGTGATCTCATTTGAACTGCCACCAGAACTATTCCCCCTTCTCGATCGATAAGCTCATTGAAGGTATACTCTTCTAAGTGAAGATCTGGAAGTGTTTCAACGGCCGTTAATGTCCCTCCGGTCTATTTTTTCAGTCATAGGTCTTAATGTAGAGATTTCCAAAACAGGTTTTATGGTAATTAGTCCAAATTTCGGGGTCTTAGAGTCTCGTCTATTTGGACCATCTTCAATTGGGCCTATAGATGTGTTAAAGTAGAACTGCACTATGAAAGAGAAGCGAACTCTTGTTATTCAAGGTATCAAGTGAAAACTTCAAAAGACGTATTACATGCTTGCTAAGATGTCCCTTTTTGTCTTTTTTTTTTCTGAACGCCTTACAATCCGTAGATAATTCTTCATATACTGTATTTTTTTCTCTGCCTTCTCCTATCCATCAAGAATACTCGCGTTGTTCAGAAATACCGACTATATGTTGTTACACAGAAATTGGATGATTTTCTTGTCTCAATGTATTTTTATTTGCATCATTTACTTTTGCTTCCGTGAAGTTTCGTTTGTGAGCTCGTGTGCATTTTATTTTAGTTCAGCAAACGACGCACCATTCGCACGAGATTCTGATTAATGGGTAATTCTTCTGGGATTAGTCTGTTTTGACGGGTTTTTTCGTGCTGAAAAATCTCTTCCTAGCTAATTTATTTACTATGGCCTGCCTCCCCATAGTAGCATAATATTTGTAGGCATGAATATATAATGGATCGGAGGTAATTGGCTTGAGGCTGTCTGTGCAGGATTTCGACTCTTGTTGATAAAAGAGCATCGCCAGCTGCTGAAAACCATGTTGTAACCAAGGTGGGCCCGGGATTCCACCAAGCCTCCATTCATACTTGAGGCCCCTGGGACTTCTTGCTGTCTGGTTCTAAGCCGGCTTAAGCGCTTCGCTATAGACTTGAGAGAAGATATGTTGATCCTGCACTGGTATCCGATCATTGCTTTTCTGAGGTCAAAATAATTTCAGTGATTTAAAGCACATGAAAATTGGGACTTTGAATGTTACGACGTTAAAAATGACTATCGTATCGACATTTTGACTGACGAATTCAGAAGGTTCGAACTGGACTTATTAGGAGTTTTAGAAACTCATTTCCCAGGGGTAGGAAGCTGGAAATTAGGTGATATATAATTTTTTTTTTTTACTCAGGCAGGAAGGATATGGTACATGGACAGGGAGTAGGGCTCATGATGAACAAGGAAGCCGCCAAGTCTTGTTTAGGCTGGGAATGCATTAATAATAGAATACTAATTGCTCATTTTATAACTAAATAGCTCAGGGTATCAGTTATAGTAGTATACACCCCGGTAGAACCGACAGACGGACAAACTAGTGATTCAGATGAATTTTACTTGCAATTACGGGAGCAAATAGACAGGGTCCCAGGTAGAAATATGGTGTTTTTACTAGAAGAATTTAACGCCCAAGTCGATAGAAATAGGGGTAGATGTTATCCTAGCCTAGGTTAATTTCGTGTAGGAAAAGAAAATAGTAATGGCTACAGATTTTTTCAATTTTGTAGGTATAAAAATTTAGTTATAACCAATACGGTGTTTGGTCATAAAATGACCTATGAGTTAACATGGTACTCAGGTGATGATTTGACAGCAAACCCTGTTGATTATGTTGTTGTAAACCGAAGACTGGCAGGATCAGTAAAAGATACTAGGGTGTATTTGAGTGCTGTTATTGATGTTAAAAGTAAATATCATCATCTAGTAGTGTCTAAGGTTAATGTAAAGCTGAAATTTCAGAAGGGTAACTACCTCCCGGGAAGTTATGGTGTTGGTAGACTCCAGGATGAAAATCTGAGACTTCCAGTAACAGTTGAATACTAAACTTAAGAGTTTAAAATTTGACAATGTGGAAGATGGTTGGAACAATTTTTGAAGTTGCTGATGGTGTCTTAGGGAAGAAAGATAGGACATCAGCTAGTAATATTAGTGCAAAAGCTTTATGTTTAATAGAGATGAGAAGGGGCTTGTACGAGAATTATCTGAGTGATAGATTATATGAAAACGAAAGGAATGTGAATAAAGTGGAGAAAGCATTAAAATATGAACTAAGGTGGTGTGAAGTGGAGGCCATGGATAAAATTGCCGAGGATCTGGAAGGTGCAGCTAGACGGCATAATAGTAACATATTGTACGGGTACGTTAATAAGTTGAGAGGGAGCAGTCAATCCAGGCTTGTCCCAGTTAAAGATAGGAACGGGGCTATAATTAGTGATAAGGAGAGAGTTAAAGAGAGATGGGCAGAACATTTTAAGAAATATGCTAAATGGAGATAAAGTTCCAGGAAAAGATATAGAGGAAAATGAAAAAGTCTGTGATACCTTTGATGTGAAGGTAGATTTTTTTGGTGAGGAAGAATTAGCGACAGTACTAAAAGGATTAAAAAATAGTAAGGCTCCAGGTGATGATAGTGCGGTAAATGAGTTTTTTAAATGTGGTGGTTTTGAGGTTAGAAATAAGCTTCGGAAAATTTTAAATATGATTTTTGAATATGGGAAGTGCCTAACGATTTTAGGAAAACCATAATTAAACCACTGTCTAAGAAAGGTGATAAGAGTGAATGTGGTAATTATCGAGGCATTAGTCTGGTCTCTGTAGGTAGCAAATTACTTAGTAATGTAATACTTTTTAGACTGAGAGATGCTGTAGACAAAGTTTTAAGAGAAGAACAGTGCGGTTTTGGAAAAGGCAGAGGAGGTGTCCACCAAATTTTCACTCTTAAGTTAACAATTGAGAAGTGCCTGAGATGTCAAACGCCCTTGGTCCTCAGTTTTGTAGATTCTGTTGATAGAAGAGCTTTAGCAAAGGTCCCATCGGTGTATGGTATATCAAACAAATACATTATACAAATAAAGTTATTTGTATATTATACAAATATTATACAAATAAAAACAAATACGTTATATACGAGAATGACACTGCTGCGGTCGAGGTAGGAAATGAGGTTAGCAGCTGGTTTCGTATTAAATCAGGAGTTATGCAGGGTTGTGTTCTATCCCCCTTTAAATTGATCATTTTGATGGACTTTGTCTTAAAGAGCACAGGAAGGGCAATGGGAGACCACAGAATCGAAAGGGAAGGAAAAACTCTCATGGACTGAGATTACGCTGATGATTTAAGCATACTAGATGAAAGTTTGGGCAAAAATGAATGAACTTTTAGAGGTTTTGAGAGTTTAGGATGCTAGAATATGTTTGAAAATTAATGTTAAGAATGATAAGTCAGTAGGGCTAGGAATAAGCGAAGATGAAGAAGGTGACGTTGAGTAACCAAAAGATTGATCGGGTTAGCAGCTTCACTTACCTTGGTAGTATCATTAGTAAAGATGGTGGGAGCAGTGAAGATAGTAAAAGTTGAATAGCCAAGGCTCAGGGCGGTTTTAAAGTTAAAACAAGTTTGGAAGAATAGGAAGATATGTCTGCAAACCAAGATTAGAATATTGGAAGCTACAGTGATGACAGTGGTCAAACATGGCTCTGAAGTATGGGTGCCCCGAAAAGTGGATGGTGATTTGCTAGATGTTTTCCAGAGAAATTGCCTATGGATTGTTCTGGGTACCCGGCTGACTGACTGTATTTCAAACAGTCGACTGTACGAAAAATGTGGTTCAATCCCGCTATCTAGAGCTATAATTGAAAGAAGATTGAGATGGCTAGAGCACGTTCCGCGGATTAAGCATGACAGATTGCCGAAGATTGTCCTTTTCTGCCAACCATCTAGGGCTAAACGGAAATCAGGTTTTCCTCGTCTGGTATAGGAGGATGTCATAAAGAAAGATTTAAAGGAAATGGTAACCTTACGGAAAGGTGTGAAGAGCTTTGAATGGATTGGGATGGAAGAGGAGCGTGCGTAGCTGTGTTGGCCTCAGGCGACTTGGTTCTGGGATGAGTTGTTAGTAACAGTTGCAGTATTTTCTTTATCCACTTCTGTACTACCATTTTAATGTTTTTTAAAGAGCATAGAAATGAAACTATTGCTTATATAACTATTATAGTAAGATCTTTATTTCACCCTCAATTTCTTATACCTTTGTTTTGCTTATGGCGTATGATGTTCCTTCCTAATTCCTGTCCAAAATTACTATCAGTTCCTATAATTTGGTAATTTTAAAGCTATGAAACAATATCATCTTTCCATTTTTCACTGACTTTAAAACAATCAATGCAATTCACCCAATCGGGCTCATCTTCATCAATTTTATTTCCCAAATACAAGCTAACCAAACCTTCCAACAATGAATCCAAAATGCATAGCTCTACTATTGTAATACTAATCATTTCCGAAACTAGAGATCTACGTATTTTTGATTGTTTATCATTTTCTCAATAATTGGTTCACTTGTGGCATGAAAGTTATGTGAGCTGTCTGTATCATAGGCAGCTCAATAGCGCTGCCTAAGTAAAGAGCGACATGGGCACAATATACTCTTGTTTTATTTTTATTTTTGACTGAGGAACTTCGTATACAAGAAATTGTCTTAGAAACTTCATAAGGAGCTCATTCGATCGGAAATTGAATGTTCTAGTGCCCTTTAAAAGAGTCGAAAGCTATTTAAGGTAACCGACCCCCCACAAACACATCCAATCAAACTTTTGAAATAGCCGTTTTGTTCAGTATAGTTGAAAGGTCTGGTTATTATGTTTTTGGCGATGCCAACACCCGAACAACCCTCCGGGCAAGGGCTGTAAGTTATGCAATTCGTTCATTGTTTACATATAATATTTGTTGTTGGGGAAAGAGGGCATGTTTAACCTTTACTATTTATAAAGATCAAGGGCATTGAGGTAAAGCTTTCAGGGAATGTTGAGGTGAATGTTGAACTAAATAAAAATACATTATTTGCATAAAGGTTGTCAAAACGTGTAACTCACGAATGACTGAGAGCATTAAGTTGGAACGTTCAGAGAATGATGAGGGGGAGGATCAATTGGCCAAAAAGGCAATACTTGCACGCTACTACAACTACTGCTATGATACTAGTAGTACTGAGGCTAAGGGTATAAGGGCGAAAATTTAAGAGAGTATTGAGGGGAAAGTTGAACTAAATTAAAACATGCTATATGAATACAGATTGTCAAAAGGGTGTATCAGCAATATATCGGGAACGGCGTAGTGTATCAAGCTGAAACTTCCAGGGCATGATGAGGGGATTGTTTAACTGACCAAAAGGCAATATGTGCATGCTACTACTACTACTACTAATGCTGCTGCTACTGCTGTTATGGAGTGCTACTCCATTACTACTAATATGATACAAGTACTATTGAGGCTAGGGGTATGAAGCTGAATTTTTAAGAGAATATTGAGGGGAAACTTGAACTAAAAACACACTATATGCATGCAGGTTGTCAAAAGGGTGTTTTTCATGAATGGCTTATGGTATTAAATTGGAACTTTCAGGGAATGCCTAGTGGCAATATGTACACGCTACTACTAATAGTACAGCCGCTATTGCTATTACTTCTCCTATTCCAACTACTACTTCTATTGCAACTAACAGTAAGACTATTAAACTGAAAATTTTAGAAAATATTGAGGGGAAGTCGCTCTAAATTAATACACACTATGGACATTCAGGCTATCTAAAGGGCGTATCGGCAATATCATAGCAACGGCTTATTGTATTAAGTTAAAACTTCCAGGACTTGATGGGGGAATGTTCAACTGACCAAAAGACAATATGTGCTTAGTAATACTGCTACTAGTACTGCTGCTACTACCGTTAGTATTGCTACTAATATTACAATTACTACTACTTGTAACACTCCTACTACTACTACTGTAAATACTGCTACAACTAAGGCTAAGGGTTTGAAGGTGAAAATTTTAAAGAATATTGAGGGGGAAGTTGAACTGAATCAAAACACACTCTGCGCATGCAGATTGTCAAAAGGGCGTGTTAGCAACATTTTAGGAACGGCTTGGAGCACAAAGTTGAAACTTACTGGGTTTGTTGCAGGGGATGCTGAAATAACCAAAAGGCAGTACTTGCATGCTGCAACTACTACTTCTATTACTGTTATTGCTACTATTATTACGAGTGCTTCTACTAATATTTCTACCAAACCTAAGGGTATTAAGGTGAAAATTTCAGGGGATTTTGAGACAATGTTTAACTAAATCACGACACACTATGTGCTTGCAGGTTGTCAATAGGATGTATCACCAATGCCCCAGGAACTGTTTTACGGAAATAAGTTGAATCTTTCAGCGCATGTTGAGGGGGATTTGAAAAAAAAACAAAACGTATTGTACTGCTGCTACCACCAATACAGCTATTACTACTAAAGCTATGGATAGCAAGGCGAAACTTTCAGGAAATATTGAACCAAAACAAACACGCTGTGAGCATGCAGATTGTCAGAAGGGTGTACCAGCAATATCTTAGGAACGGCTTAGATTATTAAGTTGAAACTTTCAGTGTATGTTGAGGTGGACTTTGAACTAGCCAAAGGGACTATGTGCTTACTACTGCTAGTTCTGTGATTACTACAACTAGTGAGACTATTGGTATTAAGGTGAAACTTTCAAGGAATGTTTAGGGGGAGTTTCGGATAAATCAAAACAAACTATATATATGCAGGTCTTCAAAAGGACACAATAGCCATATTTTAGGAATGGCTTAGTGTGTTTAGACAACTTTCAGTTGACTTTAGAGTATTAAAGTAACTTTCATGGCTTTTCAGGGCGTCTTGAGGGGGCTATTGAATTAACAAAAAGGAACTTTGTATATACTACTAGTACTAATACTGCTGCTACTATTACTACGACTACTAATTCTGAGGCTAAGGATAGAAAGTTGGAACTTTGAGGGAATGTTTAGGGGGATGCTGAACTAAATCAAAACGTACTCTGTGCATGAGGTTATCACATTAGCGCATAAGAAATATCCCAGGGATGATCAAGGGTTCTAAGTTGAAACTTTCAAGGCATTTTAAGGGGGATGTTGAACTAGGCAAAATGCAAAATGTGTATACTATTACTGCTATGACTGGTGCTAGTATTCCTACTACTAGTTCTACTGAAGCTAAGAGTATTAAGGTGAAACTTCCAGGGGATGATGAAGAGGATAAAACACACTTTGGGATGCAGGTTATTAAAAGGGCATAACAACTATTTTTAGCTGAGCATTACTAGAGTATTAAGTTGAAACTTTTAATTCATGTGGAGGGGTATACTGAGCCAACCTAAAGGTACTATAAGCTTACTACAACTACTACTAATAATACTACTGCTAAGACTAAGGGTCTTAAGGAGAAATTTTCAGAAAAAAATGTCGAAGGGTGTGTTGAGTTAAATTGAAAATGCAGGCTGTCAAATGGCTTTGTCAGGTATCTCAAAAACTGCTTAGAGTTTAGGTTGAAACTTTCAGGGCATTTTTATTGTTGAGTTGTATTTTGAACTAATAAAAATTTACTATGTATATAGGCTACTACTACTAGTAGTAGCAGTAGTACTATTGCCACCTACTGCTATGGCTAATGCTAAGGGTATTAGTAAAATTTTCAGAGAACGTTGAGGGCGATGTTGGACTGAATATAAACACACTATGTACATGTGGGTTATCAAAGGGGTGTATTAGCAATATCCTAGCAACGACTTAGGGTATTAAACTGGAACTCCCACGGCTACTACTTTTGCTACTATTACTGCTACTATTGAACTAACTCAAAATTGCTTAAGTGCATCCAGGTTATCAAGATATCCTGGTGGGATATCTTGGGAATAAAATAGGGTATAAAATAGAAACTTTCACGGAAAATGTATGTTGCTTTAAAAATAGTTCAAAAGGCACTATGTCTTTGCTGTTTGTCAATAAGACGTCTCAGCAATATCTCAAGAACAACCGAGGGTATTAAGTTGAAACTTTCAGGGCTGCTGCTATTGGTACTTCTGCTCTTGCAACTAAATCAAAAAAGTGTAAGTGCACCCAGGTTGTCAAAATAGCATGGATACAATGTTTTATGAAGAGTATTAAGTTTTATTTTTCAATGAAACTTGAGGATGTGTAAAACTAATCCAAAGAATAATGTTTTTGTTCAAATTTTCAAAAGGGTGTATATTATTGAAAATTGTTGAAAAATTTGGTCCACATATAAATACTAAGCCAAAATATGCATTCTTATAGAGAAGGAATTACCGGACACAGAATCATTTAGCTCGAAATAAGGATTGTTTTCAGTAAAGGGCAAATATGTTCTGGTCTTTAGAAGGCTTGGAAGGTGTCAGTCTTGCTTATCTTAGTTTCTACTTGTTTTGAGTTTGACTCGGTTGTTTATTGTAATTTCTGTTCTTTTGTGGTTTCATTTATTTATTGATTTTGATTTGTTTGTAAAGTTGTTTGACTTTATCTCTGCTCATTTTTGATTTAGTGTAGCTCTTTACTTTTCGTTGGAAAGCTTCTTTTGTAGAAAGCCTTTGTTTTAAACTAATAAACATCATTGACAAAATGATTAGTTTTAAGCTAAGAAGGTACATGATTGAAAAGGTCTGGACCAAAAAAGTTATTTGTACCTGGGCCATAAGAACACACCTTTATAAAGATGGAATCAGTTCTTCTTCTTTTTTTTTCACTGATGCCAATCAACAGATTTCCAAGATATAAATTGTGTCTGATCTGCTTGAATAATTCACTTGAGAGACAAAACTTACTTCAGAATGTTGCAAACTAAATTTAAGAACATCAAACAGTATAAGATTACAAATAAGTCCCCCCCCCCAAAGAAATTAAAAATTAAATGTACTAAATGTTGCTTTTTTGGGGAACAAAATTTCTGTTCACCTAAAAAAAATCTTTGAAAAAAAAGGGATTAGCTGATATTTTCTCCCTTTAGTTAACATGTAAAGTGATAACATGCATTTATTACAGCTTTTTGACATAGCATTATCTTCACCTACGCAAAACCCATAATTCAAGGAAATGGTTACTTGAAATAGCAGTAAAATTTAAATTTAAAACATTTTAAGGGACTTTATCTATATATATATCTTTCTAAATTAGAATTTTACAACTGAATCTTGAGCCTCCTCCATGTTGTCTTGCTGATTTCAAATTTGGCAAGCAAGCTCAAGTCAGATGGAAAAGTGTTATAAAATCGTTTGACAGTTCTCGTAAAAGGACTTGAATGATATAAATCATTTATGTGTTGCAAATGAAAAATTTGTCATTTTCCAATCACTGGTTCAATAACGATTGTATGAAAGTGAGACCAAGCTTTTGTTTTTCAGAGAAAAGGAATTTTATTAGCCTACTTCTTTGTTTTCATGGCAACCCTCAAGACTAAATTATGCTAACAATTAGGAAGGTTAACAAAAAGGGTTCGTTTAGTTCATCTTGATTATTGCTATGTTCACTTTTGTATTGGAAATGTAGTCCTGGCTACGGATAAATCCAGGGCACTTAGCATGTCTAAATTTTATCACATTTTTGTCTTCGAAAACGAGGGACTTTCTATTTCTTTTCATCGTTTGCTTTGTATGTATGGCTTCAACCAAATGGTGAGTGGTATGGCTTTTAAAATTTAAGTTTGTACTTACGTGTCATAGCGACCGCACCAGAGAAATGAAGTTTGGTAAATTCTAATGAAATATACCAAAATTTGATGAAAACATAATACTATATTAGCAAAATTATGGAAACTACAAAAGAAAATTATGGAAAGCAGACCGCCCAGAACGCAAGTATATCAAGTACCTAACCTACTCTATATATTAAATATTTGATTAAAATATACCTGTGTAGTAGTTTATCTAACTGAGACTAAGCTAATTATCTCCGAATACAGACAGAGAAACCGGTTTTACTCTGACCAAGAACTTGGGTGTGGTCAATATAACACGTAAGTACCTTTAGATTTAGGCTCAATATTATCCTCTTTTCTTTTTATTTTACCTCGTCATGTATCAACAATCAAAAGCATTGCGCAATTTACTTGTATCTTCGAATGAATTAACCTTCATCAATGGAAAAGGAAAAACAACTTTAAGAGGAGTGGAGACTTCTTCTATTCAGGGAATGTTGGGGACTAATGATATTACTTTAATTAGAAAACATTATAAAGTATTTCTTATTTGAAAAATATGGGAGAAGTGAATTTTATTTTGACTAGAACATATTTGGAAAGTGTGATGTTCTGAGCGTTTGAATTTTAAAGTCAATTAGGTTGGAAAGTCGACAAACACCACTTTTAAAAGCTAGAAACTCGATATGTGTGAGTTAAGTACAATAAAACTGGCTCAGTGCAAATTTTCGAAGTATTCAAAACTCGATTTGTAGTTTTTAAAATACAATATCCCTTCAGGAGTCGACGGGAGTAACATGTCAAGATTTTAAATGGGCCCCATCTATGATTTTAGACATGATGTGTACCACTTAAACATAGTGCTATTATCCTCCCCATAGTGTTA
Organism: Artemia franciscana; assembly: GCF_032884065.1. Lineage (NCBI taxonomy): Eukaryota > Metazoa > Arthropoda > Branchiopoda > Anostraca > Artemiidae > Artemia > Artemia franciscana. Next base: position 48,291,733 of record NC_088869.1, read on the forward strand.
GTACAGTAAATGTTAAGGTTTAACGTCAAACAAATTGTAATAGTTTTGATTTTGGTACCATTTGAATTGGAAAAAAAAATTGTCTACAACATATAAAAATTGGCAAAAATCGTACAAGGCAAAATTGACCGTTTTTCGTCTTTTCTTCTAAAATGACGACTTTTTCAAAAGAACTTAAATCTGCACGTATAGAAAGCCAGTAATAGGCAAATCTGGTACGTAGATCACGAATATGCTCTTTGTTTTTGTTTTGAACGCTCATGTTCAGTCCCCCCTCCCCCTCGTAAATCAAGCGTTGTATAGGCCTGGGAGCAAAATTACGTGAAGCTGAATTCACACAGACAAAAATTGGACTGCTAATGCAGAAAAGAAGTCATGTTCATATCAATTTACCCCCCTCCCTATCCTCCACCCAAAACGTAATCACCCCGAATTCTTAGAATCCAATAAGCAGCTTCTCACAACTAGCTGAATCATTGATTTTAAATTGAAGAAAAAATCACAGACAATTTGAAATTGCAACAGGATTGGAGATTCATTACATTTATTTATTTAATCACATGTGTTCTTCATCTTCGATTTGGACCTGAGTATTAGAGCAACTAGTCCCTTTGCAAGATTTTTAAGCAATATCGCATTTGATGGCATTTCGATGACAGCTGCATCTGTCACTATCACAGGATCCTCTGCAACCACACTTCCCGACAGCGAGAATTTTCTTTCGTGCTGCTGGAAGATCTGTGAGGATAGGGTACAGCATGCCGTTCTTAAGTATCCATCCCCACTTCTCAGGATCAAGTCTGAAGCCCAATCTAATCTTGTACTTGAAGATTGGTTCGGAAGCAGTGAAGTTTTGCTGCTGTTAGATCGTGGGGACGGACGAAAGTTGTACACGTTGCTACTTTCTTCGGAAAGACTTGGTGTCGTTAACTGTCAAGATTACCAGTAGATTTTCCACCGTACAATATAGAAAGTGCAGCCTCTCCAGCTGCTTTAATCCCTTCTTTAGAAGAATTGATTCTAGAAAACTTTGAAGTATTTTCCCTTTGCTGTTCGTTGTCTCTCTGCCTTTTAAGCGCAATCCCTTTGCCAAGTCTATTTAGACGGGAAGTTGTGTCGCAGCCAAGAATTGTGTTAGCAAAAGGAAGCAGTTTGCAGGTTTCAGTCCCAATCTTCTTAACAATGCCTTTTATGTTCTAAGTTGCACCTGAAGTGGTTTGCTTAGGCTCACTATGCAGGTAGACCTTGTGGTGCTCAGGAATACAATGATAAAGTAACTTCACCGACAAGTCGGTATCGTCACCGATAACTACAGTGTCCCAAGTCTTCGAACACTCAACCGCTGTAAGCGCAATAAGCATGTCAGCATTAGCTTTAGCTTGGACGGTTCTCAGACTTTTGCCTCGTAAATAATCGCAAGTTGTGTTGACAAAACGGGCTTTGTTCTTTTGCACGATAGAAAGTCCTCTTTTTTGGTGGTAAGTCTTATTTCTTGGCGAAACAGTACTTACCCTCCAGTGACACGGTTTCGCTTAAGAAGAGTCATATCATTTGTCGAAGCGGGGATGTCATAGCCATTAAAGACAATAATGGCGTCTGTGTATTTGGTTGAAACGTAGTAACGATTTCTGAAAGTCGCTGGATAGCTTTTGCTAGCTGTGGTTTATTTGGCTTTCGAGACATGCCAGAATCATCAAAAGGCGACATAGGATTGGAACAAAGTTCATACCTAAATGAAGATTCTTCGTCCAGATTCAGTCTTTTGCATATAGTTAAAAGACACTGAAATAGCAATGAAGGGTCTAAATGGTGGATTTCTCCCCCATTTTTTCGCTTCGCGGTCATTAAGACTGCCTGTTCCTTTCGTTAGAAAGACTGCTCCTTCAGAAATGTCCCTACTATCCCGTCAACAATCTTCTTCCCGACTTCCTCTGCTTTATCGGCGTTCACATTTTCTGCAGTAGTCATGCCAGTAGCAAGACTTCGTCCCTGTGTTTGTCGCTTGTATGATACGAAACATCTGTCAGCTAACGTGAGCACAGGCTGGATGTCCCATTACCCAATGAAGTCTCTGTACTTCCGTCATTCCTCTACCTCTAGTCAATCCAGTTGTCGTTTCAGACTTTTTCGGAAGACTGGAAAAGTGTTGGGTTTGTATGTTCAAATCTGTTCATCTGCTGTAGGTACAGCCTAGCCGACTTTGTGTAGCTGTTGTGACCAGCTGCTGCCAGGTAAGGGAGCATGTCGGAAATTGTTTGCAAATGAAGTTTCCAAACACCAATGTTCAAGTTGCCAGAAAAAAATGCCCTACCTAAAACAGTATTTGCAGTTTAACTTTTGAAAGTATCAATCAACCAAACTAGTAATCCTTCCTTGAGACATGAAGGCTAGATGGCACTTTTAATAATTTTTGTGAATTTTTCACCAAAAGATGTCTGAGTAATTGAGAGTCTCTGGTTCAACCCTGACCTCAACTATATAAAACCTGGTTTCACGTGCGTCAAAAGCTGATCGCTTTAGAGTATGAATAACACCAATTTCTTCAGATGCTTTTAACAGCTTCACAAAACATTCTTGCCATACCGTACGTATAATTATAAGGTTGTGGTTATCTTCCGTACATCTCAACCATTCTAGTGGAGAAGCAGTATTTATTGGCAATAAAATGTATCCTTACTTTTGATGGCTTATAGTAAAACATAACCATCACGACTTTTCACTATTTAGCTATGCTCCGATTTCAGCTTGGCAAAACCTACCTTGGATCTTGAATGTAACTAAAAAGTTAACTAGAAGCCAAAATTGATCAGTAGGCGTACATCAGTAAGCGCAGATGCGGGACAATTTTGAGATTTGTGAAAAACCATTTATTTGATTGGGTGTGTGTGGGGGGGGGGGGCAAAATATGTAAGATACTAGGACATGACTTTTTCCTAGCATTTCGGCATTGAAAGTGTACATTATCTCCGCGTGGATCCGACCTCGAGAAATATTCAAGTTATATCAATTCACACTTTATCACGTGCACGTGTGTGTGTGTGGGGGGGGGGACGACTCATGGATGGTCAAAACATAAAACTGAGTTCATATTCGTGATGTATGTACAGGATTTTCCTATCGCCGACTTTTTATAGTGGAAGTAGTATTTTTAAGTCGTTATTTTGGAGAAAAAAGACCGATAAAAGTCAATTTCACCTCGACCGATTTTAGTCGATTTTGTATATCCTGTAGAATTTTTTTTTTTTTCCAGTTTGAATGACACCAAAATCAAAAGTATTGCAATTTGTCTTAGGTAACCCTTAAAATTAATGTAGATTGACCATACTTTGCATACAAATACTGAACTGAATATCTTTTCATCTACAGAGTTTTTCTAGAATGTGTTGGGAAAAGTTCAGTAAAAACAAATTTGTTTTTGAGGCATTGTTATAATAGCTGGAAAGTTTTCAAGATTACATCCCTTGGCTGTCAATACACTTACCCGTGGCTTTTCTACAACTCTCAAGACTACCGTGAACGTGGATTCTTGAACACTTTCTACGGTGCGCGGGCAAACTTCATTAAAGTGACTTAAGGTCCCATAATGGTGTGTTTTGAGGCAGAATCTTACTCTTAGGAATAGGAATAACTTGACGGTGCCAAGTTGAAACTTTAAAGGGTTTGGAAAATTGTATTTATCATTGTGTACTCTGTGACCTTGGATCAAGTGTGGCTTTTATTCGTTATTGTAATGCGATTTAGCATTTTTAGCAATGGCTGACCTCATCCAGTTGGTCCTTCTTTTTGGTCCTGTTACTGCTCCCTGGTAAATTACCATTTACTGTCAGCCTCTTCTGTAAATAGTTGTTGTGAACCACTCAATTAGTATTGAAGAAAGTGACAAACATGGCTTTTGCTCTTGATTTGCTCATTTGAACCCTTTTTGAGGCTTATTATTGTGCCTTACAGCATTTGGAGCTTTTCCATTTGTTTTTGTTTTTTTTAAACATACTTGAATTCGTCTCATTTGAATACGTTGTTTAAAAGTTCAAGGGCTTTAACCCGTTATGACATGCCTTCGTAAGCTGACACTTGCCTTTGATTTTAGTCAACCGGCAAGACCCTTGGGACGAATTTTGGCACAGATTTTCCGCATGTCCAAATTTCCAGCGATAATGCTGTGCACTTTCCCATTGTAAATCCCAATCGTGTCGGCAATTATGTGAACACTTTATCACGGTCTGAATGCAATCACATTTGACACTTCTTCTTGTGCTTTTTTGGGGCCAAACGAATTTTGGGGCCACAAGAATCCAGATGAATGAATGAGTCACATCAGCCGCGATCTTGTACCAGTTCTTCAGCAAACCGGAGCCACCATCTCTCCTGTCTTCTGCCAAACTTCCGCTAGTTGTGCCATGGAATTTTCTGACAGTTACTCACCATTTCTTCAATTGACCGTCTGGTCACCTCCACCAATCTTGCAAAGCAGCAGCTAGAAGCACTTGCTTGATGAAGAGGTCAGTGGATCTCCTCAGTACATTGCCAGTCTTCTCTGTGTGAAAATTCTTACAGTGGGCTCGGTGTTACAGGAGCAGTACCGCACATCAACATATGTGATTCTGTAGGAGTATCTTTTTTCAGGGTTTATTGTAGATAGCGCGTTAAATACTTCCATACCATGAAGATGAAGCGTCTTTTATGCCAAAGGGTTAACTCCAAAGAAGATAGCAGAAATGACAGCCGCTTTGTAAACAGAAATTCTAGTCCTCTTGCTTATATCCCGCTGGCTCCATTGGTGACAGCGCAGCTGTAAAGAGAGGGCATGTGCTTTGTTGATTCCGTTCTGTATGTCACAGTCACAGCGTCTACTTCAAACTATACCTTTTGAAAAACTTGATTCTTGAATTTCTAGCAAACCATGCCTAGGTTTTCATGCTCGATTTCTCTTCTACAATACGAAATTGATGGTGCAGCACTCTTCCAATGTTTTGCTGCATTTTGCGCTTGCGTCGAGTCATTTTGTAGTGGTCCGGTAAAAACACAGTCTAGCCAGAACAGACGCTAGGAGAAGACCAGTGCTTTGCGTATTTTGAAGATGTCATCGTCATCACCGAGCATGGTTATGGGTGCGCTCTCAAGTACAGTTACAGGGAAAAAAATTATTCCTGATATTTTTGTACAAACCCTGTGATGATGGGTCTCTTATTTGATACTATTTTAGTTGACAGAATACAAGTGTACATGTCATTACCATTCTATTCCAGTTGCCTTAATCCCAAATCTTTGAAAACTTTAACATATTTTTGTAAATATCAATACAAGAAGAGCGGATAAGTCTCGCATCTTTGTAATCCCCCCCTCACTATCATTTGCTACTGCACCGAGCTACTACTTTGAAAATTCTAATGCAAATTGGGTATATTTTGCTTACATTAGAGTTTTACTTCCATTGCGTGTTTTTTCCTATTCTTTGAATTTTCACCCTCACCCCTTAGCCCATCCCTACCTCTTTTGAAAAACATATATGCTTTATAATTGATTTAACATTTTTTTTTTCATGCTATTCGTCCCATGCAAAATTTAAATATTTGTATAACTCTGTTGAACAATCTTTTGAATGATATTGAATCAAAAAAGCTAATATTACTTTGCAAAGGTAGGATCACTATGTAGGATCATTTCCAAATTGAGTATTCTCTCAGTAGTAACATCGCAAAAGTGCTTTTTTGTTGGAAAATGTGTTGCATAAAAATATTTTTATAAAAAATAGAAGACGCAGTTTGTTTTTATTTCGCAATCTATCCCCTTTTGAATAGACATCGTTATTCTTGGAAGCCTTTCAAGTTTTCTCATCTCTTTTTTTGGAACTGTGGAACGCAGCAGCAAAAGAAAACTTTTTCTGTAAAATTCCTACCTTGGCCAGTTCTTACGATTTGCTTTCCGATCCTCGTTTATAATAACTTATAGGGATTAAATAATGTATGAACTTTGTGAAAGTAACCGCGATTGGTAAGTTTCGTCGGAATGTCTGAGTAGAGTACTCACTTGATCGATCACTTGATCGAATTGAAGTGTGAAACCAGATATTAGGGTAGCAGATTAACGTGATCGCGGGTGTGTCATCAGGCATGTGTGCTGGAATAACTGTGAAAGTACATTCGTCATAACTGTTTAATCTGAGTGGGTACTAGCGTTTAGCCAAAAGAGCTAATATCGTTCAGAAATAGACTTTGATATCGGAGTCGAGAGTACAACTAAGAACGTCTAAAAGTCGAGAGTCGGCAAAATACGAATAAACTCAGATTCCAATAACTATGTTGTAAATGTGTATCTATGTTACTATCAATGATGGAGTTTTTGTTGGACGAGGGAGGGGTTGTTCGCCAAAGTGGATAGTATATTCCACATTGTGTATTACAAATCTTCTCCTCATAGGGATCCATAATAAGCATTACTATATAAAGAAAGAACCCAAATATGTTACTTTCCTTATTTCTACTACTCATTCTAAGATAATTCAAGTTTGTAGTCAGCTCTTTTTAGAATTCAAGCGGGGAGCAATAAAATTTTGAACTTTATTAAGTACATTAGTGGAGTGTTTAACCAAAAGTGATATTCAGTAGTTCGAAAACAGGCCTCAAAGTCGGACTCGATAGTATTATTTCACTCAATTGTAAGTCGAAGTCGTCAAAAACAAGCTACGATTTTGATAGCTTTTCAAATCTGCTTAATAAACACTTTGGGGTTGTTAATTCGATACATAATCCGTCAAAAAGGGTCTGGGTTATTCTTGTTGCAAAGAAATACCAATCTAGGTGAATATTCTAGTGCTGAAAAGTTTTAGTAAAAGCCAGAGCCTGCATATGGCGTCTAAAATTTGGCACCTCTGAAAATCAAAACAGTTGGAGATGAAATCGAAATGTTAACATTCTAGGTATCAGAGTTACCATTTATAATTTGACAATTCTAAAGGCTGGTCAAATAACAAATAAATTGTCAGATATTATAAATAAATGCCAAATAAATCTTATTATAGATTTAAAAATAGATACATGTACTATTTTCTGGGTTGACAGTTGTCAGCCTAGAGACAATTGATAAACAATTGTCTTTTTTCAGTTTTTCGTCTTTTTCACTTTTCTGTTCGTTTACTTCTTATTATCTTCAGTTTCAAATTTAAAGGGGAGGACCAAGAGGGAGCTAAGAGCTTACCGAAGGTATTATATGACTCATTTGGTGTTAGCCATCGATATTGATTTGCTGAACTTATAGAATTTCTGTGGTTTATTAAATCTTAGTGAATAAACTTAAAATTCGATAATTTAGGCTGCTTAGGTTTGAGCTTGATTTTAATGAATCTCATATTTCCTGATTTTTGACACGAATCGTAAATAGCACCTTCGAACTGGGTAATAGAAATAGCGCATGAAAAATAATAAGAAATTTTGGCCCAGGTTTCTTGCTAGTATAAATATGGGGTAGTGTTTTTTTATGCAATCCAAAAATGAACACTAACAAATTTTCCCTTGTCAGGGGGTATCGCAGCCCCTATCATTACATATGTTTGTGATTCAGTAAAAGGTACATCGTAATAATTTAAGGACACCAAGAAAAATAAAGCAAAAAGAACAAGCGAAAAATCATTTATAGTAACTTTGAAGGTAAATTTTGCAACAGAAAATAAATTCCTTTTATGAGCTTTAAAAACAATCGCAATATAATATATATAATATCGGGGGATGGATATAGCATGTGTTCTGATAGATGTGGTTCTTTGACAAGAGGAGTAAAGATTTTGCTTTTCTAAGCTATTTTGCAAAAGCCTTAATTTTGAGAGGTTTTTGTATTAGCTATGTACACCAGAAAAAAAATAGTGTGGAAAGAAAATCGAAAACATATCCCATCGGTTCTGAATATGTTTTATTTTGATATTCCGAAGCTTCTAAATGGGCAAATTATTGGGTTTTTAACCTTAGTAATTTGTGTTATATCGTGAGTATGTCAATTTTTCCTCTTTTTTTTCTATCCTTCTCGATCTCAGATTATTCAGTCCCAGTTACCCATTCTTATCTTTACGAAAAGAGATAGACTAGAGGTCATTATTTGATGAACGCCGCTAACTTATACTGTTTAATTTGGCTTAGAAACAGATAAATCTGAGCATCCGTTGAATCTTCGTCAGGAAGTAATAATACGTGCTGACTGTGTAATTAATGTTTGTTTTTTTTTCTTGGTCGGCTCTGGTTAGTAACGCAACTCCTATTTGAATTTAATTGAATCTTTCTGAGGAATATAATTAGAAAGTGTATTGGATCACCCTAGGACAAAAGTTTAACCAAAAACACGCCCAATACCGGAAAGACAAATATTCGTAGGCTATTAGTTTCAACACTTGTGGTAAATCTATGGATAGTGACTTTATATTATGTCTATGACACAATAAACTTATTATTTCGCCTAAATTTACAATTTTCGGATTTGTCTCCAAATGCCAAAAAAATATTTAATCCTTTCCCAAATTCTATTTTAATACTTTACCTTTTTTCACAGGATATTCACCATTTATCTACACTGTAGATTCAACAGTATAGTTTAACTAAGATAAATATTATAAAAGTGCAGTGCAAAAATTTCATTTCTGAATTTAAAATATATCGTAAAATACTAAAATAGACGAGGCACGTATACAGGAATATATTTCAAAGGATAGTGGAAAATTCTAAGGAAATGAAAATTAAACAGAAGATAAAAGAAAGCTATTAAAGTATTAAGATGGTTGCTGGGACCTGGGCCCGTCGTAATTTCCTTGGCATCATAATTTTCTGGCAAACTACAAGAACAATGGATGCCTTAGTCTAAACCTAGTTTCATTGTGAGGTCTGGCATGATTTCAATGTACAAGTCGGGTATTTTATTTTGCCTGTCTAGTTTGGTGTGAGTTCTGCATATTTTCCCGCCTTTAATTAGGATAATACCAGAAATGAATTAGTCGAATCAATCGAATTTTTTAGCTATTTTGGTAAACTTCTATTTCAGTTTTTCTTATTTATTGCTGGAAGAGATTTCTGTATGTATACAGCGGAATTACAAAAACTGTTATATTTCATTGTCACTTCAGAAATACTTTCCCCCCTCTGGTCTTAAATTGCAAATTTCCTCTTAATTAGCTATTCAATCATCGATTTGGAATGATATTTAATTTCCTTGTTAAAGGGCTGCAAGAAGCGATCGACGAATCAAGCTTGAAGGTCCTGCAATCAAAGATGGACTAGAAGACGAATTATTTGAAGAAGGGGTTGAGTTTCAGAAAATTAACATTGTTCCAGATCTTCAAGATGACTCTGTATGTATTTGTGTTTCAGAATACTTATTTTTATGGATCATTCTCATTTCTTGTTACAAGGAGGGGAGGGATGGAGTTGAACACTCTCCAAAAAAGTTTCTACGCACTCTCGAGAAAAACTCTGAGGAAAAGATTTTTAAGATCTCTGATTATAAGTTTTATAGTTTTGAGTCTTTGGTATGTTTTGGATTTTAGATAAGATCCCTCTTGGCCAAAATTTTTTCGTCAATTTTTTTTTAATTGTCTGCAGAAATGTACGTAACGGATGCAAAAATAAAAAATAAAAATGTACCTGTTAGACCACTATTTTCAGTTTTCCAGGAAGCCCTTCTGAGAGTAACTGGGGGGAGAGGTACCTTCCCTCGTTTGCAAGCATCATTACTCCTTTGATTCTTCAGGACTTGTTGTAGCATCTAAACTTTTGGCCCACAATTTTAGGCCATGAACCATTGCCCGTCCCTTCGGAAAATTCTTTAAAAAACGAAAAAACTGTTAAATCCTTAAGAATTTTATTTTTCAGGCATATACGGGGCTTTTTTCAGCTTGTGGAGATTATATATTTAGTCTTAAGTGTTTTATCTATACACCTATAGTTATTCTATAAATAATTGCTTATATACAGAATTCAAGTTTAACATTAAACGCTTGTTCTTTTTTGGAACTTACTAGTTTCCATATTTAATATATTTTTAGCTGATTTTCAAATTCGAAATGAGGAGCTAGTGTGATACTGAACGACAACTTTCAATTTATGTCAGTTATAATATAATGGCCCCGTTTAATAATTAATTTACAAAGAAGGTAGACGGATAGGCTCTCTGCTGGGTTATGTGTTTGCCACTTGGGGTTAATTTTCGTTGGATGAGAATTGGACTAGAAGCTCAGGGTAATTGTCTCTTTCACGGGATTGTTAAAAAAGGGTTAGTGTATTTACCATAGTCTAGCCTATTATAGATGTCAACACTACTGGAAATTTTAGATCAAAAGCTCAAACGGTTACTTTTTCTGTTTGCAGTTGTTTTGATTCTGGTTTAAAGGAGCATAATGTAACACAGCTATCCTCAGTGTTCCCATGGTTGCTTGTTATTCAATTTTGTGCACGGTATAGCATGTCTTACCGAAAAAATCTTTAGTACATATCGATCATAGGTGGACACAGGTCCGCTTTAAGGATTTTTCCCTAGGGTGGTTAGGAGGCCAAAACACGAGGAAAGTGCGTTTTTAGACAACTTTTTTATGAGACCCTTTGCGCCTTTTGAAGGAGTGTTCTCCTTTCCCTCGTCTTCTCTAAGGATAACGGTTTGAATTTCAATCAGTCAAATATCTTGTATTTTTGACAAATTTTTCCAAGCAAGCTAACGATAACTTGAGTCAGCAAAATAAATACCAGTAACGCTATTAATAGCCATCATATGATAGTAAACCAACTAAGGGGACTAAAAGAGGGATATTGTCTTAACAATGGAATCGGTGGTTCCATCAATTGCTTGATGGTAGAATGTCAAAATAATATGACGCTATTGCCGCTGGTCTTGGTACTTGGTTGATCTTGGTAATTCTCTAAAGACAAAAGACAAAACTACTTTTTAAAATAATAAACGTACAAGATATGAATCTATTTAATATATATGCATATCCTGTTTGGATTGTTTGAGGACATAGGCTAGGTTTTTGCTTCTACTCTAAATTCAGCTCATATTAGTCCAGTATTACCAATAGATAATTTCCTAGGTACTGTTAAGAAATTGCCGAGATAGATTTCAGGGATTCCTCCTTTCCCCCAAGTACTATTTTAATAATGTGTCTTTACCCTTAGAAGAATTAAGAGCTGCTTTGTTTCCTTACAAAATGGGAGAAAAGCTGCACATTTAGGCTGCTTAAACAATAATTTCATGGAAAATATCCAAAAAATAAGTAGTTAATATCGCCTATCAGCTTTAGAAGGCGCTATAAATGTGAAAAAATGAATTTTTATCGCTGCCTGTCTTAATATTGTCTTCTTACCTTTTTTGATCATGTTTTTCTCGAAGTTTTCATGAGATGGCCACATTTGTATAACAATCTGAAAGGGGCTTTATATTCAGTGTCCTAGTACTATGGCTAAATCACTCATGAACTTGCCTTGTGTTGAGTATTTAGAGAGTAAAAATTGGAGCTAGTCAAGAAATCAACAATTACTTAGGGTATTAATCTACTTTAATTTTGACCTTCTTCTTCCACTTGTCAAACAGTTCATGGTAACGAACTGTAGTAAGGAGCGACCCGGCTCAATAGAAACCAAAACTCTAAAAAATGGAAATTTGATACCAATAGCTACATCAAAAGAATCGCATTTTAATGCTGATTTTAAATATATAAGTTTCATCAAGTTTGGTGTAACGCATCAAAAGTTACGAGCCTGAGAAAATTTGCGTTATTTTAGAAAATAGGGGGAAACACCCCCTAAAAGTCATAGAATCTTAACGAAAATTACACCATCAGATTCAGCGTATCAGAGAACCCTACTGTAGAAGTTTCAAGCTCCTATCTACAAACATGTGGAATTTTGTATTTTTTGCCAGAAGGCAGATCACGGATGCGTGTTTATTTTATTTTTTTTTTTTTCCCAGGGGTGATCGTATCGACCCAGTTGTCCTAGAATGTTGCGAGAGGGCTCATTCTAACAGAAATAAAAAGTTCTAGTGCCCTTTTTAAGTGACCAAAAAATTGGAGGGCACCTAGGCCCCCTCCCACGCTAATTATTTTCCCAAAGTCAACGGATCAAAATTCTGAGATAGCCATTTTATTCAGCGTAGTCGAAAGTCCTTATAACTATGTCTTTGGAGACGACTTACTCCTCCACAGTCCCCGTGGGAGGGGCTACAAGTTACAAACTTTGACCAGTGCTTACATATAGTAATGGTTATTGGGAAGTGTACAGGCGTTTTCAGGAGGATTTTTTGGTTGGGGGGAGGGGTTGAGAAGAGGGGGATATACTGGGGGAACTTTCCATCGAGGAATTTGTCATGGGGGAAGAAAATTTCCATGAAGGGAGCGCAGGATTTACTAGCATTATTTAAAAAAAAAAAAACAAAGAAAAAATAAATATGAAAAAGTTTTTTTTTCAGCTGGAAGTAAGGAGCAGCATTAAAACTTAAAACGAACAGAAATTATTACCCATATGAGGGGCTCACCTCCTCCTAATACCTCGCTCTTTACGCTAAAGTATTTTTAGTAATGTCAACCATTTATTCTACGGCTTTTGTGATTCAGGGGTCATTCTTAATGAATTGGGACAAAATTTAAGATTTAGTGTAAAGAGAGAGGTACTGACGAGGGGGCGAACCCTCTCATATGTGTAATAAAAACATGAGAATAAAAAATTCTTTACGTAAGCTAATTTATAAGTTACGTATATCTTTTACTAATAAAAAGATTCGTAATAAATTAAAAGTTCTAGTTGCCTTTTTAATTAACCAAAAAATTGGAGGGCAACTAGGCTTCTTCCCCCGCTCTTTTTTCCTCAAAATCATTCGATAAAAATTATGAGAAAGCCATTAAACCAAAAAAAAAAATTTAAATTTCGTTTTAATTATTCCTCTTTTGAGAGCCAAAATCAAAACATGCATTGATTCAAAAACTTTCAGAAATTAAATAAAAAAAAAACAAGTTTTTTCAACTGAAAGTAAGGAGCGACATTAAAACTTAAAACGAACAGATATTACTTCGTATATGAAAGGTGCTGCTTCCTCATCAACACCCCGCTCTTTACGCTAAAGTTTTTTACTGTTTTAAAAAGAAGAGTTGAGCGAAAGAGTCAAACTTTAGCGTAAAGAGCGGGGTGTTGATGAGGAAGACCCCTTTCATATACGAAGTAATTTCTGTTCGTTTTAAGTTTTAATGTCGCTCCTTACTTTCAATTGAAAAAACTTGTTTTTTTTTATTTAATTTGAAGAAGGGTCGAAACAGTATAGATATGGTGTGGCTGTATTTGTTGGCACGGTTGAGAGGTGGTCAAACAATTGCAGGCCATAAAATTTGTATAGTAATCTGAGAGGGGCTTATAAGCCCCTCTCAGATGCAATAAAATTATTATTGCAGGCTATATCAGTCTACTGTAACTTTAGCCTTCTCTTTCCACTTGTTTGAAGAAATTTTGAAACAATATAGATATGGTGCGGGTGTGTTTGTTGGCATAGTTGAGCGATGGTAAAAAAAATTGCTGGCCATAAATTTTGTATAGTAATCTGAGAGTGGCTTTTCATTCAGTGTCCTCGTGGCATCGTTAAATCACTCATTAACTTGTAAAATTATTACTGCAGGCCTTATCAGTCTACTGTAATTTTCGCCTTCTCCTTCCGCTTGTTTGAAGAAGGGTCGAAAGAAGATAGATATGGTGCTGGTGTATTTGTTGGCACAGTTGAGAGATGGTCAAACCGTACCAGACCGTTACTGAGAATATTAAAAAAAACAAATACTTAAAATTATTATTGCTGGCCACATCTATCTAATTGGATTGTGGTCTTCTCCTTCCACTTGTTTGAAGAAGGGTCAAAACAATATAGATATGGTGCGGGTGTATTTGTTGGTATAGTTGAGAGATAGTCAAACTGTTGCAGACCATAACTGAGATTGTAAAAAATACTTAAAATTATCATTGCAGACCATAACAGTCTACTATAATTTTGGCCTTCTCCTTCCACTTGTTTGAAGAAGGGTGAAAACAATATAGGTATGGTGCGGATGTATTTGTTGGCCCAGTTGAGAGATGGTTAAACTGTTGCAGACCATAACTGAGATTACAAAAAATACTTAAAATTATTATTGCAGGCCTTATCAGTCTACTGTAATTTTCGCCTTCTCCTTCCGCTTCTTTGAAGAAGGGTCGAAAGAAGATAGATATGGTGCAGGTTCATTTGTCGGCACAGTTGAGAGATGGTCAAACTGTTGGAGACCATAACTAAGTTAATTAAGAAAACAAGTATTTTTTTTTTCTTTTAAAGGAATAGCTAACTTTCTGTTTATTATAGGTTTTTGCGGAAGAGTTTAGGGCTCCATCGCGTCTTTTGGTTCAAGCACTCTGTCTACGACGTCAATATATGAAAATTGCCAATCAGTCTTTTCCCAAGCTTGCTGGAAGGTTCATGGATTGCGCTAAAGACAAGAAACTTGCTCAGAAGATAAGTGGAGCTAAACAAAAGCCGACAAAATCGGAACTAGGTTGGTTTTTTTTCATATTTAATTATTTATCTATTTTTCGTAATGACTCTTTGCTTTAGATTTTATGCCAAAGAGTTTTATTCTATGGTTATTTCTTCTGCACCTTACTTTTATATTTTGGTCGTTTTTGGGAATTCTATTTTGACAAGAAATTAGTTTTGGACTAGGTTCTAAACAGAAATGTAGTATGAGCGCAACTAATTACCTTTCGGTCCAAAGGCGAATTAAACAGATGTTGTACGTTTGTAAATGTGTTTTCTTTCTGAATTAATATTATGTTTTGAACTATGATATCACAAATAAAAATTGTGTGTGCCTTTTGACATCAAACTGGTATGTATATCAACAGGGTTTTGATTTGAGGAGGCGAGGGGGTGATTGCGCAACTTTGAAACAATACAAAAATTTATAAATAAATGAATAAATAATCTTTATTCTTTCCCTTTATCACAATAGAATAATATGGGTATCGTCAAACAAAAAAAGGAGAAAAACGCAAAAAAACTCAAACTTCGATTTGAGGATATTGTCGTTGTAGCGCTTCACGTAGTATGGAACGAAGGAGTTTAAAAATCTTGTCGTTGAGTGTGTAAGCGGGCATTCTAACAGTTCTTTTCCCTCTTTAAAAGTTGCCAGCCTCGTTTTGTGTGCGTGGGTCACTGAAGTAAACCGAGGCAGGATATCTACGGTGCGTTGGGGACTTCAGGATGTCAGCTCCAAACTTCATCAGCGTTTCGTGTCTCCTTTCATCCAGGGTTGGGAGCCTGAGTTCGCTCAAGCTTTCTTCGTAGTTTTTGTAATTCGATCCAAGAGTTATTTTGCAGGCTCTTGTCTGAATTGTTTCAAGCTGACTTCTGTGTTTCTCTGTGAGCGATGGGTGACCGACAGGACAGCCGTACATGACTATGGGCATTACATAAGTTTTGTAGCATGAAAGAAGGAGTTGTTCTGTCATTCCAAACCTTCTGAGATTTGCAAAGGATTTTAGAAGACCAGCTGCTTTTGCTGTGATCTGGTTGATGTGATCTCCGAACGTAAGATCGTCACATAGTGTGATGCCGAGTATTTTGACTGATTTCTTTGTTTGGAGAGGTGCAGATTCGTCAATGCTCTTCTTATTCAGGAAGTTGACACGCAACACACAACTTTCCTCGAGACTTAGCTGGAGCTTCACTTGATCAGCTTGATCCCGAAGCTCTGCAACCAGGGGCTCGAGTTGGTCGTGTGTTTGTGACAGGAATCGAGTAGACTTATTAAACAATCATCTGCGAACTTGTACCTTTGTTTATGTTGTCTCATCAGTCGGTTGATTACAATGACAAATAAGATGGGACCTAGCTTGCTTCCTTGGGCTGCTCCACATGTGATGTCTTGGAAGTTGTATGCTTCCCCGTTTTCAAGTTGTACGCACTGTTGACGACCAGAAAGGAAACTTGTGATGATGCACAGCAGAAACTGCGAGATCTCCAGGGCACGGGCTTCATTGATAACAGTCTCGTGGTCAATGAGATCGAAAGCTTTCACGAAATCAGAAATTATTATATCAGTAAGGGCCTCCGAAATTTCTAGGTGATCTAGTAGATCATGAAGTAATCTGACCAGATAATGTGTTGTGTTGTGCCCTCGATGAAAACCGAAAACTGGAAAATAAGAAATCACAAGGGAAATTTTTTATAGTTTTGACAGTTTAAGGGACATTATTAGGACCCTCAAATACGAGCCTTTATTTTGGTCGGCAATATTTTACATGAAATTTTCTTTCAAAGGGTTTTGTTCATTGTGTCATGTCTACTTTGTTGCTTTTTACCGCAGGTTTTGATGCTTTTTAATATTTATCTACTAATTTTAAAAATTAATTTGTCCTCAGTAAATTAAAATTTTGCGTTTTTAATACAACTTTCGAACTGAAATGTGAAAACACAACTACTTAGCGGTGTTTTAATTGTATTCGGCTTTCTTATTTTTACTTTATTGCAGCCAGCTTGCGAATAATAATTATTAGTTGAAAAATATAGAGGTAAAAATGTTTTTATTTTGATCTCCTTGAACTTTAACGGTTTTATTTCTGCACCATTTTAAAGACAATTAGCCGGTTAAAGACGAGGAAGCGAGAAAATATATTTTAGAGCATAATTTTGAGCACGTTGCTGGGAAAGCAGAAGAGATTTATTATATTTTAGAAGGGGGTTCTGACACATATATAGTCAGGCAGTTGATGTTCGGATTCCGTCCTAAATCTGCATCCAAAAGCAGTCGAATTGCTTCCACTATCTTTGTCTTGGTAGCATGGAAGTATTTGAAGCTTATCTATTAGTATTTAGGAAGAAAAAAGTCATGGATGAGCTTTTATTCTCACTAACTGTCAATTTCATTTGTCTTAGTTTAGATATTAAAGCACATAGATGGCAGCATTATCACATTTGAGTGGCAAAGTCGTCAAGCTTTGGAATAATTAAGAACCGTTTATGATTAATCAATTTGTTGATGGATCGTGGTTTCCCCGCTGCGATATACATGGACTTCACCAGATGGGACTTCATGGAATTAGAATGATCATGTTCTCATCGGGAATTAGTACAGACACTGTCTAACAGTATATTCAAACTTTTCGTGGGGCTAATTCGTACTCTGATCACCAGTTAGTTATTGCTGGTTTTAAATTAAGTCTAAAGGCTGTCACCAAGCGTTGAAAGACTGGAGGTATTTGACATTCAGAAGCTCTGCGATAAACGTGTGAGGCAAGTGTATTGCGTTGCCCTTTCTAGTAAATTAATTGAAAAAGAAGTTTTCTAAAGAAAAGTAAATGCCTCAATAAAGTTGAGATTAGAAGAAATAGAAACCTACAATAATTCAAACTCAAAACGACCAAAAATTACTATTAAAGAATAAATGAAATACAAAACGAACAGAAATTAAATAAATGATCATGACAAAAATATACAACAGGTACTAATAAATATGAATAAATAAATTTTAAAACGAATAAAGCTTAAGTTGAACATGCAAATCAAGCTTAAAACGAACAAAAATATTTGGCTATTCAAGCATAAATGAAACCCGAAACGAACAGAAATTAAAATAAACAATCATAGCGAACAAACATACAATAGATACTAATATAAATGAGTAAATAAATCTTAAAACGTGTGAAACTTAAATTGAATATGCAAATCAAGCTTGAAACGAACAAAATTCTCTACAAACAAGAGTTTGGGTTTTGCCTCCTTCTCTCACTGTAAAAGTCTGAAACCTACTGCTTCATTGGCGCTCTACTGAAAACTGTATATGTCTTTAACAGTCTTGAAAAGTGCAAATAATATCAAACTGAATGTTTGATATATAATGTTGACAGATCACTCTTAATAGTTGAAAGTTCGTCAGTTCAAGTTTTTTTCATTATAATTTTATTTTCATTTTCAATGCTCCAATAACTGGAGAAGAAAATATTTGTAATATAAATCGTTTCCATTGAAGTAACAATGGCTAAGTAGGCTTTAGTCTTTTACAGTTAGGGATGGGGGCAGTATCAAAACCCTTGTTAGCTATATTTGTCTTGAATGGTATTGGAACGAACTAATAAAATCAAAGTGAATATTTGACATATAATGATATTAATTACTGAAAGCTCATCAGTTCAAAATTTGATTTTACTTTAATTTTTGTGTTTATTTTCTATGTTGTAATAAGCCCATAAGACAATACCTGTAATATAATCCGTTTTCGTAAAGCGCCAATGACGCATTAGGTTCTCAGGTTCCCATCTCGAGATTTTTACCAGATACCCTTTGAGAAAGTGGGACGTGGGCTAGTTGCCCATTGATCACTTTAACTCGTAAAAAAGAGCTAGAAGTTTCAATTTCCGATCGAATGAGTCTCCGCCAAAGTTGATACGACCAGCCCTTCCATAAAAACCTCATATTGTAATAATGGGCAGCTTAAATAAGGTATAATCCTTGGGGGGGGGGGGCTAGGGAGGAACTCTCAACCCCTAAGTTATAATAATTAGAATTTTGGACTATTTCGAAAAAAATGGCTATTTCAAGTTTCTGATAAAATGCATTTGGGGTAAAAATGCACAATGCTTGCTACTTTTTGATCGCTTTGACGCTAACAAATTTACGACTTACATAAGTTACAGTTCTTGTCCCGGGTGCAATGGAGGATTTCTCAAAACCTAAGTTACAGTAATTTTAATTTCGGACCATTTTGAACAAAATGGATATCTCAAAATTTTTATCGGATGCATTTGGGGGAAAAGGCCAGAGGGGGGGAGGTAGATGCCCCTGATCGCTTTTGATGATTCTTTAAAAGGTAACTAGAACTTTCAATTTACAATCAAATGAGCCATCTCTGAAGTTTATACGACCACCCCTTACATAAAACCTTATATGCCCCCGGGTCATAGCTTACAACACTTCTCCCCGCCCCTAGGGGGCTTTTTCGACCCTTGAATTTTTATTTTTTAATCTTTAAGCTATTTTAAACAAAATACCCATCTAAAATTTTTGATTGGATGCATTTGGGGGTAAAGGGCTTTGGGGGGGATAGTTACCCTCTGATCACTTTTGATTCTTAAAAGGGCACTAGAAATTCCGATTTACAATCGGATGGTCCCCCTCCGAAGTTTATATGACCATCCCTTCCATAAAAATCTGATATGCCCCAGAGCACATTTTACAGCACTTGCCCCCGGATTCTGGGCAGGTTTCTTTTTTTTTATCCCCTGGAGCGTGAAGTAGCAAGGTCTGGTGACACCCGGGGAGGAATTGCACCTTGTCAACCCCCCCCCCCCCAACAAACATTTAAACATTGTTGAGTCATTTTTGTTTATGGTGGAAACATACACTTAAACAAAGTGTTTCAAACAGTTCGTGGTAACGAACTGGACTAAGGAGCGACCCGGCTTAATAGTAACCAAATCTCTAAAAAAACGGAATTTTGATACCAATAGTTACATCAGAAGAATCACATTTTAGTGCTGATTTTGAGTATATAAGTATCGTCAAGTTTAGTCTTATCGAACAAAAGTTACAAGCCTGAGAAAATTTGCCTTATTTTAGAAAATAGGGGAAACACCCCCTAGAAGTCATAGAATCATAACGAAAATCACACCGTCAGATTCAGCGTATCAGAGAACCTACTCTACATGTTTCAAGCTCCTATCTACAAGAATGTGGAATTTTCTATTTTTTGCCAGAAGACAGATCACGGATGCGTGTTTATTTATTTTTTTTTTCCAGGGGTGAACGTATTGACCCAGTGGTCCTAGAATTTTGTGAGAGGGCTCATTCAAACGGAAATGAAAAGTTCTAGTGCCGTTTTTAAGTGACCACAAAATTGGAGGGCACCTAGGCCCCCTCCCACGCTCATTTTTTCCCAAAGTTGTCGGATCAAAATTCTGATATAGCCGTTTTATTCAGTATAGTCGAAAAACCTTATAATTATGTCTTTTGGGACGACTTACTCCCCCACAGTCCCCGTGGGAGGGCCTGCAAGTTACAAATTTGACCAGTGCTTGCATATACTAATGGCTATTGAAAAATGTACAGACGTTTTCGGGGGGATTTTTTGGTTGGAAGGAGGAGTTGAGAAGAGAGGGTTATGTGGGAGAAACTTTCCATGGAGGAATTTGTCATAGGGGAAGAAAATTTCCATGAAGGGGGCGCAGGATTTTTAGTATTATTTAAAAAAACCATGAAAAATTAGATATTAAAAAGTTTTTTCAACTGAAAGTAAGGAGCAGCATTAAAACTAAAACGAACAGAAAATGTTACGCATATAAGGGGTTCACCTCCTCCTAATGCCTCACTCTTTACGCTAAAGTATTTTTAGTAATTTCAACTATTTATTCTACGGCCTTTGTGATTCAGGGGTCATTCTTAAGGAATTAGGACAAGATTTAACCTTTAGTGTAAAGAGCGAGGTATTGACGAATGGGCGAACCCCCTCATATACCCAATAAAAACATACGAATATAGAATTTCGTTACGTAAGCTAATTCGTAAGTTACGTATATCTTTTACTAATGCAAACGTTCGTAAAAAACTAAAAGTTCTAGTTGCCTTTTTAAGTAACCAAAAAATTTGAGGGCAACTGGGCCTCCTCCCCTGCTCCTTTATTCTCAAAATCGTTAGATCAAAACTATGAGAAAGCCCTTTAGCAAAAAAAAAAAAAAAATGCAAATTTTGTTTTAATTTTTCATCTGCGGAGAGCCGAAAGTAAAACATGGATTGACTCAAAAACGTTCAGAAATTAAATAAAAAAAACAACAAAGTTTGACTCTTTCTCTCAACTCTACTTTTTAAAACAGTAAAAACTTTAGCGTAAAGAGCGGGGCGTTGAGGAGGGAACAGCCCCTTTCATATACGGGGTAATTTCTGTTCGTTTTAAGTTTTAATGTCGCTCCTTACTTTCAGTTAAAAAAAACTTTTTTTTGGACATTGGTATAACATTGGTATGTAAACATTTTAATGTAAATAACTTACATAAATTTAACCAAACACAACATTTTTATACATAATAACAATATTATTACAATATCAAACAACACCATTTTAACTCGCGGCTTACGCGGAAATACAAGATGAGCTCCAGCTTTCGTATTTTACCATAGGCCTATCCATGTTTTTTGCGCTTTGACTTCAAAGACCCAGGTGATTGAATGGTATATATTTAACAAAATGAACTGTATTTAAAAGCCATGTTTTCATTCAGAACCTCTCTTTCTAACATATGTTTTCTGAAAACTTAGAAATAGCCTCATCATCTTTTCTGCTACACTATTTTCAATAGAAAGCATGGCTAAGCTCGATAGTCGATAGCTTGGTTGATAGTAGATCTGAAATAAATTTTAATAAACTTTACTTTAGAAAAACTCCAAGAGGCAACAGAGATACATAACATCAGGTAAAACCTTAATGCTAAAGCTAGATTAGGAATAGAGTCCGGAAGCTCGTATTCAGCTATAAACTGCAGTAGTCTCAGAGAACTCCACTTCAGAGCCACTTCTGCAGGAATGTTTGCCGCTTTTAAAAATTTGCTCAGACGTAGAACGCGTGTTGATTTCTTGTCTAAAAGTTTCAGTGCACTCTAACATCGATGTTTTTTTTTTAGTTCTTCTTCCAAAGTTAGAGGCTCTTTTGCAGCTTTTTCTCCAGGCATCAGTTTCTTTCTTCTGATAGTTCTTAATTTGACTAGGGGAATGTCCATCTCAACACAAATAACTTTTGCAAATTCTATTACCTTTCCCAAAAGACCATCTCTATTATCATTCAGAAAGGCCTTTAAACTGCTCAATTTGATAGGGCACTTTTCGAAACTTATTTCAAAAATTTATAGGTATTTTTGGGTGTGGTGGACTTCTTTAAGGACAATATTCCATAAACATGAGAAGCACAAAAATAAGAAATCCCACATTGAAGTCAATAAAGTTTGAGCTGCTCCTCTTGTGTCGAGAGTTTCTGAAGAGTTACAAAGTTTTTCAATGGTATCGACAATCTTCTAAAAGCATTTAAACACTGGCTTAACAGCTTCATAGTTAGCACCCCACCTGGTTTCTGGAAGTTGTTCGACCGTAACTTCAACATTTGCCAAGAGTACATTCCATCTGTGTGCTAAGCATGAGAAAAGAAACATATTACCTTTCCAAGTGCCAAAAAACCTCACACAGGAAGGAACTGTAGCAAAGAGTGCACTCCGCAAAGATTTAGTGAATTGTTGGCACAAGGTGCAAACAATGCTTTAGGATTAAACTCATGAATCCTAGCTTGTACTCCTGAATTTACTCCAGCCATTGTCGGAGCGTTGTCGTAGCCCTGCCCTCGGCACATTGCTATATCCAGACCATCTCCTTCAATTGCATTTAAAATATCCTATGTAATGTCCACGGCTCTTTTTCCGGTAAGCTGATAATAGCCTAAAATATACTCTTTTATTTCAACTTTCTTGTTCTCAATGTGCACGTAACGAATTACTTCACTCATTTGATCAATGTGCGAGGCATTGAGTGTGCTGTCAAACATTGTACTAAAATATTTTGCCTTTTTAATATCAGTTGAATCTTTTCCTTTACCATACCACCAAAAAGTAAGATGAACTCATTTTGAGTAGTAGGGTACAAATAGCTTTTCAATACCTTTTTGACTGCCTTGAAAGTTTTAGTTTGGTCAAGTGCTCTCTTAGTACAGGATCATATATTGATAATAGTTCAATCAGCTCTAAGAAATGCCCCCCTGTTTTGTGATACCACGTTTTCCCTGTGTCCGCAAAATGGAAGATTTTGACTAGCTAAAAACAAAGTGGAATCTAACAGTCCCTTGAAAATGTCTCTCCATTTTCGTTTCTCTGTTTCAGCAGCTGTTTGGTTTGCTGTATCAGTTTTTATTGGCATTTAGGTTCAGGTGTATAGTTTTCCACTTCTTATAGCAACTGTCATTTTGATCAGAGGCTTCATTATTCTGAACTTTTGGATTAAGTTTCCACCAAGCTTCAAAACCAGTTACAAATTTAGATGTGTTTGGATTATTCAAACTTTCGTTTTTAGCAAATAGTGTGCAACAAAAGCAGTGCAAGGTGTGGGTTTTTGTCGAATATGTCATCCAGGCTCTCCTAATCTTCTCAAAGTTTGGTTGGTTTGTGTAGAACCAATCAGGACTAAATTGTCTGTTTCTACCCTTGGTTCTATCTTCTAACTTTCTAGTAAGTGAAACAAAAAGTCAATTTTCGTTCTGAAACGTTTCACTCCTTTTTTTAACTTAGTCAATTCTTGGTTTATCCGGAACAGCTATAGGCCAGTCAGATATGTCTGAGTACAAAACGTCACTGCTACACACTTCTTCATTTTCAACGCTTTCTGTCTCAGCATCGTTGTCGTCTGCGTTTTCTTCACCTGAATCTACATCTAAGTTTGTTTTTTCTCCCCCTTCGTATTCTCTCCCTTCTTTTCCTCCATCCTTAAAAGCAATGTCAGTTAGTTTGTCAATCCCAACTCCACCGTCGGCCTCGGATATAGATGATGCAGCGGTAGCAGTATATGCTTCTCTACAATGTAAAGCTTCAATATTAATTGTTGATGTAGGTTGTAAAAACCATAGCATCGAGCTGGCCAGAGACAGATCCTCCAAGATTCTTGACTTTTGCTTTTTCCTCTGCTGAGCTCCGCTCTGACGATTAAGTTGAAATATTGTAATTAAGTTGATTTAATATCGATTAAGTTGATATATGAAATATTGTGTCATATTCTCATGAACACACTTAACTTCTCATGAGAGACGTTAGGATAGATACATGCATCTCCTGAGAAGAGATATTTTATAAAAGATACATCACCTGGTAAAAAAAAGAGTATCAAAAACGAAAACAGCTCTTTTTTGTTTTGTAGCTATTATTTTTTAGATTTTGGTTCCTGTTGGGTCGATTTACTTAAAGTTCATTGCATTGAACTGTTCGATCAATCATCAAACACAGATATCAGGTAGCAGAGTATGAAAGAAATACCAACCGTCAGTAAAAAAAAAAATAAGTCTGAAAATAAGATAAAACTTTCCAAGAAAGCAATCGGGAAATAATAACCGAATCTTTGCTTTCGGCTAAATATAAAATTTTTTATGAATTATTTTTTGGGGTCGATTCCGTTTTAATAAACTATTCTCTGAATTCGAATATAATCTATTGCTTAATTTTGTCTCATTAAGAGGGGCAGAGGGGAGAGGCTGCAATTTTTACGGTAAGAAGATTATATTTAAGAAAAATTTGAATGGCAAATCCAATTCTATTACAATTTTTTTTTATTATGTTGTTTTTAACTAAAGATTAGCCTTCATACAGGGTTAATAATTGCTCAAGCATTAGAAGTTGTGGAGGTAGGCTTAGGTATTTATAAAATTTTCAGTGCCCAAATTTGAACATAATATCTACTTTGCAAAATTTCATTCATTAACATAACAACTTTCCTTAACCGTAAAAAGATCCTAGACTGCAATTGAACCACTCAATCAAGCATGGACGCGTGCCGGAAATATTGCAGAGGAGAGGGCATCAAAATAGCAATGTTGAGGGGAGAATGAGAAGGAGAATACATTTGAAAATAAAAGGTTATTTGCAATATAAAATTCTCAAGCAAAAAAGAAAAGTACTTAAATTTTACATACCAGATAAAGCAAAAATTCAACAAATTTTTAAATGGTGAAGATTCCTGGCAAAAAGATCAATTCCTTTAATCGGTGCTTATGTTTTATACCGCCAACACTCAAGAAGTGGATTAATCCTAATGAAAAACACCAAAACATGATGAAAATATAATACTTTAGAAACATATTTGGGCAATATATTTGCACTTTAGGGTTTTGTGGGTGGTGGTAACCTGACCTCAACTAACATAATTCCCAGCCCCCCCCCCCGCTAATTAATGTGCAAATATATTCTCCAGGCTTAACTTACTGCGCCTGCCCTCGGGCCCTGGGGGGTTGTGTCGACACCGGAGTTTTTGTTATATGACTTTTGAACTATTTTTAACAAAATGGCTATCTCAAAAATTTATCTGATGCATTTGGGGAAAAAGAGCGTGGGGGGGGGGCTAGTTGCTCTCCGATCTATTTTGACTCTTAACCCTGGGGGGTTGTGTCGACACCAGAGTTTTTGTTATCTGACATTTGAACTATTTTTAACAAAATGGCTACCTCAAAAGTTTTATCAGATGGGTTTGGGGAAAAAAGGACCTGGGGGGATAGCTCCCCTCCGTTCACTTTTGACTCTTAAAATGTGAACTAGATCTTTCAATTTCCAATTAAAAGAGCCCTCTCTGAAGTTTATACGTGCATCCCTTCCATAAGAACTCTCCCAGGGCATAACTTTAAACGTCTACCCCCGGGCCCCTGGGGTTTGTGTCGACACCGGAGTCTATGCTATCTGACCTTTGAACTATTTTTAACAAAATGGCTATCTCAAAACTTTTATCTGAGAGAAAAAGGGCATTGGGGGCCTTTACCCTCCGATCACTATTAACTCTTAAAGAGGCCACTAAAACATTCGACTTCCGATTGAATGATCCCTCTCTGAAGTTTATGCGACGACCCCTTCCATATGAAGGGCCTCTTGGAAAAAAAAAATAATAATAATAATACAACATTGGATACGTATTGCCTTTACTATAGGCAGCGGTATAGCGTTGCCTCTGATTTACGAGCCTAGCATACGATGAAATAGGTATGTCAGTTGACGAAAAATTGAGTAAAATCTAGGACTCTCTAAGTGGAGCTGCTGAAGAGTCAATTTGTTATGCAAAAAAGAAGAAAGAGCAGTAAATCAGTGATGGTTCTTAGAAATTCATGCAAGGCAGAAAAGAAATAAAGATCCAGGTAGTAATTTCATCCCCCAACATGGAGACCACCTCAGGGCCCTATTATAAGCAAACCCACAAAGCTGTAAAGAGGTCCATACGAACTGATAGACGCTGCTTTTTGGCGGCAAAGGCAACCTAAGTTGAGACAGCTGCCAGCATAGGTGATAGTTGAAAAGTGTTCCGGATAACGAAAGAGATCGCCCGTGGTTTTGAAAACATACATGTGCTTTTGAATGTAGGATGGGTGAACTACTTACAAGTAAAGATGATAATGATAACAGATGGAGACAATACTTCAATGGAGCAGTATTTTCCTCCCCCTGCTAATTCTATAGAATTATCTGGATTGTCACTCTTCGAGCTGGTTACCAACACCGGGCTTTAAGAAAGGTTGATCCGTTGACTGCAACAATTGGTAAGGTGTTACCTTGTAGTCCATAGGAAGTAAAATCCTTTGCCAAATACTCCTGAATTATATTCAATCGAGAATTGAAGAGATCCTGAGAGGCTAACAACACGGTTTCTGGCCAGGCCGATAGTGTGCTAATCTGATTTTCAGTTTGAGAATATTAATTGAAGAATGCAGCGAGTGGTAGACTGAAGTGCTCCTGTCGTTTAGTAGTTGTAGTAGTAATAGTAGTAGTAGAACAATTTTATTGAAAATAATCATTTTTTTTTTTTACAACAGCACAACAAAAGCGGAGCTTGCGAGAATGTGCTAAAATAAAAAGAGTAAGAATATGGAACATGAGACCATTTACCGAAACCAACATAAAAATAAACAACGAAACACTACAATATAAGACCCCATAACAACACATAAAAAATACAGAAAAATAACCCACTGAAAATATCGATTTAAAGAATTTTGATTCTGTACACAGGGAATCCCAATGGAAAATACTTAGACATTACGGCATCCTCATCAAAATTGCTAGAATTATGGTTGCCTTAACAGACGAACCGATGATGAGAACCAGACGGAATGGTTCCAGGTCCATTTTGGTGTACGACAAGGCTGTATCCTCTGTATTTTGTTCTTCACGATTCTCATTGGTTACATGCATCAGTTATGTCACTTTGTTTGAGCGATTCAGTTAAATCAGAGCCTTACTATCTTTGATGGTGATTTTGTTGATGACACTGTGCTCCTGTCTCATAAGAGAAGTCTTACTGCAGAACATCACAGAAGCATTAATCAAAGCCAGACGAGCGGGATTGCCAATCAGTACCCAAAAGACCAAAGTCATGCACAATAAAGTATATAAAATGCCGTGCTCGACACTTAATATCGGTTCTGATGGGCTGAAGAAGATTGTAGAATTGAAGTATCTTGGAAGCATTATAAATTCTGATGGAAGCCTAACGCGTAAAATTGTTAGACGCATTGTTTTTGGAGGCAATGCTCTTACCGAACTAAAAAAAAAGAAAGTCTGGAAGAGCTGTGCATACTCTTTAAAGTTTAAGCTCCAACTGCTAAATATCACGTCTTCTCTGTGTTAATATACGGATGCGAAGCATTGGTACTGATAAAACAGCTTGAGAAACAAATACAAGGTTTCGAAAATAATTGCCTCCAGTGAATCCCAGAAATCCACTGGTTTGATAGAATTGCAATCACCTTCGTACATGAAAGAACAAAGTAACTATTAACAGTCCAGAAAATCTTAAGTAGGGGTTGACGGTATTGGAACCATATGGTCTATATGGGCGAAGGCAGGCTCCACCATGATGTCTGGTGCTGCCTCCCCTCGGCATTAGAAAGCGTAGACAGCAGAAAATACGCGTGATCAGTGCCTAGAGAAGGATGCTGCATTGGTGGACAGACTTGGAAGACTTAAGACATCAAACTCTTCAGAGGTCATCGTGGAGAGACACCGTTGTCGCCTTAAGTGCCAACCGGCGCAGGAGGAACCAAGTAAGTAATACAAAAAAATACGAAAGTGCTTAATGGAGGCAAAAAAAGCTGGTAAAATGTCAAAAACTCCAAAGAGATCTTACAAAAAAAGGATTAAATAAGGAGTCGAAACGAAAAAGTTGAGCTCTTTTAGTAAATACATAATTAAACCCTGGGAAATTGAAGAAGGAGCTACCAAGGGAAATCTATACACCCACCGGAATGAATTGATAATCTGCTGACCTAAGCTAAGATTAGGTGTTGGTCTAGGTATAATATGGACATCCCTCGGAGTTTTCCAGCAATGGTGGGAAACCTGCCAAAGGAAAGTACAAAGTACATGGACTAATTGTTGTCGAAATTCAGATAACAACTCCCGATACTACCCAAAAAATGGTGATATCACATTGAGGGTATTGGGTGTCTGGCAGCCTAAAATCGTACTTGTAACCTACTAAACTTCTTGTGTCCTGTCCCTGGAGTAGCGCAATATATACTTTTATAAATCTACCAACACCGATACATATTTGTGCAACAAACTCACAGCATTACTTCTTCTCGGGTGTAAGCTAGTAATTTCTTATTGAATTTCTAAATCGAAAGCCCGCTGTTCAATTTGTGTAGAAGACTAGGAATGAATTGTGAATAAAGAGTAATCCTGTATTTATAGGCTGGAACAACATGAATAAGCATTCAATGTCGTTTCTAACGGCATCTTGAAAGATAAGAGCACGTTTAATTGTAAAATCAATGTATTTAAAATTCTTTTTATTAATCTATATTCACGGCCCCGGCTATAAACCTCATCTTTTTACGCTTTATAACTTTCTCCCTTTTTGGTTATAGGTTTATGCTGGTTTCATTCTTCTTTTTCTTTACTATCAACTATCAGGAGATAAAAATACTGATTAAAACTGTTTTAATGATTGGTGCTTATCAGCACTGTTTTCTTTAAATAATTTTTACTGGAGAACAATAATAACATAAAAAAATACTTTTCTTTTGGAACTAACGCTGTATTTGGAGGGAAGAATGTTTAAGTCCAAAGCAGCTTCGAGATAACAGCTTCCACGCTTGGAATGACGACATTCAACTCCTTTGAGTTGGTTTTTCTTAGTGTTTTTGACTTATTAACCTAGCTCAGAGCTTAACTTAAACCGTAAGTGACAATTTTGCGAAATTTTGATATATTATGGACGGTACTACACCCAGCGGGAGAGCCAACTAACGGGCTTCCACTTTTTTAGGGTTAGTGTGAAGGATGGTGCCACAGAAATTCTTAAGGTTTTGACCCCACAGTTTTGTTTTAGCCCCCATAGGAAATTCTTTTTTCTCTCCTGTTTTTCTTCGTTGTGTATTCATATTTCTTCTGTGCTATGTCCTTTATTTTTTAAACTCCCTCTTTATTTTGACGATAAAACTAAATAAGAAAATCTCTAGCTTCCACAAATAGAAATAATAAAGTAAATTAACACCGAGAAATATCCTCAGTTTTTGGTGAAAAGGAAAATAAAAAACCAAACATAACTTCCATAACCAATCTCACTATCATTCTGAATGTATACGAAAACTGTAAGAATAAGATTAAAATATTGACAAATATAAGGTAAGTTAACTCGTATTTAGAGCTGAAATATGACCTTGTAAACAAAATACAGCTTCATCAATAAATCATATGAGCCTATTGTAAAAAACACAACTTCATTAGTAAATCACACCAACACATAGTAAATCAAACTACAATACATCCAACACTTCGACTTCATATTGTGACTACCAAAGCAAAAGAACTTGTGTGGAATTAAAAAAATAGATACAGAACAAGATAACAGCTTTATTTAGGATGTTAAATAGAATTAGACTAGAGCAATGTCAATATGCACTTAATAAGGTTTCATTTTGGGCATTTAGTATATACGATTATGCAGGATAGCCTTTGAGCTAATGGTTACTGATACTTTTTTCCAGTCATGAATGATATATTCCTATTTTTCCGGCATAAATAAGACTCGGCTAATGTATCTAGTAGGTAAAGATCTAAATTTACCTTAGAGCACAACAAATCTTTTTTTAAGTGGTAGAAACGCTCAAAGCTTCAGCAAGAGCAATACTAGCAATTAACAGTCAATAGTAGGCTTGGTATTGGGCAAGATAACATGAATTGGTACTTATCTCCCGAAAGCCCTGTGAAATACTATGTTTGAGATAAGTTTTGTTGTTGGTACTAGAAAATGTCAAAAAAATAGACCCTGGTCACTTGAGCTGAGACATTGCCGGTGAGACTGGAGTTACCTGTTCCTCCAGCCTTTAGAAGATTATATAAAACGTTTGTTTTATACTGTATGCTAATTATAACGACCCTTCATACACCCCTTCCCACACAAAAAACGAATCCTGACTACTTCTCCTGATACCAATCCCTCCGCAAAGCCTGCTGAATATTAGCAGCAGTATGTCTTATATATCTGGCTCAAAAACCTCACTTTGAACATTATATTTTTACAGAACGATATGCAGCCCATCGAGAAGCCTCGAATAAAGAAGGTATAAATGTTTGCCCCTTGTACATGTTTAATGAATGTGTATTTTTCCTAGATTACTGCCCTATTGTTATAATTAACGGTTGTGCTGTTATTACTACTAACTTCTATCTTTTGCAGGATTATTCCTTGGGGTTTTTGTTTCATTTTTATTGTGCCAGTCAGAGGCGTTACGCATGGAGGGAGAGAGGTGTCCCTTCCTTCCAGTATCTTTAGATCGCTGGTAAAAAGAAAAGTCAAATTTGTAAAAATAACGGTGTGAAGTGCCGCGGGAAAATTTCATGTTTTACTGATCTTTATTGCAGTTTTGCTGCTGTTACCGATTTTTACTGAAACATTGCTATTGGCCGGAAAAATTACTAGCTATTCAGTCAAATCTGTTGCCAATCCCTCGAGAAATGTTTTAGCGATTGACGCTTCTGGTGCCTACTAACATATTTT
Source organism: Artemia franciscana (assembly GCF_032884065.1). Taxonomy (NCBI): domain Eukaryota; kingdom Metazoa; phylum Arthropoda; class Branchiopoda; order Anostraca; family Artemiidae; genus Artemia; species Artemia franciscana. The sequence goes on from NC_088869.1 coordinate 48,322,473, forward strand.
CTTATAGTAGCGAATTAGAATTTGTTCGACCTGGAGAAGGGATGTGACTTTTTTCTCTCTCTCAGGCACTTTCTCCCTCCCCCCTCTCTCTCCTTCTCTTTCACTCTCTCTCTCTCTCTCTCTCTCTCTCTCTTTCTCTCTCTCTCTCTCTCTCTCTCTCTCTCTCTCTCTCTCTCTCTTTCTATATATATATATATATATATATATATATATATATATATATATATATATATATATATATATATATATATATATATATATATATATATATATATATATATATATATATATATATATATATATATATATATATATATATATATATATATATCTATATATATAAAAATAAGTTGTCTGTCTGTGGATCAGGTGACGTCATGTTTCTGTGTCGACTGACGTCATGAAGTTAGTTGTCGTCATTTTTGCTATGACGGTGACGTCATTAAAGATATTTAAGACATATATGTTCACGTAGAAATCTATTAATGTTTAAGTTTAAAATGACTGATGAACTTACAATGGCAAAAGCCGATGAATATGCTCAAAGAGTCTATGCCAAAAAACTTGCTGCTGATAGAGAAAGTCAGAAAAGAAAGCGTGCCGAGGAATCAAAAGAACAGCAAGGAAACAGGGTTGAGGCTAAAGAACGCAAAACCGCGCAGTTAGATGAAGATCCACCTGGACAGCGAGAGTCAAAACATACCAAAACTGAAAATGATAGCGATGATGATTGGGTTTGGGATTTTGACTTGGACAAGGTCATCAATGCCTACCAGATTTTAGTTAAAAAAACGAAGGTTCGGCGATATGTATTTCATAGTGAAGCTGAAAAATTAAGAAGAAAAAGAAAACTGAAAAAAGAAAAAATGTAAAAAACATGACGACTGGGACACAGGGAATATAAATGACGACCAGGACACGCTGAAAAATAAAGAAGAAAAAGAAAACTGAAAAAAGAAAAAATGTAAACAACTAAAAAATACTAAAAAGAAAAAACACTCAAAGAGAAATTACAGACCGGGACACAAATGACGACCGGGACAAAGGGAATATAAATGACGACCAGGACACAGGTATTTAAGAATATCGTTCAAAGACAAATTTTTAATTGTAAGAAGACCGTTGAAAGAGAAATTTCTAATTGTAAAATGACTGAAGAACCTACAATGGCAACACCCGAGGAAGCTGCTCAAAACGAATGTATTCAAGCCGAAGTAGCTGAGTTGGTAAAGCGTTATGTTTCAGGTTCTAGGTCCGAGAGGCTCCAGGTTTGATCCTTGGCTTTAGCATTAATACAAAAGAAGAAAAAAACTAAAAAAGGTAAAAACTACAAAAAAACTAAAAAGAAAAAATATATATATATATTTATATATATATATATATATCTTCTATGTATATAAAAATAAGTTGTCTGTCTGTGTAACGATGACTCTGGTCAAACATTTTCAGATCAATTGCTGGCAATTGGAAACGGAAAGCTCAGTAGTGGGAAAGCCAAGAATGTTGTATATTCGCAATTTTTACGTAGTTTGAAACACATATATAAATCTATCTATATTCACAGGTGGGACACAGGGACACAACTACAATGGCGCGTAACTAATATGGCGCGTAACGACTTACGCGCGGGGGGGGCTTGGGGGGGCGCGAAGCGCCCCACCAACTAGGTGTTGGGTGGCGCGAAGCGCCACCCCAACAGCTAGTATATATATAAAAATAAGTTGTCTGTCTGTGGATCAGGTGACGTCATGTTTCTGTGTTGACTGACGTCATGAAATTAGTTGTCGTCATTTTTGCTTTGACGGTGACGTCATTCAAGATATTTAAGACATATGTTCACGTAGAAATCTATTAATGTTTAAGTTTACAATGACTGATGAACTTACCATCTATCTATCTTCTATATATATAAAAATAAGTTGTCTGTCTGTGTGTCTGTCTGTGGATCAGGTGACGTCATGTTTCTGTGTTGACTGACGTCATGAAATTAGTTGTCGTCATTTTTGCTTTGACGGTGACGTCATTCAAGATATTTAAGACATATGTTCACGTAGAAATCTATTAATGTTTAAGTTTACAATGACTGATGAACTTACCATGGCAAAAGGCGATGAAGATGCTCAAAGAGTCTATGCCAAAAAACGTGCTGCTGATAGAGAAAGTCAGAAAAGAAAGCGTGCCGAGGAACTACCAGAGCAACGCGAAAGCAGACTTGCTGCTAAAAGAGAAAGTGAAAAAAGAAGGCGTGCCGAGGAATCAAAAGAACAGCAAGGAAACAGGCTTGAGGCTGATAGAGAAAGAAAGAACAGAAAGCGTGCCGAGGAATCAAAAGAACAGCAAGGAAACAGGCTTGAGGCTGATAGAGAAAGAAAGAACAGAAAGCGTGCCGAGGAACTACCAGAGCAACGCGGAAGCAGACTTGCTGCTAAAAGAGAAAGTGAAAAAAGAAGGCGTGCCGAGGAATTAACAAGAACAGCAAGAAATCAGGCTTGCTGCTGATAGAGAAAGTAAGAAAAGAAAGCGTGCCGAGGAATCACAAGAACAGCAAGAAATCAGGCTTGCTGCTGATAGAGAAAGTAAGAAAAGAAAGCGTGCCGAGGAATCAGAGCAACCTGAAAGTTATCGCCTGGCATTCAGGTACAACCCAGTCGATGATTATAGCTTGAGTAGATGTGTTCAAATCGGGACAATGTCTAAAATTTGTCCCTATTGCAAGGCCTTGAAATTCAATGGTGAAACAATGGGAATGTGTTGCGCCTCAGGAAAAGTTAAACTTCCTCTATTGGCTGCACCACCAGAGCCATTGAAGACTTTCCTTACTGGAACTACGTCAGAATCTAAGCGTTTTTTGTCAAAAATCAGAAAATACAACTCATGTTTCCAAATGACGTCGTTTGGAGCCCAAATCGAAAATCCAGATCAATTTATGTCTACTTTCAAAGTAAAAGGGCAAATTTATCATAGAGCAGGGTCCCTTCTACCATTCTCAGGCGAGAATCGTAAATTTTTACAATTGTACTTCATCAGTGATAGAAATTCTGAATTGAATGCACGTTGCGAAATTTCTCCCAACGTTGAAAGGACAATCGTTTCCCAATTGCAACATCTTTTCCACGAAAATAATAATTTAGTGCGTCCGTTCAAAACAGCCATCGATTTGATGCCTACTGATACGCATAAAATTGTTATTTCCGCTGACAAAACGCCTCCTGGCCAACATGTGCGTAGATACAATGCTCCAACTATCGACGAAGTGGCAATCGTTATGGTCGGTGATCAGTTTTTACCTCGAGATATTATTCTTCATAAGCGAAACGCTCAGTTGTTAAGAATTGCTGAAACTCATCGATGCTACGATGCCCTACAATATCCTATCATTTTTTGGGATGGAGCCGACGGCTATCACTTTAATATTAAATTGATGAATCCAGCCACTAACAAAGAAATGAATAAGAAATGCAGTGCAATGCATTATTATTCCTATAGACTAATGATTCGGCAGGATGAAGAAAATTATATTTTAAAATGCCGTGAATTGTTTCACCAATTCGTCGTTGATATGTATGCTAAAATTGAATCAGAACGTTTGCTATATATCCGCCTGAATCAGACCAAGCTCCGCTCTGAACAATACATTCATTTGCGAGATGCAGTTATAAATGACGGTAATACCCTCAAAGGGTCGGTAAACCTGACAATCTATTTATACGCACAGACAATGGGACAGCGAAGACTGTTGTATATTCACAAGTTTTACGTAGTTAATTTGTATTGTATCTATCTATCTATCTATCTATATAAAAACGAGTTGTGTGTGTGCATGTTTGTTTGTTTGTAAAAAGAGCGTTTGCATATGACGTCATTATTAGTACATACGGCTTTGTATATGGACAGACAATGGGAAAGCCAAGAATGTTGTATATTCGCAATTTTTACGTAGTTTGAAACACATATATAAATCTATCTATATTCACAGGTGGGACACAGGGACACAACTACAATGGCGCGTAACTAATATGGCGCCTAACGACTTACGCGCGCGGGGGGGCTTGGGGGGGGCGCGAAGGGGAGACTGTTGGGGTGGCGCGAAGCGCCACCCCAACAGCTAGTATATCTATCTATATATATAAAAATAAGTTGTCTGTCTGTGGATGTGTGGATGTGTCAGGTGACGTCACCTGAAAAAACTGGATCAGGTGACGTCAAAACTGAAAAAACTAAAAAAGGCAAAAACTACAAAAAAAACTAAAAACTAATAAAAAAAAATAAAAAAGCTAAAAAACTAAAAAAACTATAAAGGTAAAAACCAATAAAAAACTAAAAAGGCAAAAACTACAAAAAAAAACTAAAAACTAATAAAAAAAGTAAAAAAGCTAAAAAACTAAAAAAACTAAAAAAACTAAAAAAAGGTAAAAAACTAAAAAAAATAAAAAAAAAAAAAAAACTAAAAAAAAGGAAAAAACTGAAAAATAAGCTAAAATAAAGGTAAAAACCAATAAAAAACTAAAAAAAAAAGGAAAAAACTAATAAATGACGACACTCAAAGAGAAAAAAAAGGCAAAAACTACAAAAAAAACTAAAAACTAATAAAAAAAATAAAAAAGCTAAAAAACTAAAAAAACTAAAAAAAGGCAAAAACTACAAAAAAAACTAAAAACTAATAAAAAAGCTAAAAAACTAAAAAAACTAAAAAAAAAGGCAAAAACTACAAAAAAACTAAAAACTAATAAAAAAAATAAAAAAGCTAAAAAACTAAAAAAACTAAAAAAAGGTAAAAAACTAAAAAAACTAAAAACTAAAAAAAAACTAAAAAAGGTAAAAACTAAAAGAACTAAAAAAGAAAAAAATAAATGACGACACTCAAAGAGAAAGCGACCAGGACAAAAGGAATGTTCGATTAGCAATCAACAAAGCACCGGGACACAGGGAGTATAAATGACGACCAGGACAAAACTAAAAAATCTAAAAATCTAAATAAACTAAAAAAGAAAAAAAAAGGAAAAAAATAAAGGAGAAAAACAAAACTAAAAAACGAATGTATATACAGACCGGTACACCGGGATACAAATGACGACCGGGACACAGGGAATATAAATGACGACCGGGACACAGGGACACAACTACAACGGGGACACCGGGGGAAACAGGGGGATATAAATGACGACCGGGACAAAAAAACTAAAAAGAAAAAAAAACTAAAAACTAATAAAAAAACTAAAAAATCTAAAAATCTAAATAAGCTAAAAAAGAAAAAAAAAGGAAAAAAATAAAGGAGAAAAACAAAACTAAAAAACGAATGTATATACAGACCGGGACACCGGGATACAAATGACGACCGGGACCCGGGACACAGGGAATATAAATGACGACCGGGACACAGGGACACAACTACAACGGGGACACCGGGGGAAACAGGGGGATGTAAATGACGACCGGGACACCGGGACAGGGAATGGTCGATTAGCAATCACCATCAACAAAGCTCAAGGGCAATCATTAGAATCATGAGGTATAGATCTGAATACAGATTGTTTTCCCATGGACCATTATATGTTGCATGTTCAAGAGTCGGTAAACCTGACAATCTATTTATATGCAAAGACAATGGGACAGCAAAGAATGTTGTATATTCGCAAGTTTTACGTAGTTAAAACCATATATATATATCTATCTATATTCACAGGTGGGACATAGGGACACAACTACAATGGCGCGTAACTATTATGGCGCGTAACGACTTACGCGCGCGGGGGGGCTTGGGGGGGGCGCGAAGCGCCCCCACCAACTAGGTGTTGGGGTGGCGCGAAGCGCCACCCCAACAGCTAGTATATATATATATATATATGTCTCTATTTCTCTTTCCTTTTTCTCTTTTTTTTTTCGTTATCAAAGCGCCCTGTCCTCCAAAAGTAGAATTGTGAAGTTTAGTTTAGAGAGTTTCTTTGCATGCAAATTGTGTATTAAAGTGTATATTTTACTCCAGTTGCGTCTTCCTTTAAGTTTTGTGTAATTTTGAGGAGGGGGAGGGGGAGACTGACAGAAATAGGGAAATTGATATAATATGTTTAGATTTGTTGCTGTCCCCAGTTGGAATACAGATTAAACCCTTTTTTTCCCTCACTGAAAAATTTCTTAAATTTTGACTTTCTATTTGCCTACATAATGGGGAAGTAAATAAATTGTAAGTACTTTTATGCTCTAAGGGGTACTTCCAATTCCCTTAATGAAGACATCACAAAAGAGCTGTTTAAATAGCTACTAAATGTCTTCATAGGAAACCCAAAGACACTACTTTGGTTGACTGAGAAGGGGGAGGGAGAATGAACAGAAAATTTTTAGAATTTTGGTGGTAAAAATTAGAAGTTTTATACAGGGTGAGATGCTAGAGTTGTTCTCAATATTGTGTTAACATAAAGCACCTTAATGCTTATGATTTTGTAATGGCGGTTGAAAATTCTGACAAAGAAAACAACGTAAGCTGTGATCGTGTTTAATCCTTGTTTGGTAATCTTTTGTTAATTATAGGTCACCCTATTAATGCTCCCTCTAATGTTGGAGAACATTGGAAGTCCCCCGATTTGCCTTCAGCCAACTGTCTCATCGCTTGTCAGAATGGTGTTTTTCAGGTTTACGCCAGTGAAGATGATCTAAATGGCAATAAACCGGTGGAATATGATTTTATTGGCCTTGAAACCTTTATAACTGATATGCAGCTTCTTTGTGTAATGATTGCTAACGGACCTCTGTAAGTCAATGCTCTATAAATATAAACCTAAATACGAGTTGAAATCGCTAAATATTGGAAAAAATAACCCAGCGGTGTACGAGGGAGAAAGAAAAGGGTTTTCAATTCGTGTCCCACTCCAAAATCACAAGATTCATTACGAGTTCCTTTGTATCTTCTTGTATTTTATTACGATTTACTTGTTTTACTTTTTGCAAATCTTTACAGCATAACTAGTTCCATATCGTTATTATTGTTATTACTACTATTAGTATCACTTCCAACATGTAACCTTCTTGGATAGTGAAACAACCAACCCTTGTTAGCTTTACTGGGCTAAATAGCCCATGTTACCATTTTTTTTTCAGGCCAGAATAGCAATGCCAAAATATTTTGGGCTGAGAACTTCTTCATTGAAACCTTAATTCTCTTTTAGTACCCTTTGTCATGATCATATTTGAATAATCTTATTCAGTAAAATCTTGTATTTTGAGTAAATAGCATCATGAAATTTTGTGTTCTCGGTTTTTGAAAGAAAAAGAATAAGTCAAAGCCAAAAAAGAAATAAATAGATTGGAAGGAGTTGTGAAAATACTCTATAACACTGTCTTTGAAATCTTTCTGGCTACTATGCCAGGATTCAAATTGGTGGTAATTTAAATTTGTAATACTAAACTCTGGGACAGCATTTTCTGCTCATAGACTAATGAGTTACACTCAGATGGAGTGACAACTCTGACCTTATGAGCCTCCTTGAACAGAGTCTGGTATTGATGTAATGTAATTATTTTGCTGTAAAGACTTGAGCAGGGAGGCTCAAAACCTTGCCGGACCACTTAGCTGTATTACTGCTTGGACCTCCTACTGTCAATTTGATATGAATGTTGGTTTCAAATATTATTTTAAACGCAAGACTGATAAGGTGACTTCTTTTATTTTTTTTAGTTTTTTTTAGTTTTTCTTTTTGGTTTAAAATAGCTTTATCTTTCCAAATTCTTTAGCATCTTTTATTTTCAAATTATTTAAAGATGTGGATTCAACTTTTTATGGAAAAACAAAATGAATTTCTTTTATGTGCCCTTTTCTGTTGTTCCATTTTGAGAAATGAAAAACTGAACAGTTATTGTGGTTCGTGGAAATGTCCAACGTAGCGTTTCCTGGGCCACTTCATGGTGTCTTCTACTTTGTGGCAATCTCGGTGTAGAATTGCTTTGAAGACCAACCGATTTTATTCCCTCGGCAGAATTTCCAAACTGATTTCTTCTGTGACTAGTCACGTTTAATTTATTAAATGTCGAACAGATTTCCAGATTTTGTTATCAATTATATATATGCTAGCTTTCTGCTATGCTAGAATTCTGCTGTGAGTAGTCTCGTTCAATTTATTAAAAGTTGAACAGATTTCCAGCTTTTTTTAAATCAAAGGTATATACTATTTTCTACTTGTTCTGTTAAACTGATTCAAACTGATTTCTCAAACGGATTTTCAAACTGATTTCTGCTTCGTGCAGTCTCTTTAAGTTAATTAAATATCGAACAGATTTCCATCTTTTGTTATCCAATTTATATATTAGCTTCTGTTTGTTCTTTCAAACTGATTTCTAAAACAAATTTTCAAACTGATTTCTGCTGTGATTAGTCTCGTTTAATTTATTAAAAGTCGAACAGATTCCCAGCTTTTGTTGTCAAATATATATACTAGCTTCTGCTTGTTCTTTCAAACTGATTTCTCAAAACAAAAATTAAACTGATTTCTGCTGTGATTAGTTTCGTTTAATTTATTAAAAGTCGAACAGATTTCCAGCTTTTGTTATCAAATATATATACTAGCTTCTTCTTGTTCTTTCAAACGGATTTCTCAAACGGATTTTCAAACTGATTTCTGCTCTGAGCCGTCTCGTTTAAATTATTAAATATTGAACAGATTTCCAGCTTTTGTTATCAAATATATATACTAGTTTCTGCTTGTTCTTTCAAACTAATTCAAACCGATTTCTCAAACAAATTTTTGAACTGATTTCTGCTCTGTGCGGCCTCCTTTAATTTATTAAAAATCGAACAGATTTCCAGCTTTTGTCATCAAATATATATACTAGCTTGTGCTTGTTCTTTCAAACTGATTTCTGCCGTGAGCAGTCTCGTTTAATTTGTTAAAAATCGAACAGATTTCCAGCTTTTGTTATCAAATATATATACTAGCTTGTGCTTGTTCTTTCAAACTGATTTCTGCTGTGAGTAGTCTCGTTTAATTTATTAAAAGTCGAACAGATTTCCAGCTTTTGTTATCAAATATACATACTAGTTTCTGCTTGTTCTTTAAAACCGATTCAAATTGATTTCTCAAACAGACTTTCAAATGATTACTGGTCTGAGCAGTCTCCTTTAATTTATTAAAAATCGACAGGTTTCCAGCTTTTGTTATCAAATATATATACTAGCTTCTGCTTGTTCTTTCGAACTGATTCAAACTGATTCCTCAAACAGATTTTCAAACCGATTTCTGCCGTGAGCAGTCTCGTTTAATTTATTAAAAATCGAACAGATTTCCAGCTTTTGTTATGAAATATATATACTAGCTTCTGCTTGTTCTTTCAAACTGATTTCTCAAATGGATTTTCGAACTGATTGCTGCTGTGAGTAGTCTCTTTTAATTTATTAAAAATCGACAGGTTTCCAGCTTTTGTTATCAAATATATATACTAGCTTCTGCTTGTTCTTTCAAACTGATTTCTCAAATGGATTTTCAAACTGATTTCTACTGTGATCAGTCTCGTTTAATTTATTAAAAATCGAACAGATTTTCAGCTTTTGTTATCAAATATACATACTAGCTTCTGCTTGTTCTTTAAAACCGATTCAAATTGATTTTTCAAACAGACTTTCAAACTGATTGCTGCTGTGAGTAGTCTCTTTTAATTTATTAAAAATCGACAGGTTTCCAGCTTTTGTTATCAAATATATATACTAGCTTGTGATTCAAATTGATTTCTCAAACAGACTTTCAAACTGATTACTGCTCTGAGCAGTCTCCTTTAATTTATTAAAAATCGACCAGGTTTCCAGCTTTTGTTATCAAATATATATACTAGCTTCTTCTTGTTCTTTCAAACTGATTTCTCAAATGGATTTTCAAACTGATTTCTGCTGTGAGCAGTCTTGTTTAATTTATTAAAAGTCGAACAGATTTCCAGCTTTTGTCATCAAATATATATACTAGCTTGTGCTTGTTCTTTCAAACTGATATCTCAATCAGATTTTCAAACTGATTTCTGCCGTGAGCAGTCTCGTTTAATTTATTAAAAATCGAACAGATTTCCAGCTTTTTTTTAATCAAATATATATACTAGCTTCTGCCTGTTCTTTCAAACTGATTTCTCAAATGGATTTTCAAACTGATTTCTGCTGTGAGCAGTCTTGTTTAATTTATTAAAAGTCGAACAGATTTCCAGCTTTTGTCATCAAATATATATACTAGCTTGTGCTTGTTCTTTCAAACTGATTTCTCAAACAAATTTTCAAACTGATTTCTGCTGTGAGTAGTCTCGTTTAATTTATTAAAAGTCGAACAGATTTTCAGCTTATCAAATGTACACACTTGCTTCTGCTTGTTCTTTAAAACCGATTTAAATCGATTTATCAAACAAACTTTCAAACTGATTACTGCTCTGAGCAGTCTCCTTTAATTTATTAATAATCGAACAGGTTTCCAGCTTTTGTTATCAAATATATATACTAGATTCTGCTTGTTCTTTCGAACTGGTTCAAACAGATTTTCAAACTGACTTCTGCTGTGAGCAGTCTCGTTTGATTTATTAAAAATCTATTTTTGTACAAAAATAACTAAGAAACCAAAACGAGGATGATTTTCAGCCATTGAAGAATACATAAAACTCCTTTCCATGAAATTTTACTGCAAAAAACTATTTAGCTTGAAAAAAAAATGTGTGAACTTCTTTGTCAATCACCATTCGCTTAGTTCTCCAAAAGGAGGAAATAAAGGGGAGATATGGGTAATATGAAATCCAGAGCTAGTATTCATTTTCTTTTACTTGTTTTCAAATTAAATATAAAACATTTGAATTCATATCCTTAGTCTTAGATATAAAATGAATAATAAAAAAAAAAAAAAATTAAGACCGAAATTGACATGTCTTAGAAAGCGCTGAATCCTAGTAATGACCTTTAAATTCTTTTCCTTTTTTTACAATTGTTTTGTATGCCATGTTTCCTTATTTAGCACTTACTATTAAAAGGATTGATCTTCCGTAATTTAAAGCATATTTAATTAATCATTTTATAGGAAGTCATTTTGCTACCGCCGTTTAACGTTTTTGAAACACAAATACCACATGCATGAACTACTAAATGAACACCAAGAAGTGTCAGAACAAAAATCTGTACCACATAGAGATTTTTATAACATCCGAAAGGTTAGTTTCCTTTTTTGCTTTTTCTGTCTTTCGTTTTTCGTTGGTTTTTTTCTGCAAATTTAGCTCTAAACCCTGTTGTACTGCTAATCTCGTTTACAAAAAAAAAATATAAGAATAAAAATTCTTGTGATTTACTTATTTTTTATTTAGTACTTCCTATCAGAAGGGTTAGTCATCCGTAATTCACAGCATAATTTACATGACTAAGCTTCCTTATTCCTGAAAGTTAATAAAATATAATAAAAAGTAAATTCAAAATTTGTAGAAGCACTGGATGGTTTTTAAAGTATTATGAAACATAATGCAAATAGATTGCTCAAGAGAAAGAGCTTATGCAAAAACAAATATTTGCATAGTAAATGGGTAATAATAACATAAGAAACAGGCTGATGCAAAGATAAACTAGACCTACGTTTCCTGAGCAACGTGAAGTGTTGCGGCAACCTTTGTCCGGCTTCGCCGAGTAAAGTGTTGCGAGAGCAACACTTTGGTTTTGTTTCTTTGCTATCGGTTAAACGTTGAAGTTGTCAGCCTATCGAACCTATCGAAACGTTATGCTCAAAGAAATACGCGATCAGTAATCACTTGATCAAAGGCTATTCCTCATCGTTGAAAAAACAAAAATAACAAAAGAATATCGAAAGAAGGGACTAAATTGACTTTGCAGCCAGTTGAACTCTATCCTTTTCGATCGTAGACATCGTGACGGATCAAGACTTGGAACAATATCTTATGTAATCTAGTTGCTATTATAAAGCTATCCGTAACTTTTCAGGATCAAAATACCATAGATGACACTCTACTAATTATTACGAAACTGCCTCGTTGTTTTACGTTATCGTTTGTAACCGTTGCCTAAACACTTAATTCTAGGTTACAGAGAGAAGGGTAGGCTACACCAACTAGCAAAAGTTACAAACCGCTCTTCACTAAAGAGGATTGTAGCCTAATAGACGATTATTACTCACAAGTCCCCTACATGTCTTACCACTGGAACCAACTCGGTCTTATCATCAAATACACTGGAAACAAATAATAGGTACACCAAATAGCAAAATTTGCAAACCCTTCACTGCCGAAGATGATTATGAGCTAACAGCCGACCTTTCCTTACAAATCCCCTACATGTCTCGCAATTGGTATCGGCTTATTTTTGGTTTCAGTGTGTACCCTGCTACTGAAGTTGTCAACCCCTTGAAACTTTCAAACTAGTATATCTCATAAAGGAATTTTTGTATCAAAAAATGGATGACATATACTTCGATCAGCTCATCAAGAGCTATCAATTGCCGTCGAAAAAAAAAATCTGTCTGTATTAGTTCAAAAGTTGATTTTTTTTGCCGTAGGCCAACTTTCTAACGTCACCACTTAGAAATGAGCAAAGGATAAGCTCCAATTTCTTTAGCAATGACAGAACTTTTAAAGTTTAAGAGGTACATCTGATTACATTTCTTTACCTCAGACCCAAGTCCGAAAAAACAAATGATAAACCCAGCCAAAATCGCGACAGCACTTTCGGACCCATGGGAAAATGCCGCTTTTTTGCTTCTGTAAATTTTTCTATTTATCACTCAAAGAAGATATATTGGCTGTGGGGCCGGGTAACTGCCGCATATATTTAACACTTATAGATTTTAGTTCATCTTCAATTTGAAAGTGGTGCCTGCCTGCTTGCCTGCTAGAACGAAGCTTTCCACTCGAAAGCAGAAACATGGTTTGATGTAACGAAAGCTTGGCTGCACAACTTCAGATACTCCTCTCTGACATAGGCTACATAACTCCACTTCACTTCGCACACCATAGGCACTGGCTCGTGGACAAGCAACAACCATCCTTTTTGGCCCCAGGCAAGAGTTCTGCGGAGCTTTCCAAAATGTAATGTCATATTCATCAATCCGGCTTGAGGTCTACACTTTCCTTAAAAACCGCACAGGTTAGACCCTTACCAGTTTTCAGGAATAAGCCGCCATCGGCGGCATAGGAAAAAAAAACGGGACAAAATCAAAGTAATGCTCTCGCAACACAATTAAATTAAGATCTATTGAAAACGATTTTAATTGAATAAGAATTTGCTGAAAGTGCAGGTTGAGAGGCTTAGCCTTATTCAGTTTTGCCAAAAATCTAAGCTAGGTTTTTATTTGGCCCATGATTTCCCTCTTAGATATTCGCAGAGCTACGGTTTCTTAGTACTTATAAGAAAAAGCTCCCTCCGCCACATCATTTCCCCCATTGCCCCTCCCGCAACAAAAATTTGAAATGTGAGACTGTTTTTTTAATATATTAACAGGTCTATCGAGAGGGCGGACCTTGGGGCACAAATAACTTTTGACTAGGCCCCTAGGGGACTTTCGGTGGACCATCATAATTCAGCCAACAGAGTTCAGTCATGGTAGGGTTGTAGACAACGTCAACGGCTTCAGTACGTGAATGGAATGCTACCTTGCCTCAGCTAAAGAGTGTCTTCTTCACCAAGGATAATCTGCAGTAGGGTGATAAAGCACTTCAATTTCTGCCGTATAGGATTTTCTCATTTGAGTTTTTCTCTTCAGGCCGAAAAATGTATTAGTATTATTTTTTCTTTAATTTGTTGTTGCTCTCCTACGATTTCATGGTATCATAACTCCTGAATAAAACTAAATAATACGAAGACAATAGTTATTATGCAAAATGTTTCCTAGCTCTACGTTTTGTTTGTTATAAGATTCTGCTTGGGTATTTCCCAAGCTGTACTATTAAGTTATTATAAAGGTTAATCATTAAGGGGCTACGGTTTTTAGTATTCTGAAACGATGGAAGGATAAAAATTTTGAATTAAGACTAAAGACTAAGAAAACTTCTCAATCTAGGTTAATTCCAAATATTCAGTTTTGTTAGTCTCAACACTTGTTGAAAGAGGGCTTAGTTAGTTATAAAATCTAGTTTCTCTTAAACTGTGAAACGGACTGGGAGGCACCCAAGCATCATTTTCTCCATTTTGCTTCTGTGGCCTAGCGTGGTATTGGACAAAACTCCAAGATACCCACTTTAACCAAAAGTTATGCTAAATCTTCGAAATCTCTCTTTGGCCTTTCTGGTGTCAGGGAGTCTAAACAATGGGAAATATGTTTTTGAATCGTGAGGCTTCATGCATACCTTTAGAAGGAATTTATGTTGTTGAAATGACCATCATTCCAGTGCTGATAATTTATAGGAGTTGCATTGCCTAACGGCTCAACCCCTCCCCTCCATACTCTACACTGTCCCATTCTTTTAGAATTGTTCTACCTCGTTTGAGTCTGGATAACTCAGGCAGCATCAGGCATTGGCAGTGACATTTGGCGTCGACACTCATGCTTTATGTACGCTTTAGTTAAAAAAAAATTTAATGCTGGTTACACCTTCTCTCAGTGTTGATTATGTTAGGATTGGTAATTTGCTAGTTAGATCGTCACAGGCTGAGCGTCTTGACCCTGAGCCAACATCTTTTCTATAGATGTGCTGAACTCTTTTGAATCAGCATCATTCAGGGGAAAGAAAACTTAGAACTTGCTGTCATCTAATGCTCTTTATTGTGTATTGACTATACGGTAGATACGACTCAGTAAACTGACCTATTCAACTCCGTTGAACCAATAATCATAACTCAAAATTGCATGGTCGTTTTTAGAAAGCAGTTTATACAGTAAAAACAGACTCCATAAGAAATAAACTATTTTATTTCTATTCATATCAACTAATACCTGTTTCTTTAATTTTGTCTTCGTATTCATGGGAATCTCTGTTCGATTTAAATTTGCGCCTTTATTTATTTACTTTTTTTTGGTTCTTTGATTTTGAATTGTTCATTCATAGGAGTTAAAGTTCGATTTCTCGCACTGTATAAGTGTATTTTTGCTTATTTTAAGACTTACTATTTTTCATTGCCTTTCGTTCAAAAGCTGATTGAAAAAGAGCAGCCCTACCAGCTACAAGCTGGTTACCAATGTACTGCAAATATTTCAGATATTTAGTAATGTAAGAGAGTATATTACTGGAAAAAATTGGTTGAATTATGATATCTGAGATCCCGCTATATTACGCAGATTTTGCCATGGGAGCTACTACTCACGAATTTCTACCGTCTCAACTAGCTACATATTTGGAATTTGGAACCATTAACAATTTTTTATCCTACCAAACTCTCGAAATTAAAAGTTTTCAAATACCATGAACATCAAAGTAAAAACATTTTTTACCAGGGCCCATCTTAGGTCCATTCATATCTGAAATTTGCGATTTTCATGTAGTTAGTATTGCCACGTTGAGAAGTGAAAACGAATAATCAGAACTAATTAATATAAGCTGTGTGGTGCCATATGTTTTTAGCTTATTTAGTATGATTTTTACTCGCATTTCTGTTTTATGATCTGGTGCCTGCTACTACCAAAAAGTGCATAATTTTATGTGGAGGTCCTTTTCATCAAAAATTGAATTCTCAATTGGTCTGGTCCTAATTTTTTTTAAATGTATATGATTTCGGACGTTTCCACTAAACCCAGTCCAACAATTATGTTTCATTTTCTTTGTTCTTAGTAGCCTGCTTTAATTTTGTATAACCTCAGGATATACAGGGTGACAAGCACTTTGATCACCGCTGTTAATGAAGCAAAGAAAATAGCCAATTAGTAAAATCTGCAATAAGTAATCTAATAGGCCTTTAGGAGAAATGCCTATTGAAATCCCTTTTGCCCTTATGACAGGAACAGTTCATTTTTTACATTATACAAGTATATTTTTGCCAAAGTGCTAATAAAAACTGCTTACAAGTCAAATGTACTTTTAGGTTGATACACATATTCACGCTGCATCGTGCATGAACCACAAACATATGCTACGTTTTATGAAAAAAAGATTGCGTGTGGAAGGAAATCGAATTGTACAAGTTGACAAACATGGCAAACCAATGACGTTGAAGCAAGTTTTTGATGATCTGAATTTAACTCCTTATGACTTGACTGTTGACATGTTGGATATGCATTGTGTAAGTTATCCTTACTTCCATCTTTTTCTTTTGTAGCTGTATAATTTGATGTTACGCTTTTTTCGTATCTGCTAGTAACCCATATCAAAATTTAGTAAGTTTCTGTGGTATGAGAGCTCTAGTATAAAAAGAAGAATGTTCTAATGCTTGTAGCAGAAAGTGACTTCATGTCGTATTATCCTAAATTTAATTTCTTTGTAATTTTTTTTTTTTATCTCGGTTGTCCAAAGTCAAACCATAGCTGCTAAGTTGCATGAATAATTCTACTACTATTGACAAGTCATCTCAGCATCAAGATACCGGAGGCCAAGATAGCTGCACAAGAACATAATCTGTCTCAATTTATTCTATCTCCATTCTTTACCCCCTCGCATGAAGTTATAATGTCTTTTAATTTTTCCTAATGATCTCATCCTATATCATTCTGGGATAACCTGCTTTCCGTTTGGCCCTAGATGGATGGACAAAAAGCACAATCTTTGGCAATATGTCATCTTTCATCTGTAAAAAGTGACCTAGCCATCTTAACTCGGTCTCAGCAAAGAAGTTTCATTTGTGTTCTGAAAGTTTCACAAGGTAGAAGCTTAAAAGATAATTACATAGAGCAAAAAATCCTAGAAATAGCACATTCTTAAAGGCTAATTTAATTATATAATCTTTTTCCCTACAAGATTCTTTTTAAGCCCTTTCAGTACATGATGTAGAATGGCTGGTGGCTCGTGAAAATTCTTTAGATTTTTTTGCCAAAAAATAGTCTTTGAAACTCATGTGGTGCCAGCTTTCCCCTTCCTTTGCATGAAAGATAAGACATCTATTCAAAAAAAAATTGCTATCACTAGCTGCGAAAGGCCGAATTTGACTTTTGAGGTCAAGGTCGGGGTCTGGTCTCTCTCCTTTGCATATGAAACGGTGCTACAAAGCACTGAAATAAATACTATCCTTTAAACTTTGTCAACTGACAAAATATCGTATACTGCCATTTATTGACGAATGAATGACTAGAATCAGAGACAAACTATAATTCACGTTGCATTCAATTTAGTGCGGTAAAGGGGTGCATCTTTTTTTTCTTTTATGTAGCTCTTTTTCTTGTGTTTTCGTTTCATAAATGATTTTCTTTTCTATGATGAAAAACGAAACGCTGGAAAACTTTCAAAAAAAGATGATTAAGACATATGATTTGTCACATTCATTTCGATTTATGATGTACATGAACTTGTCTTTGGGCAACTTGACAATTATTTTTGACAGTTTTGTTGATACTGGTTAAAGCTAATCACCAACTATTGTCATTCAAATGTCGTAAATATAGGGTAGGTCAAACTCGTTTAGTCTTTCAAACTTGTGACGTTAAAAAACCTGATTGATTGCTAAATGGTTCACGCAACAAGTCTGAGTCTTTGATATGAGTGTTTTTGCCACAAGGGAGGGTGGATAGAAGTAAGACATGAGAAATACTTTTAAAGCCACAATTTTTTTTCCTTTTTGCAGTTCAGACTGTTCTTACTCTCATTCCCCTCTCCTCTAATTCGTAAACAAAAAAAAGGTCCAGCCGAGCTATGGATGGTTCATAGGGCGTCGAATTGACGTTTCAATATTTACATTGAAATATTTATATTGATTGTATATTCTTATAAATAATATATTTATTTATATTTATATATTATTATATTTATATATAAATATATTTATTTATATACTAAATAATAGACCTGCACATGGAAGGTATGAAAGAAAGAAATCTATCTTCTATACATCTGCGTAATTTCGGTATTTCAATTGGGGTGGGCAAGAGGGGGTCCCCATCTGGGGGGTCTATGGTTATGGAATACCGTTAATAGGAAGGAGGATTCGGTGAGCCCCCTGATTTTTGAAAACTCAAAGTTAATTTAAATGTACCTTTTAACCTAATACAATTTTACGTTTTGGGAAAAAATGGACCTGGCAACTTGTAGGTTCACAAAATAAATAATAATATCTTCCAAATTTTTGGGAAGGCAACTGCCCCTCTTGTTACCCTCTCCTCAATGGTACCTGTGCTTCTGGATTCACTTGATTGTCCTACCCCAGAAAATTGGAGATAAGATGCTTAAATGGCACTTCTCTAGGTACCCATCCCACAAAAAAACTTCATACCCTGACATTCTTACGCCATGGCCCGGGATTGTATGTAAGCTGATTTTAGAAAATCAAAAGATTCCTAAAAAAAGGGTGCACCATATATAATGTGTAGCCTGGTTATCAAACAGTTCGTGGTAACGAACTGTAGTAAGGAGCGACCCGTCTCAATAGTAACCAAAACTCTAAAAAATGGAATTTTGATACCAATAGCTACATCAAAAGAATCGCATTTTAATGCTAATTTTAAATATATAACTTTCATTTAATCTTACCTATCAAAAGTTACGAGCCTGAGAAAATTTGTCTTATTTTAGAAAATAGGGAGAAACACCCCCTAAAAGTCATAGAATCTTAACGAAACTCACACCATCAGATTCAGCGTGTCAGAGAACCCTATTGTAGAAGTTTCAAGCTCCTATCTACAAAAATGTGGAATTTTGTATTTTTTGCCAGAAGGCAGATCACGGATGCGTGTTTATTTGTTTGTTTGTTTTTTTTTTTTTCCAGGGGTGATCAGTGACAGATTTAAGTGACAGTGTACCTAGACCCCCTCCCACGCTAATTATTTTCCCAAAGTCAACGGATCAACATTCTGAGATAGCCATTTTATTCAACGCAGTCGAAAAACCTAATAACTATGTCTTTGGGGACGACTTACTCCCCCACAGTCCCAGTGGGAGGGGCTACAAGTTACAAACTTTGACAAGTGCTTTCATATAGCAATGTTTTTTGGGAAGTGTACATACATTTTCAGGGTGATTTTTTGGTTGGGGGGGGTTGAGAAGAGGGGCATATGTTGGGGGAACTTTCCATCGAGGAATTTGTCATGGGGGAAGAAAATTTCCATAAAGGGAGCGTTGGATTTTCTAGCATTATTTAAAAAAAAACAAGAAAAAATAAATATAATAAAAAATTTTCACCTGGAAGTAAAAAGCAGCATTAAAACTTAAAACGAACAGAAATTATTACGCATATGAGGGGCTTACCTCCTCCTGATACCTCGCTCTTTACGCTAAAGTATTTTTAGTAATTTCAACTATTTATTCTACGGCTTTTGTGATTCAGGGGTCATTCTTAATGAATTGGGACAAAATTTAAGCTTTAGTGTAAAGAGCGAGGTACTGACGAGGGGGTGAACCCCTCATATATGTAATAAAAACATTAGAATACAAAAGATCGTTACGTAAGCTATTTTATTAGTTACGTATATCTTTTGCTAATAAAACCATTCGTAAAAAATTTAAAGTTCTAGTTGGCTTTTTAAGTAAGGAAAAAATCGGAGGGCAACTAGGCTTCCTCCCCCGCTCCCTTTTTTCTCAAAATCATTCGATCAAAACTATGAGAAAGCCATTTAGCTAAAAAAAAAATAAATATGCCAATTTCGTTTTAATTATTCCTCTGCGGAGAGCCAAAGTCAAAACATGCATTTATTCACAAACGCTCCGAAATTAAATAAAAAACAAGTTTTTTAACTGAAAGTAAGGAGCGACATTAAAATTTAAAACAAACAGAAATTACTTCGTATATGAAAGGGGCTGCTTCCTCATCAACGCCCCACTCTTTACGCTAAAGTTTTTATTGTTTTAAAAAGAAGAGTTGAGAGAAAGGGTCAAACTTTAGCGTAAAGAGCGGGGTGTTGATGAGGAAGCAGCCCCTTTCACATACGAAGTAATTTCTGTTCGTTTTAAGTTTTAATGTCGCTCCTTACTTTCAGTTGAAAAACTTGTTTTTTTTATTTTATCAATTAGGAATGCCGGCATAATATCAAAAAGATCATTTTCAATTTATCTGTGCTCAAAACACATTGTTTCTTATTAGTTTTCGTGTGAATCGTAACTTCAAATGTCTATTACTTCAAAGAGTGTTGATGTCTCATTTTTTGTGCTTGTTTGCTCGAGTATTTAAAATGCATGAAAGCTGATTCGTTAGAAAATTCAAAAAATAGTTTGGCTTCTTGTATCATTGAAGAATATCGTTTCTTGCTCTCCAATAGATGATAATTTCTCTTGTATCCTCTTGATATCTTCTTGTACTAGAAACGTTACGACTATTGAACTCTTACGACATTTGGTAATAGGAGACGACGAATTGTTTATCAATGAATCATAAATACGTAAATAGTTTCTTCCATAAATAACAACAATTCGTTACATAATTGAACATAATACCGTCTCTAAAAAGCTTCTTATCTTTAATCTAAATTATTATTATTGTATTTTTTTTTAGGGCAGAAATACTTTTCATCGTTTCGACAAGTTCAATGCTAAGTATAATCCAGTTGGTGAGAGTAGGCTGCGAGAAATTTTTCTTAAAACTGATAACTACATGGAGGGCGAATATTTTGGAAGCATTATCAAGGTATGTATATTCTCACAGGCATTTCACTATTGTGCTGAAGTTGATATAAACCTTTCTTTAATGTCAAGAAATAATGTCTTGATGTAAAGACTTTCCAATTCTTAGAAGGTCATAACTATTTTTCACTAGAATCGACAGAAAATTTTTCTTTTTGGAATTCCAAAGTAAGGTTTATGTTTTCTCGAAATGGTGTCTAAATAAATTTTGTGATTTGTTTGTTGTACCGATGTTTTCGCTGCTGTATTTTCAGGCGGGTGTAATTAATCATTCAACACTGTCTAAGAACATTTTGCAATGTAATATTGAGACACAGAAATAGCCAATGCTATTCCCAGGTCTGCTTTGGCAAGCTAATTGGCTTTTTTGTCCTTTCGTTGTACTCACGGAGCTGAAAGTCCGAAATTATCTATCTATGGAGTAGCCCGTCGAGCATGGTGGCTATCTAAAAAAAGGAATTCTTGGAAAATACCCCTGGGGAAAATCCCCGTGCAGAAAACTGCTTCTCCGCGGAAAGACCCACCTGTGGTAAGTTCCTGCAGGAACATTTCCCCCCAGAGAAAATGCCCCTTCTCCCGTGTTAGCAACGGTCGTATTTTTAAATGTAAGAGTATTTGAAAATTTGTCTTTGAGGACAATACTCCCCCTCCTCCGACCGGAAAATACTCCTTCGACAATTTCCCTTCGTTCGGAATCGAGACCATAAATGCAAAAACACAATAATGCACTGAATTGATAAACACACACATCGATGTTTTTCAAACGTCATACTTTCCATAGTAGAGTTAATCCCAGACTCAATAAAATTACCCCTTACCTTATATTTGTGTAAATTACAGTTTATTTTGATCGGATATGAAAAGATTTGAAGAAGATAATGTCGATCAAATTCATTTTAATGTGGAAGATTCCCCCCACCCCACCCCCCGGTGGGGGGGGAATTCCCTCCCTGAAAAATTTTCCCCACGTGTAAAATGATGATAGTATTCTTAAATTTAAAAATATTAGATCGAATACCAAATTAACAAAACTGATGGATACCAAATTTGGAGAATTTAGTGATTAAGAGATTTTCTAATTCTGAAAGTGTATTAGATGATAACCCATAATAAACTAAGCTGGTAATTGAACATCCAGAAAATGTGAGTAATATGACCGAAAGGGACTACCCATTATTTGTAGTTAGAAGCCTCTAATTTCAATCAGTGCGAAAAGTATTAAAATGGCCTTAAAGGAGGGCTGTATGCCTGAAATGCAAGAGCGCACTCAAACACCTCTTAAAATGTATTGGCGCTCGGATGGACAATGCAGTAATGCATCCAGGATATAATCGAGACATCCATTCGATTATATAGTCAGGTCAGTGCCGGTCCCAGTTTTAAGAAATTATTGATTGATAGCTATTCCTCTCTTTGCAAAGTTTGTGACAGAAGCTGCTTAGATAATAAATAATATGAGCTCTTATTTGTCCTAGGGATTTTTTCTTATTTAACGGGGCCTAAAACTACAGAAAATATACTCTTTTTTCTTTTTTTGTAGAATAGCTTCCAAAACTTCATTTTGGCCACACTCCATAATAACTGATCCACAAATTGCTTGCTTCTTTTTTTCAATTCAAAGAACTCGCTTGTACTGTTACAATGTCATCGATTATGTGTGAATTACATGATGATCTCTCTGTAGAAATTTTTTATTCCAAAAGAGCCATAAATTTAAAACAAACCGACCTAGTTTGTGGCAACAAAAGTCACAAGAAAGGATTTAAATTGTTTAGGCTATATATTTTAGATATAGTTTGTCGTATCTGTGTTTCTCTAATAAAGGAAGCAGGTAGTGTATTCATTTTCTTACCAAGAGGCAAAAAAAGCAAAGACTTAAAACTCCAATCAGCAGACAGCTTACTGTCAAATGGCTTGTCAGTGGCAACTGTCAGTGGCAACTCCCCAGAGTTGCCACTGGTCCAAGAAAAAGTCACTACGATTGTAAACGTACTATAAACGTACGAAAAACCGTGCTTTCGATTGAATTTTTCTACAGAAAATGTCAAACTGATTTTCTGGTTTTCAAGGGCTTGTAATAAATCATTTTAATATTTCCTTGTGAGAGGATTTCAATTGTAGCTGATTTGCCTTCGTCTTAAAAAAACAGCGCGTGTAAAGTAGTGGTCGTAGAATTTTCTAAAATTAATATAAAATTAACTAGGACATCAGCTGATGTGGCAAGTGGCATCATTAGATGCTCATTGTAAAAAGTTGGGTTCTTGAAATATACCTTTTAAGCATAAGTGGAAAGTATTTTGTTGTCTAAAGATTCGTGTTTATCACCAGAGTTTCCTTGTCCTTCGTCCCTTATCACTTACTTTTACCTTTTAAATCGTCGTTTTATAATTTCTGTGTTGTGCATTCTGTTAGAATTTATTAATCATTTTTGTCAGCTTTCCATTCTTTTTAATTCTAGCATGCATGACTGGGCGTCAGAATGGGGTGAACCCCTGGATGTCACAGCCCCTTCTAGAAGACTTAAAATCTCAGATTTTGGAAGAGCACTATGATTTTAGAAAAAAAATTTAAGCCTCCTCCACCCACCCATTGAAACATCTCTGTGGGCACGATTGTTAAGTAAATGTTTCTTTTTAGGAAGTGATGTCTGATTTGGAGGAATCCAAGTATCAGAATGCGGAGTTAAGAATATCTATCTATGGAAAGTCGATCGAGGAATGGGACAAAGTTGCTCGTTGGGCTGTCAAGTGGAATGTCTATTCAGATAATGTTGTTTGGTTGATTCAAATGCCTAGACTTTAGTAAGTTGGGTTTGAAAAAAATATTATTTTTCTTACGTTTGTTATAAGATTGCATGTTGATGGTGATTAGACGAATTTTTTATACTTTTTTCCATCTTGCTATAAAAAGGATTTATTAATAACACTAATAAATAACATGAAAAACACAATAAATAACATAAGAAAATAAATAACATAAAGATAACAATAAATAACATAAAAGGCAGGTTCTTTACAGTAACATCAAATTATGAATAATATTATTGGAATATGGTTTGCTTTAAGGGAAATGAGAACTTCTTAGGAGGTGTAAAGAGATTTGAATAGATTGGGATGGAAGAGGAGCGTGCGTAGCTGTGTTGGCCTCAGGTGGCTTGGAGCTGTGATGAGTTGTTAGTAGTATTAGTAATGTGGTTTGCTAATATATTTTTCTCTAGCAATGCCATTCATTGTTACAATATGAGCTGGAATAGTAATATTAGAATGCCAATAACGTCCTCAGCATATTGGGGATTCTCTTTTCTGGCCCAGGGTATCAATAATTGGTCCAAAATTCCGAATATATTATTTAACAAATAATAAAAAACAAAATGTGTTCTGTTATGTATGATCCTGAGTTGCTCTCCAGATCAGATCTTTTAGACGGTTTTAGGTAAATTTAAGTGTTGCGGTTTTTTATGGCACTTGGTATTAACCAAGTGACATATAGCAATCGCAAATTCTGTCGGTCCCGGTTTTGCTACTTTAGGCACTTCCAGGTAAGCTACAACGATGAAATTTGGCAGGCGTATCAGGGACCGGACCAGATTAAATTAGAAATAGTCTTTTTCCCGATTTGACAATCTGGGGGGGGGGGGCGTTAATTCGGGAAAATTAGAAAAAATTAGGTATTTTTAACTTACGAACGAGTGATCAGATCTCAATGAAATTTGATATTTAGAAGGATATCGTGTCTCAAAGCTCTTATTTTAAATTCTGACTGGATCTGGTGACATCGGGGGGGGGGGAGGGGGGAAACCTAAAATCTTGGAAAACACTTAGAGTGCAGGGATCGGGATGAAACTTGGTGGTAAAAATAAGCACAAGTCCTAGATACATGATTGACATAACCGGAACGGATCCTATCTGTTTGGGTTAGTTGGGGGGAGGGGTTAATTCTGAAAAATAAAAAAAATGAGGTATTTCTAACTTACGAACAGGTGATTGGGTCTCAATAAAATTTAATATTTAGAAGGATATCATATCTCGGAGCTCTTATTTTAAATCCCGACGAGATCTGGTGACATTGGGGAGGGAGTTGGGAGGGGGAAACCTAAAACTTAGAAAACACTTAGAGTGGAGGGATCAGGATGAAATTTGGTGGGGAAGATAAGCACAAGTCCTAGATACATGATTGACATAACCAGAACGGATCTGCTCTCTTTGGGGTAGTTGGGGGGGGGGTTAATTCTGAAAAACTAGAAAAAATGAGGTATTTTTAACTTACAAACCGGTGATCGGATCTTAATGATATTTGATGTTTAGAAGGATATTGTGTCTCAGAGCTCTTATTTTAAATCCCGACCAGATCTGGTGACATTGGGGGGGGGGGGGAATTGGGAGGGGGAAACCTAAAACTTGGAAAACACTTAGAGTGGAGGGATCGGGATGAAACTTAACCACAAGTCCTAGATACATGATTGACATAACCGGAACGGATCCGCTCTGTTTGGGGTAGTTGGGGGGGGGGGTTAGTTCCGAAAAATTAGAAAAAATAAGGTATTTTTAACTTACGAACGGGTGATCGGATCTTAATGAAATTTGATATTTAGAAGGATATCGTGTCTCAAAGCTCTTATTTTAAATCCCGACCGGATCTGGTGACATTGGGGGGGGGGCTGGGAGGGGGAAATCTAAAACTTGGAAAACACTTAGAGTGGAGGGATCGGGATGAAACTTGGTGGGAAAAATAAGCACAAGTCCTAGATACATGATTGACATAACCGGAACGGATCCGGTCTCTTTCGGGTAGTTGGGGGGGGGGGTTGATTCTGAAAAATTAGAAAAAATGAGGTATTTTTAACTTACGAACGAGTGATCAGATCTCAATGAAATTTGATATTTAGAAGGATATCGTGTCTCAAAGCTCTTATTTTAAGTCCCGACCGGATCTGGTTACATTGGGGGGAGTTCGGGGTGGGGGAACCTAAAATGAAGGAAAACGCTTAGATTGGAGGGTCGGGATGAGACTTGGTGGGAAAAATAAGCAGAAGTCTTAGATACGTGATTTACATAATTGGAACGGATCTGCTCTATTGGGAGGGGGGTTAATTCTGAGAAATTAGAAAAAATGACGCATTTTTAACTTACGAAGGAGTGATCGGATCTTCATGAAACCTCATATTTAGAAGGACCTCGTAACTCAGATCTCTTATTTTAAATCTCAACCGGATCCAGCGTAATTGGGGGGGGGCAGTTGTGGGGAACCGGTAATCTTAGCAAATACTTAAAGCGGTGAGACCAGGATGAAACTGGATGGGAAGAATAAAAACCTGTCTAAGATACGTGACTGACATAACCGGACCGGATCTGCTCTCTTTGGTGGAGTTGGGGGGGGGGGGGTAATTTTGAAAATTGAGTTATTTGTAACTTACGAAAGGGTGACCAGATCTTAATGAAATTTGATATTTAGAAGGATCTTGTGGTTTAAAGCTCTAATTTTAAAATCCGACCAGATCCTGTGACATTGGGGAGAGTTGGAGGGGGAAACCGGAATTCTTAGGAAACGTGAAAATTGGGGTATTTTTATCTTAAGAATTGGTGATCGGATCTTAATGAAATTTGATATTTAGAAGGAATTCATGTCTCAGAGCTCTTATTTCAAGTCCGGCCAGATCTTTTGATTTTGGGGGGAGTTGGAGGGGGAAATCTTGGAAAACAGTTGGAGTGGAGGAATCGGGATGAAGGTTGGTGGATAGAATAAGCAAATGTCCTTGATACGTGATTGACGTAACCGTACTGGATTCGCTCTCTTTGGGGGAGTTAGGGGGTGGGGTTCAGCGCTTTGGTGAGTTTGGTGCTTCTGGACGTGCTAGGACGATGAGAATTGGTAGGCGTGTCAGGGAGCTGCACAAATTGACTTGATAAAGTCGTTTTTCCCGATTCGACCATCTGGGGGGGCTAAAGGGAGAGGAAAAATTAGGTATTTATAACGTACGAGTGGGTGATCGGATCTTAATGAATTTTGATATTTAGAAGGACATCGCGACTCAGAGCTCTTATTTTAAATCTTGACCGGTATTAAGCCTCTTATTTTCTTTTAAATCAATCTATTGATTCACAGAATTTTGTTAGAGCTCATACCATATGATCTCTTGGCTCTTAGCTCTTCTTGCCTCGTCACAAGTGCCATATGAGCTCTTAGCTCGTTTTTTCATATCCTCTTTAGAAAATAGTTTATGCATATGCTAGGCTTAGCAGGATTACAATATTTATGTAACTCTGTTTGTTTTTTCATGTTAATTTTTTTCTTGGCTGTTTTATAGAGGAATTTATTGCGTATTTTTATATATTTTTCCCTTTTTTTCTTTTTTTTTTTTTTTTCTTTTTTTTTGTTTTCTAAGAAATTTGTTCTCTCCGTCAAAGCAGTTCAAGAACCTTGGGTCAAATTTTCGACCTTGCATGAAAATAAATATCTCTTAAGAGTTGATTCTAGCCCAAGGCATGGTATTGCTATGGTATACAGCATTGTATTATTAATTTTATTGTTTTATCTTTTTTATATGTCTTCTAGACAACTTAATCGAATCTCTCACCGCCCTCAAAAAAGTGAATTCGTCGCTATTGTCTATTATTATTAGCTCGTGCTCCTGTTAATATACACAAGCATAACATTGAAAATTTCAAGGGTTTGAGTAGAATGTAATATTTTCTTCCTTTTTTTCAGAAAATCGGGAACAAATTAAACAAAATGAGAAAAAAACTGCAAAGAAGAAAAAACAAGGATAATTCCTATTAGTCAAAAAGGAAGAATAGTGTTGTAAGCTTTGTTATAGGAACGGTGAAAGGGCAACTAAATAAATGCATCAGATATTGAATGGCTATTCAAACGTGGGAAACTACTTTATTTAAAGCTTTTTGGAACGTCATTCGCTTTCTAGTTATGGTTTATCGATTGTGGAATTCAAATCAAATGTCGGTTGTCTTGATTTCCTTTTTAGTACTAAGGACGTTTGAGTGTAGATCTTGATCGAAATTTTCGGCATACTGTTCTTTCTTTTTTCACTGACTTAAGTTACCCTCGTTTTTCTTCTTTAGAATTGATTTTCATTTTGTCATGCTTAGCCAGTGTAGTCTTAGAAATTGTTTACGAATGAATATAAGTTATCTTAACAATTCAAAAAAGAAAACCAATTATTATTTCCTCTTTTTTTACAATTCTTTTTACTTGGTATAATTTTCATAATTCTGTCTTTCTTTTTAGTGATATTTTCAAATCAAATAAGATTGTTGACAACTTCCAGTGCATTATCGACAACATTTTTAGACCATTGTTTGAAGTGACTAATGATCCATCGACTCATCCAGAGCTGCACTCCTTCCTTCGGCATGTAAGCTTTTTTTGCTATTTTTAAGGGGCTAGGAATGCTAAAACCATATATAATTTTAAGATGGTTCACTTATTTAAAGGGGTGAGCGTATAACTATGTTTTCACTATGGATAGATCTGTTGTATTAGTTTATTAGTGCTCAGCTTGGCAATAGGTTGCGCTGAGTTCAACTCTAGCTTCCGCAAGGTTGGGCAACAGGCTTGCTACCTTCCTTTAAAAAAGACACTAAAAAAAGTTATTTATTTTGAAAAGTACAGGGATTTCAGTGACAATTGTAACGATCATAAAAATCTTGGGCTAATTCACTTCGTAAATACCTGGCGAAGGGCTGCCGACTTCCAGAAATCAAATGCAACAGATGGCGCTTGCCAAGCATGGTGAAAGTATGCCAAGCGCTGCAGGGAATGTGTCATGTGTAGCACACATGACGCTCCGAGATGTACACCAGGTGGCAGAAAGTGTGTGTCTCTCGGCAATGCGACGGATAATGGCTCTTGATGGTCCTTTTATATCCGTTTGTAAATCTTTCATAACGTCTTTCATTGTGTTGCGAGAGCAACACTTAGGTTTTGTCCCATTTTTTTTTTTTTTTTTTTTTTTTCTATGCCGCCGATCTCAGCTTATTCCCAGACTCTGGTAAGGGTCTAACCTATGCAGTTCTTACGCAAAGTCTGGACCTCAGGCCGGATTGACGAATATGACATTAAATTTTGGAAAGCTCTGCAGAATTTTTGCCTGGGGCCAAAAAAGATGGTTTTTGTTTGTCCACGAGCCAGAGCCTATGATGTGCGAAGAAAAGTGGAGTTATGTAGCCTATGTCAGAGAGGAGTATCTGAAGTTGTGCAGCCAAGCTTTTGTTTCATCAAACCATGTTTCTGCTTTCGAGTGGAAAGCAGGCAAGCAGGCAGGCACCACTTTCAAATTGAAGATGGACTAAAATCTATAAGTGTTAAATATATGCGGCAGTTACCCGGCCCCACAGCCAATACATCTTCTTTAAGTGATAAATAGAAAAATTTACAGAAGCAAAAATGTGGCATTTTCCCACGGGCCTGAAAGTGCTGCCATCTATTGTTTCTACCTATTTCTGTTCGTGATTTCACCTGAGTTTATCATTCGGTTTATCGGACTTGGGATTGCGGTAGAGAAATGGTATCAGATGTGCCTAATAAACTTTAAAAGTTCTCTCGTTGCTAAAGAAATTGGAGCTTATCCTTTGCTCCTTTCTTAGTGGTGACGTTAGAAAGTTGACCTACGGCAAAATCAACTTTTGAACTAAGACAGATAGAATTCTTTTCGACGGTAATCGATAGCTCTTGATGAGCTATCAAAGTATATGACGTCCATTTTTTGGTAGAAACATTCCTTCATGGGTATACCCGTTTGAAAGTTTCAAGGGGTTGACAACTTCAGTAGTAAGGTTCACACTGAAACGAAATCTAGGCCGATACAAATTGTGAGATATATAGAGGACTTGTAAATAACAGTCGGCTGTTAGGTAATAATCACCCTCGGCAATGAGGGGTTAGCAACTTTTGATAGTTGGTGTATCTATTATTTGTTTCCAGTGTATTTGATGGTAAAACCAATTTGATTCCAGTGGTAAGACATGTAGGGGACTAGTAAGTAGTAATCTGCTGTTAGGCGACAGTCAACTTTTGCGATGAGGGGTTTGCAACTATGCTAGTTGGTGTACCCATTTATTTGTTTCCGGTGAACTTGATGCCTATCATGGGAGAGGGACTTATAAGTAAGAATCGGTTCATTTTGGGCGAGAAACGGCTGTTAGCTCATAATCATCTTCGGCACGGAGGGGTTTGCCACTTTTGCTAGTTGGTGTACCTATTATTTGTTTCCGGTATATTTGATGGTTAAACCAATTTGGTTCCAGTGGTAAGACATGTAGGGACTTGTAAGTAATAATCGACTGTTGGGCTACAATCATCTTCAGCGATGAGGGGTTTGTAACTTTTGCTAGTTGGTGTACCCATTTATTTATTTCCGGTGAACTTGATGTCTATCACAGGAGAGGGACTTGTAAGTAAGAATCTGTTCACTTTGGGCTAGAAATTTGTGCGAATTGGTGCACATTGTATTCGAGCTCTTTAAATCTGACAGAATTAAATGTTTACGCAACGGGTAAAAACGATAACGTAAAACAATGAGGTAGTTTCGTAATAATTAGTGTCGCCTATGGTATTTTAATCCTGAAAACTTACGGATAACTTTATAATACCAACTAGATTTTATAAGATATTGCTCCAAGTTTTCATCCGTCAAAGTCTTCAAAGTCAATTTAGTCCCTTCTTTCGATATTATTTTGTTTTTGTTGTTTTTTCAACGCTGAGGAATAGCCTTTGGTCATGTTATAACTGATTGCGTTCTTGTTTGAACATACCGTTTTAAAAACTTCGATAGGCTGACAACTTCATCATTTAACCGATAGTGAAGAAACAAGCACAAACGAGAATGTAAAACAATGAGATAGTTTCGTAATAATTAATAGAATGTCATCTATGGTATTTTGTTCCTGGAAAGTTAGGGATAGCTTTATAATACCAACTAGATTATACAAGATATTGTTCCGAGTTTTTATCCGTCACGATGTCTACGATTGAAAAGGATACAACTGGCTGTTCAACTGGCTGCAAAGTCAATTTAGTCCCTTCTTTCGATACTATTCTGTTGTTATTTTTTCAACGCTGAGGAATAGCCTTTGATCATGTGATTACTGATCGATAGCGAAGAAACAAAACAAAAGTGTTGCTCTCGCAACACTTTAGTCGGCGAAGCCGGACAAAGGTCGCCGCAACACTTCGCGTTTCCCGGGCAACGTAGGTGTAGTTTCCTGCTCGTTTAGGCATCATTATGCAGCTATTTTTGGCCAAAAGACAAGAGATAATGCCATCCGGCTTCCCAGACTTTCACCCTGCGGACTTTTCTTTACTCTATAAATTTCGTTTCCTAGAACACGGTTGGAGCGATGTTCTTACCTTGGTTCATACTCAGAAATATGAAAAAAAGTGCTTTAATAGAAACGTCGTTTTAGCAAGAGCCACTAATCGAGTAGAATCTGGGTATTTTGTTTCCACGGATTGTATCTAGAGGTTACAACCAGTTCTTCCACTCCTTTTGTAATCTGTTGTGGGTGCGAAATTTTTGTGTATTAACTCCATAGATTGTGTTTTGGATTCAGTAGAATTCTCCCTAAGCCAATAGGTGCCACAAAGGTCTCATAATTCAAGTACTTGACCGGAAAACTCGACAGCTTTTCCCGTCGTTGTCTTTCACAGGCACAAGGTTGGTATTTTGCCCCGAATTAAACTTTTTCTAGTATTAAACTGATTTAATACTGGTTTGTAGAAAGTTTTTAGGAGAAATTGAAATTCTAAACGCTTGGGATTCAAAAACCTCGACTTGGAGACTGGGTGGACTCAAACAGAGATTTACCCGAGGACATAGTAAAATGATCTTGATATTTCTGTATAACAAAAAAGTTGTTTATTTGCCGTATGGTCAGAATCGAAAACGTTGACCTATTTACATTTTTTTTTAGTGTGCTGACAGAAGAAATTAAAGATACCCAAATAATACAGGTGACAGAGAGAAGATTCAGCTTCAGCCGGGTGCTTAATAATTTTGCAGGACTTGATCAGTTTCAGAGTAAACAGACCCCTTTGCAAAACTTATGCTTTGGTGATTGCTTTTTTATTAATCTCTCTTATGAGAGGAATTAATTGAAAAAAGGGGATAATTAATTGAGGGTGATCAAACTTGCACGCCAACAAGAAATTGAGTTTTGTGCCTGGTTTGTTTCTCAAAAACAAACGTACCAATACCACAGGAAAAAAAGCGCAGGTCTGATTGCGTCAAAATTTGGGTCTGAGGACGCTTTTGCGTCGAACCAAAACTTTGGATTTGTAGCAGAATTGTCTGATGATTTAGGGTAAATATTATAAGGGAAGGTTGAATATGATTGGATATTTCCATTAGGATTCTGTTTTTTTTTTTCGTAGGGCATTTCGTAGATTCTGTAATTGCGTTATTTTTTTTTTTTTTTTTTTTTTATGGACAATCGTCAAGTTCCATAGATCAATGAAAAAAAATTCATAGAAGTGGACTGGTTACAATTTAATATTTGCAGATGTTTTGCTCCTGTTTTTTTTTTTTTTTTTTTTTTTTTTTTTTTTTTTTTTTTTTTTTTTTTTTTTTTTTTTTTTTTTTACTGAGTTTAAACGGCTAAAACCGACTTGCCCTGTATTTTCCTTTCTATTTTTCACTTCTTTTTTATCAGAATAGCTGTGTTAATTAAGCTCAAATTAAAATAATTGTTTAACAGTCTATACGCTTAGACAACCACTCCTCGAAAATCTTGATTTCTGTGAACGATTTACCGCTAACTTGACTTCAATTTGGTTTCCTATTTGTAGGTCGTTGGCTTTGACTCTGTTGACGATGAATCAAAGCCAGAGCAAGACGGTTTTGGTTTTACGATACCAGCTCCAGAAGATTGGAATTCAGCGGAAAATCCACCTTATTGGTACTACATCTATTATGCATACGCAAACCTCTGTGTACTTAATCAATTTAGGAAGTAAGTAGGTCTTGAGATTTATATTCTTCTCTAAATTCTCTGCGGAAATTTT
Source organism: Artemia franciscana (assembly GCF_032884065.1). Taxonomy (NCBI): domain Eukaryota; kingdom Metazoa; phylum Arthropoda; class Branchiopoda; order Anostraca; family Artemiidae; genus Artemia; species Artemia franciscana. The sequence goes on from NC_088869.1 coordinate 48,355,116, forward strand.
AGATCATAGGTAGGCCTTTTATTAATTACCATTTGTGACGTTGATGCCCATTAGGGTTCTTGGCCCCTCCCGAGGCACCTCCCTAGTACACGTGCAGGGACTTGATGCTTTGGGAATGTAAATTCAAACGTGGGAATCGGAAATGGATAAGCAGTGCTTAAAATAATTGTATATATATATATATATATATATATATATATATATATATATATATATATATATATATATATATATATATATATATATATATATATATATATATATATATATATATATATATATATATATAATGTATATGTATATATATCTTTACAATTGCAATTTGGCTTTGGGAATGTAAATTCAAACGTGGGAATCGGAAATGGATAAGCAGTGCTTAAAATAATTGTATATATATATATATATATATATATATATATATATATATATATATATATATATAATGTATATGTATATATATCTTTACAATTGCAATTTGGTAACTAGATGCAAGGTTTACATTTTACACAGTTTTACTCATTCAATCACTGTTTTTTGTTGTTTCTTTTTACCCAGTTTCCTGCCAATTAAACGCTGTTCTTAGGAAAATCTTGCTCTTAAACTTTGATTAAAAGTTATTCTTGTGCAGGACCATATCCAGGAAGGGGAAGGGTTTACCCGGCTTGACCCCCCCCCCCCTCCTACCCCTCTTATTCTTTTTCCGACTCGTACAATAGTAACAAAATACATGTAGACAAATTTTGTAATTCATGTAGACAATACATGTAGACATTTTTGCGTGTTTTCAAAAAAACTTGTACCCCCCCCCCCCCACCCTTTAACGAAAATTCTAGATACGCCCGTGTTCTTGTGTATAGCTAATGTACAATCATCAAGGCTAAAATTGCATCGTTATATAACACTACAAAAATGCAGGCATTTAATGATTGTCTTGAATCATTTGTACTTTCAATAAAACTGTTGTATTTCCTGTTCATTTTTTATTTAAAGTCAAACCTAGAGCTTCTAGAAATTCTGTTCTACAGATGCTGTCACTCTTCCCCAATTTTCTGCGTATTTAGTATTGAATCCTGCTATTGGAGATCTCTATGTATTATACTGGTTAAATTAAATTTTGTCAATGCTCATTAAAATTAGAGTTTGCTTCTATAAGCTTCTATAAGTAATTATAGATATGAGTAAGATCCTTCGCTTCTATAAGTAAGACCCCAGGGGTCTGTAGATCCAAGTCCTTGCGTCTACTGAAATAGTTACTGAAAATATAGAAATTCTGTTCTCTTCTTGTAGGGATCGTGGACTTAATACTTTTGTCCTTCGTCCTCATTGCGGAGAAGCTGGGCCAGTTCAGCACCTGGTGGCTGGTTTTCTTTTAGCTGAAAATATATCTCACGGGCTTATGCTCAGGAAGGTAAGAAGTCTCTAGTTTATAGCCACTAATACTTTCCAAGCTTTACTCATTGTTAACATTCATTATATATTATGATATCAGTGTTTTATAAAGATTGGTGGAAGATTGCAGATGTTCATCATTCGCTAAACTAGCACCTTCCGTTTTACTACTACTACTAACAACTCAAAACAGCACTAAGCCGTTTGCGGTCAACACAGCTAGGCACTCTCTTCCTCCATCACAATATATTCAAAGCTTCCTTCTTTACATCCTCCCACCCCAACCGAGGACGATCGGTTGGCGGAAAAGGACATTTTTTGGTCATCCTTCATCCGCAGAACTTGTTCTAGCCATCTCAACCTTTCTCTCATTAAAGCTTTAGAAAATGGGGTTGTACCACACTTTTTGTACAGCCTACTGTTTGAAATCCGGTCTGTTTGTCGGGTAACCAACACAATCCCTATGCAATTTCTCTGGAAAATATCTAGAAAACCTTCCTCCATTTTTGGAGCACCCATGCTTCAGAAATATATTTGACCACTTTCATCACTGTAGCTTCCAATTTTCTAATCTTAATTTGCAGACTTATTTTCTTATTCTTTTAAAGTTTTCTCAGCTGTGAAAAAAAATCTTAGGCCTTGACTATTCTACATTTAACGTCTTCACTGCGCCCGTCGTCTTTACTGATAATTAAATAAACTAACAAGTTTTTTCAACTGAAAGTAAGGATTAACATTAAAACAAAACGAACAGAAATTATTACGTATATGTGGGGGTTCTCCCCCTCGTCAATACCTTGCTCTTTACGCTAAAGTTTTTTTTGTGCTTTCAAAAAACCTTTCTGTTCTAATTAAACGGTCTTTGTGATTCAGGGGTCATTCTTAAAGAATAGGGATAAAATTCGGACTCTAGCGTGAAGAGTGAGGTATTAACGAGGGGTAGAACCCCTTCATGTGTGTAATAAATAAGTAATTAATATAAATCAATAAAGTAAATTTTAATAAATAAATTATTACGTATATGAGGGGGTTCTCCCCCTCGTCAATACCTCGAATGACCCCCTGAATCACAAAAACCGTTTAATTAGGATAAATAGCTCTTTTGAAAGTACTAAAAAAAAACTGTAGCGTAAGAGCGAGGTATTGGTGAGGCGAAGAACCCCCTCGCATACCTAATAACTTCTGTTCGATTTAAGTTATCATGTTGCTCCTTACTTTCAGTTGAAAAAACTTGTTGTTTTTATTTAATTTCTGATCACTTTTTAAATAATACTGGAAAATACGACGCGCCGTTCATGGAAAATTCCCTTCCCCTATGGAAATATCCTCCCACATTACCCCCCACCTGAAAAAATTCCCACCTGAAGACGTCTACATACTTCCCAATAGCCAATCCTGTATGTAAACAATGGACAAAGATCATAACTTTCAGCCCTTCCCCCGGGGACAGTTGGGGATTAAGCTATCCTCAAAGACGTAGTTAATAGATTTTTCGACTAATGCTTAACAAAATGGCTATCTCAAAATTTTGATCGGGTGAATTTGAGAAAGAAATGATCGTGGGAGGGAGCCTAGTTGGCCTCCAATTTTTGGTAACTTAAAAAGGGTGGTAGAACTTTTATTTTACGTTCGAATGAGCCCTCATGCGATATCCTTGGACTACTGGATCGATACGATCATCCCTGGAAAAAAAAAACAACAAATAAACACGCATCCGTGATCTTTTTTCTGGCAAAAATGCAAAATTCCACGTTTTTGCAGACATAACCTTAAACCTCTATAGTAGGGTTCTCTGATACGCGGAATCTGATGGTTTAATTAAGATATTATGACCTTTAGGGGGTGTTTTCCCCTTATTTCAAAAATAAGGCGAATTTTCTCTGGCTCGTAACTTTCGATGGGTAAGATTAAACTCGACCAAACTTATATATCTGAAGTCAGCATAAAAATCCATTTCTTCTGATGTATTCATCGGTATCAAAATTTCATTTTTTAGAGTTTTGGTTACTATTGAGCCGGGTTGCTCCTTACTTACAGCTCGTTACCACGAACTGTTTGATGCTACCAAGTAAGTGAAGCTGTCCGCTCGATTGATCTTTTCGTTATTAAACGGTACTTTTTCATCTTTACTTATTCCTAGCCTTAGCGGCTTAGTCTTTTTAACATTAATTTTCAAACCTATTCTAACACCCTGAACATGCCAAACCTCTAAAAGTTTACTGATTTTGATCACACTTTTGATTAACTAAAATATGAACCTACTTAACTCCTGATTTAATATGAAACCAGCTACTAACCTCATTTCCTACCTTAACTGCAACAATGTTATTCTCTTGCAGAGTACTAATCACTTTAATGTATTTGTCTGGTTTACCATACAAGGATAAGACCTTCACTAAAGCTAATCTATCAGCTGAATCTAACACTTGCTCCTAATCTATAAAACTGAGGACTAAATGTGCTTGATGATTCAGGCACCTAGTTATTAACCTAAGAGTGAAAATTCGGTCGACGCATCCTCTACCCTTGCTAAAACTGCACTGTTAAAAAGTTTTTCCGCTGGTAAAACTGAACCGTTGCACTGATAAAACTACAATCTTAAATTTTATCTGTCGCATCTTAAAGTCTAAAAAGTATCATTATACTGTACAATTTGCTTCTTATAGAAACCAAAAGGCAAATATTTGCCTCTATAATTACCATACTCACTCTTATCATCTTTTTTTTTACAGCGGTGGTTAGGGTTTTTCTAAAATCGCTTGGTACTTCCCCTTTTTAAAAATCATATTCATAATCTACAGTAACTTATTTCTAACCTCCTAACCACCATATTTAGGAAACTCATTTCCCGCACTCTCAGCAACTGTCAGCACCTGGGGCCTTATCATTATTTAATCCTTCTAGTACTGCCACTAATTCTTCCTCACAGAATGAATCTTCTTTCACATCCAAGATGTCACAAACTTTTTTATTTTTCTTTATATCTTTTCCTGTAACTCAATCCTGGTTTAGTGCATTTTCAAAATGTTCTGCCCATCTCTCTTTAACTATTTCCTTATCAGTAGTTGTGGCCCCATTCCTATCTTTAACTGGGACAAGTCCAGATTGAATACTCCCTCTCAATTTATTAACATACTAGTACAATATTTCACTATTATGCCGTCTAGCTGCATCTTCCAAACCCTCGTCAATTTCGTCCATGGCCTCAACTTCACACCTCCTTAGCTCATATTTGAATTTTTCTCCACTTTATTTACGTTCTTCTCGTGTTCACATTATTTATCATTCCGATAATTTTTGTACAAACCTCTTCTCATCCCTATGAAACATTTATTACTGTTTTTTTTTTTCAAGATTAACTAAAAGAAATACTTTTTTACTAAAAGAAGTTTTTCAAAAGAAAGTAAAGAGCTCCATTAACCCTTAGGTAAGTGGAAATAATATTAAATACTAATTCAAGTGAGACGAACGTAGGTCACTATCAATAAACAAGGATGACATTATCAAGGATGTCATTTCAGGCAATACACTAGTCACAGAGCATAATTTCCAAATCTTGTTTTGAAAATTATGATTTTTCATAATTGCGATCGTTTGATTAATTTAAATAAAAACCTTTTTCCCAAAAACAAGCTAAATTAAACTTAAGGTGAACAGAAATACGTCTAATAGTAAGTAAAGTGTAAAACGAACATAAATCACTACTAGTGGACAAAGATGAGATTATCAGGGATCGTATTTCAGAAATGACATTAGTGTAAGATAACAATTTTCAAATCTCTTTTTTTTTAAGATTCTCCTTTGATTTTGATAGCGTGTGGTTTTCTAAATTTATAAATAATCTTACTCCATTCTCTGCAAACAAAAAAATAGCAATTGAGCGGTGCATACTTTATCATTTGTAACAAGACGTAAAACACGTCATTTTTAAAACATGATAAGATCAGGGAAGCGCTTTTAACCATACTGGACTCAATTACAGGACTTTTTCGGGAAGCAGGATTCTTTCCTTCCATAAAAGTAGTATTAAGTCACTATTTTCCAATTTTTTCAATTGTCAGTAATAAATTTTCATTTATTTCAGGTCCCTGTCCTTCAGTACCTATACTACCTCAGTGAAGTGGGGATTGCAATGTCTCCTATGTCTAACAATTCACTGTTTCTGACCTATTCTAGACACCCGCTTCAGGAATTCCTAGCCAGGGGTTTGGTGATAAGTTTATCTACGGATGATCCACTGCAATTTCACCTAACTAAGGTAGTTTTTTTGTGTTTTTTATCAGTGTTTGGGCGGTCATACAGTTTCAATGAAGTGCACAAAGTCGTTGAGAGAGTTAACATAATTTGTTCGGAATAACTTATGTAGACCATCATGGGGCGGTTTGGAGGAAATTTTAGCATTCGGTGAAGCAAAGTAGTTAACCAATTGCAGATAGTATTTGCGGCTAAATTTTAAATAAAAAATTAGTATCAAAGAACCTCAAATTTAAATTTTATTTGAAATTAAAATCTAATTTAGCCTCAAATCTAAAAATTCAGGCACTAGTTTTTCCAAGAAAAACTTGGAATTTTGAAGGTGAATGACTAGTCATTTATTTTGTGACTGGTGTGGCAAAAAACTGGTCATGATCATCTTGACAGAAAAAAATTCTCTTTTTTATGAATTTAAATTGCCCGCTTCCCAGAAATATCTGTAAATTCGAAAAACATAAATTTTAATTTGATTGGTCGCAAGCGAGTGGGCCGCACCTTGTACAAAGAACTAAGTTATGGTCAGAACATATTTTAACAACAGGCCGACAACCCGGATTGGAACCTGATTTCATCGATTACGTTCAGCTTGTTGTCTGTCATAACCGCCCACACGCGCAGTTGCGTAGTGGGCTAAAATTTCTGTACCAATAGGCATCTGAATGTAATATTTTTATAGTACAAGGATTAACATTTAATTGCCATAAGGTATTGAATGCATTTAATATGCATTTAGCGTTTAATTTACTATAAGGAGGCTAAACGTTTAATTCTAATTGAATAAATAAAAATAGTAAAATTCTTTTTATAATCAGTAAAATTTGGATAGTATAATATATATTTTCATTTCAATGCTGTAATAACTAGAAAAGAGAATATTTGTAATATAATTCGCTTTCAGAGAAGCGCCAATGACGCAGTAGGCTTTAGATTTTTAAAGTTAGGAAAGGAGGCAGTAGCTAAATTCTTGTTTGTTGTGGAACTAAACTTGTCGTGGACGATCTTGGGCAGAAATAAGGTTAAACTAAATATTTGATGTGTAATGATATCAATTGCTGAAAAGCCCATCAGTTCAAAATTTGATTTTACTGTTATTTCATTTTTTATTTTCAATGTTGTAATAAGTATGTAAGAAAATGTTTGTAATAAAGCGCCATTTTTAGTAAAGCGCCAATGACGCAGTAGGTTTTAGACTTTTACAGTTAGGGAAGGAGGTATTTAGACTTATATAGGTTTTAGACTTGTACAACTAGGGAAGGAAATATACCGGAGTATTTTCTGCAGGGATGTTAACACCGGCCACCGAAAAATGACAAATAAAGATACAAAAAAAGAACGCTAATTTCTTAATAAAAAATAAGCATCAAACGAGGCATGTTCAATGCTCATAAAAACTAGAAAAAAGAGAAACGTCTAACAATAAGAAAAAAAGATTGCGACTAATCAAGTAATGAAAACAAGGTAAAAATCAAAATTGTTCGTCATTAAAACTAGAAGTAATTAAAGTCTAACCTGTATTAGGTTGAACTCTTATTACCTGGATTTGGTTGGAGTAGCTTAAATACATTTGGTTTGCTTTTTTGTGCGGGAGGGGGGAGGGGTCAATCGTTTTTGTTTTCCTTTAAAAAAAATGTTGTTTCTAGTTTGTTTGTTTTTTTATCTCTTTTTGCATTATTCTTGTTGTTCCATTCTTCTGGTTTCGTATTGCTTTGTTTTTTGCTTTTGTCCTAATGTTTATGAAGCCTTTCTCAAGGAATTGGAAAAAAAGTCAAACTTAAGCGTAAAGAGAGATGGGTTTAAGGAGGGGAAGCCCCCTCATATATTGAAAAATTTTCTTTATTTAAAGTTTTAATGTAGGTCCTTACTTTTAGTTGAAAAACTTTTTTTTCTATTTAACTTCATAAAAGGGTTACTGTATAGAACTAAACGACACATGATTAACACAGGATTCTGATTAATGGAAAATTCTTCTGGCCTTGGTCTGTTTTGGCGGGGATTTTCAGGCTGGAAAATCTCTTCCTAGCTAATTTATCTACTATGGGCTGCCTCCCTCTGGTACCATAATATTTGTAGGCATGGATATATAATGAGCAGGAGGTAATAGGTTTGAGACTGTCTGTGCAGAATTTCGACTCTTGTTGATAGAAGAACATTGTCAAGTGCTGAAAACCATGTTGTGGCAAAGAATAGGCCCAGCATTGCGCAAAGTCTCCCTTCATACTGAAGATCCCAGGGACTTCTTGCTGTCCGGTTCTAAGCCGGCTTAAGCGTTTTGGTGTAGACTTGATAAGATGTGTTGTTCCCTGTCCTGCATTGGTATCTGGGACAATTGCTTTTCCTGAGGCCAGAATAATTTCAATTATTTAAAGAACATAAAAATTGGAATTTGGATTGTTTTGACGTTAAAAAATAACTATCGTATCGACATTTTGACGGACGGATTGAGGCGATTCAAACTGGACTTATTAGGAGTTTTAGAAACTCATATCCGAGGGATAGGAAGCATGACATTAGGTGATATAGAATTAATTTGCACAGGCAGGAATTATAGGGTATAAAGACAGGGAGTAGGGCTCATGATAAATAAGGAAGCTGCTAAGTCTTGTTTAGGCTAGGAAGGTATTAATAATGTGAATCACTCATTTTATGACTAAAAAGTTCAAGGTATCAGTTATAGTTGTAAATACCCCTGTAGAGTCGACTGACGGAGATACTAGTGATTCTAGATGAATATTAATTACACTTACAGAAACAAATAGACAGGGTCTCAGGTAGAAATATGGTAATTGTATTAGATTTTAACGCCCAGGCCAGTAGAAATAGGGTTAGATGGTATCGTAGCCTAGATAAATTTGGTGTAGGAAAATTTAACAGCAATTGCTACAGACTGTTGTAATTTTGCAGGTATAACAGTCTAGTTATTGGTTATAAAATTGCCCATCAGTTAACATGGTATTCATGTGATGGTAAGATAGCAAATCTTGTTGATTATGTTATTGTAAATAGAAGACTGGCAGTATCAATGCAAGATACTAGGACATATAGGAGTGCTGTTGTTGACATTAAAAATAAATATCGCCATTTGGTAGTGTATAGGTTAATTTAAAGTTGAAATTTCCGAAGATTAACTATCTCCCGGGAAGTTATGATGCTAGTAGGCTCCAGGATGAGAATTTGAGAGAAACTTCTAGGAACAGTTGAATACTAAACTGGAGAGTTTAAAATTTGACAATGTGGAGATGGACGGAATTATTTTAGGGAAAAAATTGTGAAGTTGCTAATGGTGTCTTAGGGAAGAAAAGTTAGGAATGCAGCTAGGAATATTAGTGAAAAAGCTTTATGTTAAATAGTGAAAAGGGGCTTGTACAAGAATTATCTGAGTGATAGATCATATGAAAACAAAAGGAATGTAAAGAAAGTGGAGAAAGTGTCAAAATATGAACTAAGGAGGTGTGAAGTGAGTGGATAAAATTGCCGAGGATCTGGATTGATGCAGTTATACGGTATATTAGTTAAATATTTTACTGGCGTGTTAATAAACTGAGAGAAAGCAGAACATATTGAGAATGTGCTAAACCAAAGTAGAGTTGCAGGAAAAAATATAGAAGAAACTAGGAAAGTTTATTAATACGGCTGCTCTGAGGTTAGAAATGATTTACTGAAGATTATCAATACAATTTTTTAAAAAGGGGAAGTACCTAGCGATTTTAGGAAAAACATAATTAAACCACTATATAAAAAAGATGATAAGAGTGAGTGTGGTAATTATCGAGGTATTAGTCTGGTCTCTACAGGTAGCAAATTACTTAGTAATAAGATACTTTTTAGACTCAGAGATGCTCAGACAAAGTTTTAAGAGAAGAACAGTGCGGTTTTAGAAAAGGTAGAGCACATGTCGACCAAATTTTCACTCTTAGGTTAATAATTGGGAAGTGCCTGATTTATTAAACACCTTTAGTCCTCAGTTTTATACATTAAGAACAAGCCTTCGATGCTGTTGATAGAAGAGCTTTAATAAAGGTTTTATTCTTGTATGGTATCCCCCTGTGTATGGATCATTTTGATGGATTTGTCTTAAGAAGCACAGGAAAGGCAATGGGAGACTTTGGAATCAAAAGGGGGGAGGGGAAATCTCCTGGACTTAGATCATACTGATGATTTAAGTATCCTAGATCAAAATATGAGAAAAATGAATGAACTTTTAGAGGTTTTGCGAGTTCAGGGTGCTAGAATAGGTTTGAAATAAATGTTAAGAAGATTAAGTCACTAAGGCTAGGAATAAATGAAGATGAAAAGGTGACGCTGGGTAACGAAAAGATTGATGAGATGGACAGCTTCACTTACCTTTGGTAGCATTATTAGTAAAGATGGTGGGAGCAGTGAAGATGTTAAAAGTAGAATAGTCAAGGCTCAGGGTATTTTTTTCATAGTTAAAAAAAATTTGTAAGCATAGGAAGACAAGTCTGCAAACCAAGATTATAATATTTGAAGCTATAGTGATGACGATGGTCAAATATGGCTTGGAAGCATGGGTGCTCCGAAAAGCGGATGAACATGTGCTAGATGTTTTTCAGAGAGATTGCCTACGGATTGTTCTGGGTATCTGGATGACTGATCGTATTTCAAACAGTAGGCTGTACGAAAAGTGTGGTTCAATCCTGCTTCCTAGAGCAATAAGGAGAGAAAGGTTGAGATTGCTAGGTTACGTTCTGCGGATGAAGGATGGCAGATTGGCAAAGATTGTCCTTTTTGGCCAACCGTCTAGGGCTAAACGGAAAGCAAATCGTCCGCAGTTGGGGTGTGAGGATGTCATAAACAAAGATTTAAGGGAAATAGGAGCTTCCTGGTAGGGTGTACATAGGAAGTCTTTGAAGAGATTTGTATAGAGGAGTTTGCGAAGCTGTGTTGGCCTCAGGCGGTTTAGTGTTGCTGGGAGTTGTTTTTAGTAGTAGCAGTATCATTGAATATTGTAAATATTTTAATAACAAATTCTAAATTTTTGAAAACATCAATGCCAGCCCGGAAGCATTACGGTTTCAGCCAATTTTTCATGTGGAGATGTTCTGGTGGAATTATCCGGGGGCTATTTTCCACGTGTTTTAATTTCTGGAAAATAATTTCCACGGAATGGGGCATCTCTGGAGTGGCTGAGAAACCGATTAGAGATTATATTCTTATTCAAATGATAGAAAGCTAAGGAGATGGCTGAATCGTCCGCAAGCAATTTTACTGGGAGGTGGGATTCTCAGCGAGGATGGAACTGTCTGGAGGGAATTTGACGGGGGAAAGGTTTACTTTAAATTGGATGAAATTTCACCGAAGGAGATTTCGGTGAGAGGGAAGAGTCTCCCCCCTCCATATATGAAAGGTGTCCCCTTCCTTGTCTTGCCCTTTACGCTAAAGTTTGACTGTTTGTCCTAATTTTTTAAGAATGTTTACTGAAACATGGGGACTTTTTAATTAGAATAGGAAACTTTTTTAGAAGTGCTAACAGCTTAAAAGAGGAGGGGGCAACCATTCATATAAGGAATAAATGTTCCAAAATTAATTTGCAAATTTTACTTTGTTTTTCATGTATACGGTGAGCCAATTTCGTTCAGTTGAAAAACGTCCAAAAGTTAAATGAAAAAAAACAAGTTCTTTAATTGAAAGTAAGGAGCAACATTAAAACTTCAAACGAATAGAAATTATTCTGTATATCAAAAAGGATTGTCCCCTCCTCAACGTCTCACTCTTTACGCTAAAGTTTTTATTGCTTTATAAAGTAGAGCTGTGACAAAGAGTCAAACTTTAGTGTAAAGGGCGAGGTGTTGAGGAGCGAACAGCATTTCTCATGTACGGAATAATTTCTGTTCGTTTTAAGTTTGTGTCGTTCCTTACTTTCAGTTAAAAAAAACTTGTTGTTTTTTTTTTTTGTTTTTTTTTTTTTTTTATTCAAAAAAGAAAAGCCTATTGCCTATTGCTTACACAATAGGCAATAGGCTACGCTAAAGTATGACTGTGTCCCAATCCTTTACGAACAAAAGGTTAAACACAAGGTTAGTTGAATTAGAATAAAATAGCTTTTTGAACATTCTAAATAAGATTAACGTAAAGAGCGAGGTATTGTGGAGGGGGTGACCTCCCCCTATCATAATGATTTCTGTTCGCTTAATTTTTTATCCTTACTTTAAGTTGAAAAAATTTGATTTTTTGGGTAATCACAAAAAGGCACAAACGATTCTCGGGAGAAAACATTGAAATACCGCTGATTTTGAACAGCTAAAAATAGCCAGTAGTTTATTTTTCTTTATCCTAAGGCTTAGCCCGTGTAATTTCAGATCTAGGTTTTTATGGTCAGCATTTATGTCATCGAAGCTTGTTTTTATATTATTCGATGTTCGAAGAAAAAAATTGTGCAAAATACTGTTTAATTACAATATTTGTTGTTGAACTTGGGCAAAGCGAAGAGTTAATTAATTGAGCAAAAAAAAAATGATCGGAGATATCGAAATCATTGTAACAAATATAGAAATTGAAAACATCAATATATCGTTGAATTAAATTATCGCCCAGTACATCCAATTTAAAGCGAAACATATCATCGTAAAACTTATCTAATAGCGGACTTGAAGCAAAACGGTAGTTCGCTTTGAATGCATGATCTAATTGCCTATAGACAGTTTTTTTTCTCTGCATCGCCTTTGTCAACGTAGCGTTGACCTGTCATGCAAGGGAAGAATGTGATGTAAATTATGCAAGTAAGGTACAAAATTTTTCTTGGGTTCTGACCATAATTGAACTGTAAACACCATCCGATTTGGATGCACTGAATTTACATTTTTCTTTTACTAAAAAACAAGTAGACTTTTTTTCACTTCTTCGCTGAAGTCAGTAAAAAGTCCGACCTCTCATAGAAGTCAACAAATATAAGGGAATAACATCCACATACTTGGAAACGCCTTTTTGGCCTACATAAACAAAAAACATGCGCCTTAATATACCTTGCCATATTCTGGGGGAACAAGGTTAATCTGGTTGTTCCTTTTCTTGAAATTTCCGTTTATGTTGTTGCAGATTGCTGCAATTTAACTTTTCCCGATTTTACAGGAGCCGCTGATGGAAGAATACTCGATTGCCGCTCAAATATGGAAACTTACTACACCAGATATGGCGGAGCTCGCTAGGAATTCAGTTATGATGAGTGGATTCTCTGAAAAAGTAGTTTTTTCTTCCTATTTTAAGTTACAGTAGTACTGTTTATACTAACAGCTGAAAGTAAATAGAAAAGTTTCATGTTTATTATACTAATAATTTTGCTAAAGTGCTCCATTCAAACATCAAGAGCATTCTTCCAAGAGCTAGAGGAATGTTCTGTTGCTTCCGAAAAATTGCATTCTTGAGCCTCAATTCAGCGTATTGTATTCTCAACATTCCTGAAGGAGGGGAAATCCACTCATCTTTTCTATAAATTAATTCGATGTCTACTCCATATGAGAAGAAAAAGGATTGCTGGCAAATGGTTGGATTAAAGAACAGGAAATATAGGTACTGGTGATGTTGTGAGGGTTGGGGTAGATATGCCTCATCCCCGGTATATCTTCAGTTTTCAATCCCAGGAACACACACTGGTTAAGGTTGCGTTTGAACCAGCCCCCTCCCCCTCTGATGAAACCATCAAGAAAACGATAGCAAATGTAGCACCAACAAAGTAGTCTTTGTAGCTTCTAGTATTGATCGCACTTCAAAATAATAATAATAATAAATGGGTGTAATAATTTACTTTTTATCAACTTTAGAGAGCTGTGTTCTCCCTCTGTTCTCTCTCTCTCTCTCTCTCTCTCTCTCTCTCTCTCTCTCTCTCTCTCTCTCTCTCTCTCTCTCTCTCTCTCCTCTCTCTCTCTCTCTCTCTCTCTCTCTCTCTCTCTCTCTCTCTCTCTCTCTCTCTCTCTCTCTCTCTCTCTCTCTCTCTCTCTCTCCTCTCTCTCTCCTCTCTCTCTCTCTCTCCCTCTCTTCCTATATCCCTTTCCCTCTCTCCCTTTCTCTTTCAGTGCTTGGAATATACAGTTGTTTTTTTTTTCCACTTTCTACTAAATAGTTGGTTTGTATGTGTAATATGCTTATTAAAGTCTGGTACAACCAATTTATATAAAGTGCAAAAACAGAATGTGTTTTAATTGGACTTTTCAGTTTGTTTATGGAAGTTCACAAATGTCTTACGCGAGGGAAAAATGAGATTAAGCTACAAACCCTAGCCCTTTTTCAATGGGGAAGGTCTCTCGAGATATTTCAGTTTAGATGGTAAGCAAACCTTTAAAGGTTTAAATTAACGTTTCCAATTGATTTTTATGGCTTTTATTGTTTAAATTTGTTGTTTCGCTGTTGAATAAATATATCCATCCATCCATTACCTTGACTGGTAGCGGTAGTGTCAGTGTCATGGTAACGGTCATTGATCGTTCTATACCCTACCAAGTAAGGTGTCTAAAAGAGTTTTCATCATTTCTATGCCCAGACAATGAATTAGCAATTGACGTTCCAAGGAGTGGCAACAATTTTCCTTATCTTTATGATGCACTGGTAAGATCAGAAGCATTGTCCGTTTTAAAAAGAAAGAAAAAATACTAGCACATGATCTTCCTTATGGGTACCTGCACCCGATCGTATTTCTGGATCTCTCTAATCTCGATCTCTCTAATACCCTAATCAAATTTGTGTCAATGGATTTGAAGTTTTAAGCGGCTTCGCTCTGTTTTAAATATTCTAGAAATTTGATGCCAAAAAAAATAATCTCTTGGTTTCTTTCTTTTTTATGAGCAGATCAAGGATTAAGACACTGTATATTTTATAGGGTCCTATTGGAGGCTTTTGGGTTTTGATCAATTACTATTGGGACTGTTTTGCAAATATTCATTTATCTGTGCCTTTAGTTGATTATGTTTATGTCTAGTGATATTACTTTTATGCCCATAACGATCCATTGACAGTTTCTCTGGAAATTGTCAAAATTAGAAGAAACGCACCTAAAGTGATGGCGAAATTCAATTACATATTTTGTATTTTTCAGGTTAAGAAACACTGGCTTGGCCTTAATTATAAGGAAGAAGGCATCAAAGGAAATGATATAACCAGAACCAATGTCCCCGACATTCGTATAGCATATCGTTATGAGACATTATTTGAAGAATTGACAAATATATTCACAGCTATTAGAGGCGAGAAAGATTTGTTCGAGTTTTAGCCATTCTAAACCATTGTTAATGAATTACTTATAGTCGAAAGATGGGTGCTTAGCTAATTTTCTGTCACAAAAAAGCTCTTACCATCTAGCAATTAAATGTAAAATTTGTCGTTTAATGTGGTTAAATTTCGTTGAATAGTAATCTAAAATACTTTATACGTGTATATATACATATATATATATATATATATATATATATATATATATATATATATATATATATATATATATATATATATATATATATATATATATATATATATATATATATATATATAAATTAAAGGTCAATTTGTTTTTTGTACTTTTAATTTGTGTCTTATATGACATGTTGTCAAACGAAATTTGAATTCGATGTGCACATATTTCTGCACATAATTGTCAGATACCAGCACTCAGTGTGTTAAATGAGGGCAGTAATTTTATCAGCTTGGGCCCTTATTCGTCAGCTAATAATTTATAGGCTGATAACTTGATGTAGTGTTTACTCCTTTGTTTCTTCTTCTTTTGGGTCATCAAGTCAGTTTTGAAGTATGTTTTTCTGTTTTGCTAGTGTTCTAGTATAGATTGGTCAAAGAATATAGTTTTAAGTTAAATACTGTTTAGTTTGGCATCGCCTTTGTTTCAGTTGCTTTCTGTCTTGTATTTTCTTTCTCTATCTCTCTCTCTCTCTCATAATTTAGATTATTTTCCGAAATCAAAGCAAATATTTGATTTACTTTATTCTATAGATTCGACGGCCGATTGTTGTATGCGTACGAATCCTTAGTAGTTTCTAGGGATAGTGTAAAATATGTACCCTCAGTGTAGGAAACATCTCATAGCCATCTAATGCTTGCCTACTCAAGAGTGTAGGCTATGCCTTAAAAATGTTTTAGACGGACCATCCCCCTTCTTTAAATATCTGTAATTGTAAGTATTGTTTTTTACATACAGTTAAATATATTATCAAAATGAAAGAAGAAAGTGTAGAACATATTTTTTGGTGAGGGCGGAGTTATTTATTGTAAATATGTAGGTTGCTTGTAACTCCTATATGTAATTTGTCTATATGCCAACATACATCCTTATTAAACCAGGCATTTACACAGGAGTCTATTTTGAGAGGGCTTGCTTGCAAAAGCAACTTAAAGATTAGTAATACCTATAAAAAATGAAGGAAATTCAGCAAAACCACAAAAACCCAATATATTTAAAATACTAGGTCTATCAGGAAATTTTTAAATATGAAAAGGAAACAAGGGACAAAAATGGGGGAAACCTTGACTATATTGGAAACTGTGAGTCCTTTTTTGAGAAGCTTCATTAAAATACCACAAATTCAACTTTTATTCTTTTTCTACCTCTCAATGTTACTTCTGTATTTTTATAGTATGGATCTTACTTTTTTTTAGCATTACTCTATTTTTTTAAGTTTTTCTTTTTTAGTTTGTTACTTTTTTTCGTGTGACAATGACTAAGATAAGCTATTCATTTGTGTAATAGGTTTGACATTTTGTAGTATTTGATAGTTTGTCTTTTGTTTTGTTTTTTTTGTTGTTTTTTTTTTTTTTTCATTCTGATAGTCTCTTATCCATGTAAAAAAAAAAAAAAAAAAAAAAAAAAAAAAAAAAAAAAAACTGTAACTATTTTTTTAAACTGTAAAAAATTATATCTGTTACACTTTTGGCTTTTACTGTCGATTTGAATGAATTTGATTAGATCTGCGACAATACCATATATTGCAATCAACGATTGCTTCATATATCGGCTAACAGGACCTACTGAATCATTCGTTTTCTTTATCTTCTTAAAAGACCATAGAAAAGGTATTTATCCCTTTTGTGGTTTAAAGCAAATTCTTAATTTTTTGCATTAAATGATAAATCAGTTGCAGTGGTTCAAAATGCGTTTGCGGTATTTTTCGTAAAACTGACATATACAATCCACGCCCTCAAACTAAGCAAGCTCTTGATTAGTTCAGACTGTTTTTCCTTTAGCTTCAGGAAGGAAGAGCTCGTTGTTTTTGTTTTGATTTCGTATGTCCGTTCATGAATTAAGAAGAACTTGTTCAGTTTTGATGCTAGTCAAAATGCATTTTTCTTTCTGTTTGCGTCCTGTTTTCTCTAGTCTCACTCCCTGTAAGAGTTGAGAAAGGGGCCTTTAAATATCAAGATTTATTTAGTCGCATTTTTGATGTAAAATAAAAACGAAACTTATTTCGCAAGTCACTGATCTGTAATAAAAGAAAAAAAACTAAGTTTGAGGTTATCTACTCTCCTGTCCAAAAATGTGTTATAAAACATACCATCCTAGGGGTATAAAATGGAATAACCTAGAGGATAATTTTGCCAAAAAAAAAGAAGAAGAACCAAAAGAAAACAATGAGAAATCGGTGAGATTTTTTTTAATGAAGCTTAGGATGAGGAAGGTCTCTTCACGGATTTTAATTTGATACCTCTAGGGTTTTAATTTTTATCCTGAGGGGAGATGGAATAAAATACATTCTTGAAAGAGTACATGGCTTGGTTGCTCAGAATCAAAACGCATTCCCATGCGAAGATTACGTAACTGAGCTATTTGCACCTTATGCTCGTATAGTGGTCGCTCCAACTTCACCAACTGATAATGTCCTTTGAACCAATGAACATCTTCTCTTGGTTTATCCCACTATATGCTACCACTTGCTATATGACTTGAAAACCTTAAGATCGAATAGCACAAAATTTATTTATTTCAGGGAATGCAATTCGATTTTTGGCGGTCGAGATCCGCTCAAGTTTTATAAACGACAGGGACATTTTAAAAGGTGTGTCTTAATTGAAGAAAAATAAATAAATAACCGGATATTTTTTAATATATTTTAGCTTTTTGATTTTTTTTTCTTATTTATTAGCATTTCTTTTCCTAGAGTTTTTAATGTTTTTTTGACTTCGTATTTATTTTTGTTGTTGTAACTTTTTTAAGGTTAGTTCCACTTATCCAGTGCATTTTTTAGAATGTTTCTTTGAGTTTATTGCATCCATTTATGCGTTTTTTATATTTATTATTTTTCTGGTTGCACTTTTTTGTGTGGCTCTGTTCTAAAATATTTCTTCAGCTCTATACATATAGTTGAATTCATTTTTTTTTTCGAGGAAAAGAAAGTTCCCCTGACCCTTAAGGATTTTGTTTGGATTTTAGAAAAAATATTCATATTTTAGGCAAAACATAATGAAAGGCTTTATGTTTTATTTTATCTTTTCAAAATTATGCTATAGATCGAAACAAAAACTTAAACTGTTAATTGGTTTAATTGATGCCTCATCTCCAACCGATACGTATATTGATTTTCCTTTTTCTTCAGTAAGGTTTGCTTCTACGACACCTGATATGCTTAGTATAAAAATTGAGGGTTCCAAAAGTACTAAGTAGTGGCCTCTATTGCCCCTCTCACTAAAGTTGAAAAAAAAATCCTTTGGGGGGGGGGGGGTATTTTCATTGGAAATTTTCTTTGAGAGAAAAATGAAAAAATTACATATTTCACCCCCCCCCCTATATATATATATGAAAAAAATATATTTTTGCCCCTCCCCAAATTTCTTGAATTGATGCCACTGGTACTTAGCGGTCACTCATTAGTTGCATTTTATGGATTCTAAAAAGAAAACGCAACAGAAAACTTTTCAGTTAAAACAAACTGTTTTTTGTGTCTCATTATGGTAGGCTACAAATGAATTAATAATTTCTTTGTTCTTACGATTAAAGGTTCTTAATGTATTATGTAAACATATTTTAGCATATGAAAATATGTTTAAGTACTATCTAAGTAAATATGTCTATCTAGTACTATTAAGATAGGAAGTCTATTCTGATGGGAAAAAAATAGGATATCTAGTGGCATCGTGTACTTCTCCAGTCAGTTCCATTCACCATTGATAATATATGTGACTCAAAACTATGGAAAATGTAGGCAATATTTTACGTGATGAGAAAGCCAATACTTCTTTGTATGAACCAGTACTAAAAAAAATTGTATAGTAGTGTATCCAAGAATTTTCTCCCCTTAAAAGACAAATATGCGCAAGAAATGCTAAATTTGACTATATTTGGAAAAAATATGACGTTTGTTTAACCAAAGAAAGTAATGATAGTAGTTTTCAAACCTTTGCCCCCCCCCCCAGATTTAAAATTGTAAAGAAACATAGTGTATATGTAAACATATATCTTAATATTAGCCGGTGACAACAGGAAAACAACCTGTATTTCTAGTGGCTTTTCAGTCTCATAAGTATGATAAAAAAAAATTTCGTGATCTAAGTGTTAGTGACAATGTTCAGACTGTATGTTATTCCTGTTATAAATTTTATTGGAATAAAATTTAAATGATGAAATTATATTTGTTATATTTTACCCTGTATAGCCGCTGCGTAAAATTTAGCTTCCGATCAAATGGGAAGAATTTCAAGATTCATCTTGTATTAAAGGCTTTTTGGTAATACATTGTGCCCTTCTCTTCGGAATAGGTCCTTAAATTGCATGTGGCTTATTGTAAGTAGCCACAATGTATGTGATTACTACAGTAAGATATGCCCTTTGTAATCTTAGGGTCTGTTAGAAGGAAAAATTTTACATAGCGTGTCTATTTCGATAGACCATAATAACAAGATTGCGAAAGCGATATTCAGTAGGGGAAGTAAATTAAACAGCAGATCTTTTATGATAAATCCCAGAGTTGACAGGTGTCATTTTTCTGTAGTTTTTTTTCTTACTGATGAATCATAAATTGAAAAAAAAAATGCAAACGAAAATAATTTGCATGAAAAAATGTAGTAACTTGTGAGTTAAGTCGTAAAATCATTTGGCAATAAAACCATATTCTTCGTAATCTGGAGTAGCACCAAAAAAGACACACTCAAGTAAAATTATAGAGAATATAAGAAGACTCCTAAGTATGAGGACGCTAAGAGTAACTAGTCTCTCTCTTGTGCTCATTATGCCACCCCCTCCCCCAGAA
The DNA here is from genome assembly GCF_032884065.1 of Artemia franciscana. Lineage (NCBI taxonomy): Eukaryota > Metazoa > Arthropoda > Branchiopoda > Anostraca > Artemiidae > Artemia > Artemia franciscana. The sequence goes on from NC_088869.1 coordinate 48,374,951, forward strand.
AACCTGTGATATTGGATCCAAATTTTGAGATAGTCATTTTGTTCGGAAACGTTGAGAAATCTAATAAGTATACCTCGGGTCCCAGTTTATCCTGACTGCTTAAGTAAAATAACTCATTAGAAAGTAAAATAACGATCAGTATCATTCGATTTTGGAAAGGTCCATGCAGAACAAATTTGTGACAGTTCAAGGCGTAAAAAAAATACTCACTCTTTGATCTGTACTGCTCAAAGTGCTACTTTCGTGGAACTTTTGTAATAGACTATGAAATCAAAATGAAGCTATGTTCTTCAGCTCCTCCTGTATTTCTTGAAATTTTACCTTTCAGAATCCTTAAGAAAATTTATATTCCCTAGAATGGTGCTGGATATAAATTCTACGATAGCAGTCGAATTATAAAGAATACCTAGGATCGGAACACAGTTGGATATTATTAGCAAAGCCATATACAATAAAAAATATTAGCCAAGGATCATCATTTGCTAGTTACATTAATGGAAATGTAAGGGCTAAGTGTCAACTAACATATTCACTAAGTCTGTTTAGTCAGTAATCTACCTATATAATTGACTGTGTAACCATAGCTCTAGACAATAACTGGTATATTTTTGAAAACAATAGCTTAGTCGGCAGAGCTTGTGAATGGTAAGATTCTTCACCATAGTCATAATTCTGAACCCCACAGTTGACTTTTTCTGCTTTAAATACTGTGAGTATGTTCTTTGCCCTATTTTGTCTGGGGGGTTAAGACTTACAGTGATAATTTTCTTGGAGATGCGCAAGGCAACTTCAACTTTTCTTAAGTTTTACCTACGACTCTCTCCTTCCGAATACATTCGGAAGAGATGTAAAAACTCCGTAGATTTTGTCTTTTTAGCTTGCCTCCTCCCTGGACTAAATTTCTGTGTGCCTTCTCTTTATCTCTGTACGCCTCATTCAGGCACATAGGAAAACTGATGAGAAAAACCTCTCTGTACGAAAGGAAAAGTTTTCACACGACAGGTGCAAGGCTTTCTCGTAAAGCACAGATAACACATACTTGTGCGATGTTATGTGGCCAAAACTTCGGCGAAAAATTTAAAAACACGTCATCAGATTCAGATATCTTGGATGTAGAAACTGAAGGATCTTTTAGTTTTTGCGTTGCAGCAGTTGATATTTTATGTACCAAAGCCTTAAGAGTAAAAAGAAAAAAAATGAAGGGGGTAGATTAGGCCATCACGGCAGGTACTATTATTACTACTACCAACAACTCACCGCAGCACCAAGCCACCTGAGGCCAACACAGCTACGAACACTCCTCGATCCCAATCTATTCAATGCCTCCCTCTTTACACCCTCCCAGGGAGTTGCCGTTTCCCTTGACATCCTCCAACCCCAACCGCGGACGATCTGCTTTCCGTTTAGAATGTACGGTTGGCCAAAAAGCCTTCGGCAATCTGTCATCCGCAGAACGTGCCCTAGCCATATCGACCTATTTTTCACTATAGCCCTAGAAAACTGGATTGAACCACACTTTTCGTACAGCTTTCTGTATAAGTTTGGCCAAATTTTGCTTTCAACTCTGGGAAAATGCGTCTCCCTTGAAAAAGTTTAGGTAAATATGGAGCACTCTATATTTCTAACCTATGACTTAAGTGAACATACCACTCGATGCCTTTTTTATACTCTTTCTGAATATAATGATCGCTCTTGTCGCATATTCAATTTTAACCCAACCTTTCTAACTTTATCGAAATATATAGCCCATACTATATAATTTCAATGCGCTTATTGATTCTCGATTTTGTCACTGTCGATTCAATTTACGGGTAATCTGGTTTTAACAAGAGTGAGGCCAACAGAGGTATATAAGCTGCAGCTAAAATAAGAGAAAACGGTGCCATCTTTGAGGATTCATAAAAAGCTTAATTTGAGATCCGTAGCCTACAATTAGAGTTGCATATTTGTCGATGCGCGAAACGGTAACTGAAGTCCTAACTCGGTGTAAAATGAGCTACCATTATATCTTTTCTACCATATTATTACAGTTGTTCCTGGGCGAGAGGGCAAACTGCTGACATTTTCCAAATGGGGAAAATTTATTAAAAGTTGCTTGTCTTCTAGGAAGGTGAGTCAGTTTCAAAAATGTGACCTTGTTTTAGGTCACTTCTTACAACAAGTGTGATAATTTTCGTATATATCATGAAAATGTATCCTTTTTTAATATTTTTTGGTCGGAAGGGGTGTAATGTAGAATACTTAGCCTGACGTCCCTCACGCCTTCCTCTCACGGGCACCCTTAGTAGAGATTATCAACTTGAAACAAGTGCTATTTCACAAATCTTTCTAGTGACTAAAATTTGCTAAATCTACCAATAAACTTCGTTTAAAAATGTACAAATGCATAACTTTTTCTTCATTTTGTGTCTGTAATCTTATTAGCATTAGATCGATTGTCGTCATAGAGATTATTCATAACTATCGATAAGAAAACACATATTTTCGTAGTGCCAAACCGGTAATGACTTGAATCAGTTACGACATAGATGACTTTAGCAACGACTTCGTAAGTGCGATAGAAAAAACTACAAAGCTATAGAAAAATGGAAAAGGAAGGGCTGGTCATGGAGATGAAAAATTGTATTGAGATGGAGGAAAACAGCAAAAAGCCTTTGAATGGCACGTATAAAAATGTAAGTAATAGTCTGCTTATGTAATGAGTGTTTTCTTATTTGTTCTGATTCAGAGTAATGGGCCATAGCTGGGTATGGTTTCTCAAGGGGGTAGTTTTAGGGGCATTTGCCCTCCCCCTAGAAGGTAGGAAATTGCGTATATTACAGGGAAGGAAGGGTGAAAAACTTTTTTTTTTACCTGCACCTAGGTATCTCCATAGCCTAGAGTTATGGTTTATCATAGGCCTAGGGCAAAAATCTGGTTGAAAAAAAGTTCAATTAGGTTTTGATTTATTACTCTTTTCAGATGGTCTATTGGTTAACCATTACTGCTTGTAAGTCTGTTTGGGTTTGTTGCATCTGTAGGATAGATGCTAGCCTAGTAAAATAAAAGTAGACCTAGTCTTTGAGCCTACCATTAGGTTTCTTAATTTACATTCTTTCCAAGGTATCAGGTTAGCATTCACATGCTATAAAGAAACAAAAGGCTAACATTTACTGCAGAAATAAAACAATTAGGCTAGGACTATACTTGGCCTTCTTAGTTTATTCTTGAACCAAATTTTATGTGGGGTTTTTGACAGGAAATTTGTACTGGATAAAAATAGAGTACCCTTCCAATGTACAGGCCTTATTACTCATGTTGGCTATTGTATGCTACAGCATAGTACTCATTTGGCTGTATTTTTAGCTCCTTCTCCTCCTCACTGCCAACAGTATAACAGACATCAAAGTCTTAGCTTGAAAGATCATCATTCTTTTCCTTTTTCAGCTTTGGCTTGAGGATATTCTCTTTCATGTTCTCAAGCTTTTCTTTTTTCTCATTCTCTATTTATTCAAGTCCTATCAAAGCCTTTACATATGTGATTACTTCAGCTTCCCAAGCAATTTTCTTACTACCAGATGTCCCAGATTCTAAGCCATCAAGAGAAGGGCACTGGGCTGAGTCCTAGAGAAGTTCTTCAAATGATTTCTCATGTACAAGAATCTTTTTTGGAATAACTAACATTGAAATAGTAATCTGATTTGTTTCAGTATTCACTTTGGTTGTTGCTGTTGTTCAATTCCAAGTGTCTTTGTCTCAAAATGTCATTTTAACTTGGCTGGATCAGACTTTGGCTGGTCAATCATGTTACAGTTGAAATGGGCTAGAATAGCAGAATTATAAATTCCATTTGTTTAAAATGGTTTTTATTGTTTTTGGTGAAGGGTTAAGGTAACTCCCCAGATCTGACATAAAATTTTCAAGGGCCATTCTTTTGGTAGGAAGTCAAGTGAGTGTGCTCATTGACAGTTCTCAAACTTCTGCTCATAGGATGATTTCAGCACTTTGAAAATAATCCTGTCAAGGGGCTGCAGAAATGGGATACATGGGCTGGTAACCTGAGGATAGTAACATTCTTTTCTGAAATGAGCTCCACAAGTGCCAAGAATAAATGGGAGCCATGGCTGTCAAGAATAAGAAGTGCTTTTTCTTTCACATGAGGCAGGAAAACATCTTTAAACCAGTTATTAAAGAGGTATGCTGTCTTCCAATCTTTCTTAGTAGCTGAAAAATATGCATCTGCATAGTCTTTAATGGAGAGCCACAAACTAGAAGTGTTTTTCCCCAAGAAGATTACCAGCAGTGGCAGTTTCTCATGTGATGTACTAATACATGCAGGAATGGATGTGTTATCACACCCATTTCCATCAGTCCATCAATTTGCTGCTGAAATTTTTGTACCAGTGATTTTAAGGTTATCAGGAATGTAACAAAACCAAGTTTTGTCCAAGCTGTACCAAAATTCTGGTCTGTCTAAGATGTCAAGCTCTTCTGCTGTTTTTTTTTTTTTTTTGTAGTAGGTCACAAAATCCTAGAATGATGAAAGGGTCTGCCTATTGCACAGCCCTCAGGGTTTCTAAGTCACTCAGGTTCCTTAAGCAAGATGTTGTCTCTTTTCTTAAACGCAAACCACCAGTCTTTATCTGGCCAATTCTTTGTAAAATGAGTACTGACTTTGTTTTCATTTATATATATTTTCCCTTTATCTAGGAACTGTTGTTTGGTAAGCACCATGTCCTACTTTTCTATGACCTTCTGCAAATTTGTCAAACTCTGATCAACATAATTGAGTAGTTCTAGAGGTTTTTTTAGAGTAACATTGGGCAAGTTGGGGAAATCTCTGCTTCTTTGTCAGATCAATTAGTATGTTGTAAATTATGCATAGTATGTATTGTTATACATTGTAAATAGTTGACAAATACATTGAAATCTAATCTAGAACCACCAAAACCTACCCACTTATATACACAGGATAAGCCTGTCCCCCATGTTGGATTTTACCCTTTACAGGGCAAGTCTGACATATCAGATTTACCCCAAAATTGGAGTTTTTCTGGGCACTCCATGTGTCTCTTGACTGGTTTGAGAATAAAATACTAATAAATAATAGTAATTAATTAAACTATCCTATTAACTTATCAGCTATCTAGAATCATTTTATCATCTCTCTATTTTTCTACACTATCACTGAAAATTTGCTACCTACCTTGTGGCCAGCAAAAATACCCTTCTTGAAATTTTGATGGCTTTATTACAAAAGGATCTGAAAATGGCAAAAATATTGAACACTCTTGTCAAGTATCCAAGCTAAAAAAGAAGATGGCATATGGAACCAAAGATACCTATCTTCACTGAGCCAAATAAGACAGGGTGTTTGGAGTTACCCCTGTGTCAGATTTATCCAAGTTCACTCTATATATAGGACCATCAGGAGGGTGGGTGCATTTGTGAGTTAATTGATTAGTATATTTGCAAAGAGTATACAAAATTATTTGAGTAGTATGTTCACCTTTTCTCTATGTCAGTTATGTAATCCTTTTATATATTGACAAAAAAAGACTACAAACCTATAATTAAGGTAAAGTGTTTTTTTTTTATCAGACTTTAGTAGGCTAAGATAGCCTATGGAATCTAAGCAATCTTCCAAGCTCTAGAAATTAGAAAAAAGGTAGAGAAAGTAGTTTGATAACACCTTTCTGAGGATATATTAGAACTGTAGGCCTAACTTTTTTTTTCTTATCTGGTTCCTATCCTACTATAAAACCTGTTTAGAATTCAGACCTGAATAGATATGCCTTCTGAATGTTGTAGAATAGATGAAGTCATTCCAATAAATGAGTGAGTTAACAACCAACAGTAATTATATAGAAGGTCCTTCTTGTGAAGAAAACACTTTAACAGGAAAAAGGGTAACAGTGGATATTGGCTGCTCTACAAAAGAAAATATGTTCATAGCATAAAAATGATAACCATTGGATCCCTTGTTTTATCCTTGTTCTGAATATTATATCTAAATTTCTGACAGTACACCCCATCCCACTCTGAAGGCCCCAGGTATAATCCTAAATAATATATTTCTTAGTTAATTTTCATCTTGCAATGCTCCATATATCTTTGTTAATAGGCAGCTGCATTTTTAACATATAGTTCCAATAGAATAGAGTTGGATATTGAATGCCATCTAAAATGTGGACAACAATGGAAGGAAACTGGATAATCTGATTAATAGAAACAGAAAATTTCACTGTTCTACCATTTTCTTTTAGTTTTGTGAATATTTTAGGACTATATCTGGGACTATTAGGGACAGGAGGTGCATTGTCCCAACATCAATTGTTATTTTTATAAAGAGCTTTAAATAAGTAATGTAATGATACTCTGTTTTTAGTGGTTCATTCTATTAGGGTTCTTTGTTTTGTTTTTGATAATCACCTGAGATCTGGTAAGCAAGCATTAGCTGTATTGCATAAAGCAAACTACAGTTTACTTAGCATCAAAAGATGTTTAGAAAGTTTAAACCTGTGAAGCTTTACTACATTGTATAAGACAATGACATGACCTCACTGCACATCTGTGTGTTATCCAACAAGGAAATCTGATTCACAACTTATTGAAAAAGTGTAAAAACTTGCATTAAAATTTTTTCCTTATGTAAAATATTTATATGAGCATATAAAGCATAGGCTGGATGAGCATAGGCTGAGCTGTTTGTTCGTATAGTCTATGCAATTGAAAAGAGATAGATTATGCTTAGTAAACAGAATTCAAACTGTTGAAGGTGTTGATAGTTTATCTTGTAGTAATTTCTTTCAGTTCAGTCATTATTCACCCACATGGCAGAAGCCATTAAAATTGCACCAACAAAGGGTTTCAAGCAATAGTTTTGTTGAGGACAGGGCAAGGGGTAGTTCCCCCTCAATAATTTGGGGAAAAACTAATTTATTAAGAAGCTTTAAAACTGTTGCTCATTTTAAGTGTCAAATTTGCTCTTTATTTTGAGTAGATAAAGTTTTTTAATTAAAAGAAATTTAAAAGAATAGAAAATAAATTAATTATAATAAAGTGATTTTTACAATGATATTCATGCTATCTAAATAGGTCAAATCGGATGTGGTTTGGTCATGGAATTTGGCAGAGGGGCATCCCCATCCAGGAATCATTTAATTCTTTTACTTTTTATTTCCAATATTTAACTGAAACTCTGATTCTTTTATTTGTCATTGAAATGCCTAATAAGTGCTGATAACGTCCTATTCCTTACGTTTTGGATTCACACAGTGATCCATATATGCAAAACTGTCTCTGTGTATAATACCTTGCTGACTTCTTGCTATTTTCACTTTTCCAAATATTTGTTATAAACAGCTACAAAAAAGAATTGACATAAATGTGCTATGAACTATGACTGAAATTAGTCGTATTTCACACAGCGCTGACGCTACAGTTGGGACATTTATCTCTGCATCAGCATGCTGTATGAAATGTCTGCTGTGAATAGAATAAAGTGAATTTAAACAAAATATGTACATTTTTCTCATAATTTAGAAATTTCGTGTGCACATATAAGCATTACCAAAACATTTTCTTTTTCTATTGTAATCAGTTTTTGATGACATAGCACTAGGAGATTGAGCATTGCTTGTGAACAGAATTATAGACAAAAAACCATATTTAGTTTATCTCCCCTCTGGAAATGTATACCCTAATTTACACAATAAAAAATCATGTGTAATTTTTATAGAATTTGTTTTTTAAACAAATATACAAAGGAGGAGGTAATTTTCAAACTCTAGGAGTCAATTTTCCCTTCCAATTGGCATCCCTGGAAATTTTTAACTAATTTAAGATTTCTGCTGCAATGATGCCAAGAATTTTTCAAGTTTTATGGATATTCTTTGTAAAACAATGCCCAATGGATAAGTTAATAATTACAACTTCATTTTTTGAATATTTTCAAAGTCAAAACACGATTGCTATTTAAATGTGGGGAGTATGTCACAACATAATGTTACGCAATCTGTGGCAATACTATGTGTTATCCTGTTTCTTTACTTAGACAGCACTATTGCGCTGCCTAAACTGGAACTCTCTGCACTTGTATACAGGAGAAGAAGAGGCAATGCCATTTTAATATTCAAAATAATGAAAGGCAACATCCCCCATATTGTTTTCTGTAGTTCATCCTAATTTAAGATCCAGTGATCATAAACTGAAACATGTAAAGCAGTCCGTCCGAGCCTGAATTCACACTCAGTTCTTCTCCTCAAGGATTGTTGAAGATTGGAAGAAACTTTGAAGATACAGTTACTGCTGACTCTATTGACATTTTTATACAAAGGCTGGATGCTGAGTGGTCCTCCAGGGAGTTGAAAGCAGACTGGGGAGCTGTTGATTATCCAACTGCACCTGGTCACTAAATATGACTGAAAGCAACTTATCAATAATCAACTGTGTAGTTTTGCAAGAAAAAAAAATGCTTAGATAACTCCAAGGTGCAGTCTAGGGCAATAGAAACTTTCCGTGTATTATAAAGCAAGAATTTTTTTTTAATGTTCTCTTCAAAGTTTTGTATATAGCCTTTGACTGGCCAAGTAAAGGGGGGGGGGGTAAATGCTACAGCAATGGTTATTAGATTTTGGAATAGTATCAAACAGGAATTTGAATTTATGATTATTTTTTGTTCTTCTTAGTTCTACTACTTAAAACTATAAGGAGAAATGAGCTTCCATACACTTTGAAACTTCTTTTTAGAACTCAAAATGGAATTTGCAATGGTATCACTGAGTATTTAAAAAAAAAAAAGATTGTTAAAGAGCACATCAAGCAGTGTGTTAATTGTTTATCTAGCAAATAAAACCTTTTTTGAACTATTCACTATTGCTGACGTAATCCCCCCCCCCAGATTTTGAATAACAGCTTCATTTGTGGTTTTTATTAGAATCACTCTTTTTGTGTTTATATTGAAAAATTGAAACAACATAATTATTCCCCCTCCAAAATTTTGGAAAGTATGTTTTGCCCTCCACCCCCAACACATTTTCTTGAATTGACGCCCCTGCTGGCCCTCCCTTTAAGCTTTTAAGAACAGTTTAGCAAACGGTTTCTCGAAATTTCATGTATGAAAATGTCAGACATAATCCAATTTTCAAGACTGAAATGGGTAATGAACAGTTTAATTTATATATTTTCTTTTTTTTCAGCTATAATGAACTGCAAATTTAATGTTGTTGGGATTTGTTATGCACAACCCCTTTATCATGCTTATTTAGGAGAGTTGCAATGCACACACAATATCCCAACTTAGGTAACACCAATGATTTTAATCAGTTTGGATATAGCCACTGTTAATTTAATTGTACAAATGCTTTTCTGCCCTTTTAGGGAAAGAATGGTCACACACATTATTCTGTAAAAGTGAAAGATATCAATCACCACAAGAATCAAAGTGAGGAAGCCGAGTTTGAAGAAATACCATTACATATTGCCTTACAAACCTATATCAGCTATGGCTTGCTAGTATTAGTTGGATACATAAAAGAATTTTTTGGTAGAATTAGTGGAGTGAACGTTATTCCAGAGGAGAAAGGTAGAACAGTAAGTAATTTAATGCTGTAAAAATGTGTATATATTCCTGCAATTGAAATGTGCTATGCAAAAGCTACACTAAAGAAAAACAAATTAGTAAAAATTCCATTTAATAGTGCCGTTTGTAAATTTTGTTTTGTTGCTTAGCTTTACATCAGGGCCTTAATTTTTAGAAGGAGGGGGTCTTGAAACGCGCAGGGATTTGTCCTTTAAAATAATTCTAACATTGAATTTTGTTGTATTGCTTTACTTTGTCTTTAATTTTATGAGAGAAATATAGTCAGGCTATTATAATAATAGCTTAGAATAAATCCTGCTGGACACTATGTATTCATTTCCTGTAAAATCAATTTCTTTATGCAAGTGAATAGCATAAATTCACACTGTAAAGCGATAATTTGTCGGCGATAATAACGATGTCGCCCAATAACGATGTTGGGCGATAATTTGATCAAGCCATATACCGATATTTTTACGGAATAATCCTCCCTCACATTAGCCACAAGATGCTCCTTAACTAGAAATGCTAAACCTCCACCTGCCTTCGTCTTTTTATTTTTTACAATAAGCTGGTATCCTGGAAATTTAAAAAGTGACAAAGAATGTTATGACGTTAAAAATGTCTCACATAGGCCTATAATACAAAATCTGCAGTTTGTACTATCAAGCATCTGCAGAACCTCACGATATGATGACGCAATGTGACAATTCCAATGACCAAGACAAAACAAATTTTCATCAATATTAAATACCAAAGAAAGCAGATTTACATAACTGCTATCTCTATTCTGTCCAAATGTGATAGAAGATCTTTCCTGCGCAATATCAGCATTAAGAATATCTCCAGCTCGGAGTGGATTATTTTCAAAGGTAGTCTTTAATCTCTCACCACAACTTAAGATAATTTGGCGCAATACATCTTCTATAAAAAAAAGTATCAATAATATAAAAACATTTTAATTATTAGCACACATCATTAACCAATATCGTCAATAGACTATAAACGACTTGGAAACGAATAACTAGCAAGACGTACATAAATCCGACCTTGATCAGACCACACTTGCTTATTTCTATATTTATCCCGTGCTAAGTTCAGAACATCACGTCTTTGTTTTGTCAGATTTTCCGATACAAAAATACCAGTGCGAGCTAATTTTGACTTTTCTTTGAACACTTTAGAAGCAAGGTCTTTAGACTTGAATGTTACAACTAATGCTGTGTTAACTTAGCATGAATTCAATGAGATTTGCGCTTTGATTGCACTGTGTCCTTAGAAATTGAATGTTTGCCTCCAACAGCTCCCAGTTTTTCATATAATCCCTGTTTTTTTTTTTTTTTTTTTTTTTTTTTTTTTTTTTTTTTTTTTTTTTTTTTTTTTTTTTAGCAAGGTTTTTCATGACAGACTGAATTTCTTGTTCCTTTGCTTTAATCTTGGTAACAAGAGCGGTTGATCCCGAGAAGTTATATAAATTGGTATTTTGAGACGCTTGTCTTTTAAGCTTGTCTCTGCAAATTTCTTTGTAAATGTCTGGTTTCAGCGCAAGCTTTTCAAACGCTTCCTTTACACCTTTTCTAGAATTTATCATAGCCTCAGCTTTAATGCATTCAAAATTTCAAATTTGGGACTCATTAACGAACTGGGTATCATGTGTACCGTAGCAGAAAACTAGATACTTGTAATTTCTAGTATTTTCATTTCCTTTCGGATCTATCACTTCAACAATACGTACAGGCCATTCAGGGTAACATCGAAACCTAGCCAATGCCTGCTTATGAACAGTAAATTTAGCCATCTGCTTAACTAGCCGGCAATTAGTTATTAAAATAGCTTTGATAACACAAAAATGTTCGTTAGTTTTGGTTGCACCGTAGACTTACAAGTCAGCCTAACTATCCTTAGTAATATGTCAAGTTGAACAAAACTGAATTGAACAGTAAATCCTGCTAATTTCTCTTTAATGCTTATATTTTTCACCAATTAATTTCCTCAATCCAAAATCCTATTTGAACTATTTCGCAATCGCTTAATGAGCTTGTTGTGCAATCTGATTAAGCTCAAAAGTTAAAACTTGTTTGTGACCTTCCAGTTCAAATCCTGATGAAAATTTACCCCGGAAAATTACTCTTAACAACTCCAAGCATAAAATTGTGACAGAATAGAGAAAGCATGACATATTAAAAGAATTTTGTATAAAAATTCTGGCAGATTCCCCCAGTGTATAATATCCCCTGACTAGTTCACCTCCTGAAAACTTCCCTCTCCATGGAAAATTCCCCTTGGAAAAACTCCCAGAAGGAAATTTGTCCCCCTCCCACCCGAAAATGTATGCATACTTTCCAATTACAAATATTATTTGTAAACAATGGACCAATTTTATAACTTGAAGACCTTTCCCCTTGGGCTGTAAGGGTCATGTTGTACCCAAAAGCATAGTTATTGGGCTTTTCAACTAAGATGAATAGAATGGCTATCTCAAAATTTTTATCGGACAATTTTGGGGAAAAATGGGCGAGCAAGAGGCCTAGTTGCTTTCCAATCTTTTTGGTCACTTAAAAAGGGTACCAAAACTTTTAACTTCCGTTCAGATGAACCATCTCGCGATATTCTAGGATCACTGGGTCGATACGATTACCCCTGAAAAAAAAACGCGCATCCGTGATCTTTCTTGTGGCAAAAAATATAAAATTCTACATTTTTTCAAACCTCTATTGTCGGGTTTTCGGATACGCTGAATCTGATGGTGTGATTTTCATTAAGATTTTGTGACTTGTAGGGTGTGTTTCGCCCTTTTTTTGAAAGCCAGTCACATTTTCTCAGGCTCGTAACCTTTAATGCGTAAGACTAAACTTAGTGAGATTTATATATTTGAATTCAGCATAATAAGCCGATTCTTTTAACATTACTATTGGCATAAAACTTCAATTTTTTAGCGGTTCAGCTACTGTTGAGCCGGGTCGCTCCTTACTTACAGTTCGTTACCGCGAACTGTTTGATAAAAGTACTGAATATCCATGACAGTGAATAGAAATTCACTGTGTTATCGTGGGAAAATTAAGTCTTTCTCTATGTACTTATCGATTTTCTGTAGGCCAGGTCTTTTTTTATGGTCTACATGATTGTGCCAAAATTGCTTCCGTGTTACATATCTAAAAAACTGGTTTGCATTATAAATACCACTTTCTGGTTTGTTACATTAAAACTCTTTCGGATGTTTACGGGTTGAGTAATTGAAACAAGTTTTGGTTTGTGACTTTGTAACTCTAGTTTTGCCAGATTTAAAATTAATCACTCGACGCGTGGAGTATATTTTTGATGGAACAGAAGCAAATAACTATAATTGTGTGACCTAGGTCAGAAGTCTTTGGTCTTTCGTACTTTCATGGTTTTAGTTCCGATAAGGTCTTAAGCTTCAAACTTCGCAATTTCTTCAAAAAATATAGCATAGTCAGTTTATGTGAAATGATTTACGGAATCTAAAGGTACTTTTTGAGTGGAGAAGGAGCCAGAGATTTCTCCAGGGGAAGGGATTCAAGACCGCGAAAAATCACTTTCCTTTCTCTCAGTGCAGGACCACCAACGGAGGGGGCAATTGCCCCCCCTTAGATTCTGAAAAATAGCTTTCTTTAGTTTTCTCTTTAAAAAAATGAAAAAAACTAAAATTCTTTTCCCCTAGATTTTGAAAAGTACATTTTATCTTCTATTATCATAAAAAATGGCCAAAAATCCTTGCTATTCCCCCCTGCATTTTCGTGAATATGCGGCATTGCCCCGAAGTCTTGAGATTTCTGTGATTTGCCGCATGTACTAATGTAATTTTGTCTGATTGACGACCGCTGTTGTCAATAAAACATGCATGTATTGCTGTAGGTACATCGTCTGAAAGATTTTCAAGCATACGTACCTGATAGTGACCATGAAAGCACACTGCCTGTCTCAAGATAGTATAATTTTTTTTTGGGGGGGGGTCGGGGGTGAGATACCCATAAAGTAATTTTTATTCTTTTATTTTTGGGGGGACCGACAACGAATATTCCAGAAATCTCTTCTTATCCCCCTTTACACATTATGACCGAGCTCCTGGCTCCTCTCCCAGAATGGCATCCCTGGCGTAATCCTTCAAAGACTGTGCAGAACATCAAACGTATGTATGTGTGTCCTTTATGCAGTACTACACTGTTCACCTGATCGTCGAGAAAATTTAAGTTGTTGGGTACACTTTTGCGACGGTTGTAGGTTTAAAAAATTTTCCGGGGGAATATGTTCAAATGCTTTTGAATTTAAAAAAACACGGTTGTCTTTAATACGCGGGGATTTTCCGTAGAGGGAGAGTTTTTCAATGTAAAGAATTTTCCGCGAGGAATTTTCCTAGAATTACTTTTTTAAGATCGCAGCAAGGCGCGACGGGTAAGCTAGTTCAGTGTATAATTTTTCAGCCTACACCCGTGTTATGTATGTTTAGATGTTTTAATGGTTGAACCATTCTAGAGGTGGGAGAAAATTGCGTTTGCTACATTCGCCGGCCTCTTGCGTCATAACTGAACTGTCGTAACTGAAACTCTTCATTCTTTGAAAAATTAAATTTATTTTTCCTTTGCAAGCAAGAGCCCATTAGAACTTAAAAACAAGCAAAATTTAGCACGGATTAGAGGATGGCTGCCGCTCCTTAGCCCCAATTTAGGTTATTATAATATATTTGACTTTATTGAGATCACAGAAAAATGGAAAACATGGAAAATGCATATTTTGATTGATGACTCGAATCCCTTCCGTGCTGTTTTTTAATGTTGAGGTTTAAAGCAAAGGAAAAATTATAGCCTAGTAAGCTTAGCAGAAAGCTGAATGGGAAGGAAATAGTTGGGTTGTAAAAAATCTAGGACATTCTGGTGTGAGGGTTATGGACTTGAAACTTTCCTGCTTAAAGATGTGCCTGTGCTTGACAAAATATTTTTCTCGGCGTTCAGTTTTTATGTTTGCCTTAGTGAGGGATGAACGCCAGACCTTACTTGGCGTACGCTGTGATTAGAAGGAGCTGATCCATAGTAGCACCAAGTGCATACAGTTTTTCTTTGAAGATTTTCAGCCAATTTTCCTCGAAACTTGGAATTCCTTGCCATGAAAACAACTCTCGGTTACGGCCGTATTAGTCTACTACTCTAGTTTTCAACCAATGAACTAAAGGTATATGATCCCTCTGGAACCAACGAATTTGCGACAAGCCTGCAGCTTTAACTTATACCAAAAACACAAGATATTTATATCGTTGAATTCATTAGTCACACATCTATTCATTCTCCGAGCCAGAATTATGATGTTACTTGGGCTTTTTCTTAGAAAAGGATATAATTCTGCTTAAAAATAATGAAGTTTTCCCTTTTCCTACAGTTTTTAACGGATATTCAGCATATTTTTAATCTAAAAAACCATATACACTAAATTAAAAATAATGTAAAGGATAATAAAGGGATAGTGCTGAATCTCAGCCATGGAATGATAGCAAAATTGTCTTATTTCATTAATAGTACCCGGGGACCAAGCTCGCTTTGGCGAAAAAAAACACAGTTTTGTTATGTCTTTCGCAAAACAACCTTAATTTTATTTCGTTTTATTCGGCAATCCTTTTTGCACGTTTATATTGAAAATTATTCTATATTACCGACAATCAAATGAAAATGAAATATGTTTTTTAAAATATTTAGAACAGACAATCATATTCAACAAAATTTACTATGACTATTCTGAGTGTTAGGGACATAATTTATATGAATTTATTTTTCTGAAAATTTAAGGTACTAAATGAATTTCCCAATTGAATATGCCAATGAATATGCCAATTTCCAGAAAAAAAATTATAAAGCTGTTTTCAGGGAAAAAATCACCGATAAATAAATATATACAAGTACTGTTTGTCCAAAAAGATATTAAAACGGTAGGAGAGCAGAAAAAAGACTCCAAAAATAGTACGTTGAGTTTAAAATAAGCATTTTAGCAAATAAGAGAAGAGCAAAATTGAAAAGTTACTAGTCTTGGTCTTCCTTGTTTTAAAGAAATTACTAATGCTGAATGTTCGCTTGCCTCAGGAAAGATCGCCAAAATTTATATTTCACTAATGGCGATATTCCGTTTGAATCTTGTCAGTTATGTGAAGTTCATTATAAGGACTCTGAAACAGTTATGCCCGAGTCAAATTATAGTCACACTTGTTGATGAAATCAAAACGACGCACAGCATCAATTATGTATCCCGTTCGCAATTTGTTGTGTTGAATAATGTTCAGCTTTCAAGCATAAAATTTCTGTTTGAGTAGTCAGAGTGAAAATTCAAGGCGTAATCTTGTGAAATTAAAAAGATGGAAGCTTAGAGCAAGTTCCCTATCATTAACATGTACTGAAGATGCAAAGGTATAATATTAGTAGGTTATAGTTTGGAATAAATTAGTATTGATTAGCTCTTCAAACCAATTTCTTGCCATTTCAATTTCCCACTTCTGTTACACAAGTGGGACGTTAAAACCAAGGAAACCACCTAACATTGATCAACCTTCGGTTTTTTATCGAAAGGTGTGACTGCCTCTTGTGTGGCTTGGGGATTAGTTTCTGGCATCAATTTCTACCAATGTTTCTTAGGTTTCTGATAACAGAGCAATGCAAACTGTATGTTGTTAGAAAACTTTAGGCTTATCAGCAAACTTAGTGAAAGAGAGATTAATAACAAGTGTTTTGTCATCATTTTTTTTCGTCTTTTACCTGACACATTAGTGAAATTGACAATATGTCACTGATAAAGTACCTATAACTGCTAATGAGTCTGTTGAACAAGTTTGGATTTAAATCTATCAATTGAGCGTATTACCCAATTTTCGCTCATTATTTCTTTGTTGTTTCTATTTAATCTTTTCTTTATGCTGCTTATAGTGTAAACATCTCGTTGCCATATTAAACGTCCTTTAGGCTGATTTGCTGGGAAAAGAAGCTTTCCTCCACCCCACTCTTTACAAAGCTTCTCCGGTTTCTATCTCTGACAACCTTTTTCAACCACAATCGCAACACAGCCTGGGTGTCTCATGTTTCTTTTCCACATTCAAACTGTAGGCCTATACTAATACTATCTTGGATATTTACGGGATATCCCCATTCAGAGGACATGTCGATTCCATCCAGCCCGCTCTTTCATGATGTAAATAAAGAGTTAGAACAACCTAATTTGTTAAGAAATAGCTACGTTTGGCACCTTAGTGCAACCTTTTCCTTAGTGCAAATCCATTTGTACTTTCCAAGCTGGTCTCACCTCGGCTTCCTCAGATGCCCTATGTGGAGTGAATACACCTTGTGTTATTTCTACTCTGCTTTTTTGTCTTATCACAACCCCCAATCTCACTCATAAACAGTTGCCCTGTTTTATTATTATTATTATTTATTTTATTTATGGCACTTGGTATTTACCGAATGACATATAGCGATCGCAAATTCTGTCCGTCTGTCGGTTTGTCGATCTGTCCCGGTTTTGCTAGTTTGGGCGCTTCCAGATTAGCTAGGACGATGAAATTTGGCAGGCTTATCAGGGACCAAACCAGATTAAAATAGAAATAGTCATTTCCCCCATTCGACAACCTGGGGGGAGGGGAGTGGGGGGACGGTTAATTCGGAAAAATTAGAAAAAAGAGGTATTTTGACTTCCGAACGGGTAATTGGATCTTAGTGAAATTTGATATTTGAAAGAATATCGTGTCTCAGAGCTATTATTTGATATCCCAACTGGATCCAGTGGCATTGGGAGGAGTTGGAGGGGGAAACCTGAAATCTTGGAAAACGCTTAGAGTGGAGGGATCGGGATGAAACTTGGTGGTAAAAAAACACATGTCCTAGATGCGTTATTGACCTAATGGGACCGGATCCAGTCTCCTTGGGAGAGCTGGGGGGGGGACCTAGTTTGGTAATTCGGAAAAATTAGAAAAAATGAGGTATTTTCAACTTACGAACAGGTGATTGGATCTTAATGAAATTTAATATTTAGATGGACCTCGTGTCTCAGAACTCTTATTTTAAATCCTGACCAGATCCGGTGACATTGGGAGGGGGTGTTGGAGGGGGAAACTAGAAGTCTCGGAAAACGCTTAGAGTGGAGAGATCGTGATGATACTTGGTGGGAAGAATAAGCACAAGTCCTAGCTACGTGATTGACAAAACCGGTCTGGGTCGGTTCTCTTTGGGGGAGTTGGAGTGGGGTTAATTTGGAAAAAATAGAAAAAACTAGACCTCCGTTGCCTGTGCAACGGGAAGTGTTGCAGCAACTGTGCCCTGTTCCTTAGGGCACAGTTGCGGAGCAACACGTGCAACTGTGCCCTACGGGACACAGTTGCGGAGCAACAGTCTCCATTATGTCCTTCAGAGGACATTTTTCCAATGCGGCTTCGATTGTTATCTTGAAGCATCTTTGATATGGTTTTATTTCGAGCTCCTACTAAACTGAGTTTGGTAAAATGTTTAGCTGGTCCAGAAATAAACAGAAAAAAAAAATTCTAGCTTGCCCAGAACCGAAGTTACCTCTAGAACGTCGAAACTTCGGAAATTATTTCTAAGAGAACGAAGCAACTTGGTATAAAGAACACTTCACTTCTTCTTGCATAACTTTCATAGCACTACTCGATAAAAATAAAATAGACATCAAAATCAAAAATTTAAGAAAATTTAAAAAAATCGGAACGAGATTGACTTTTCCGGAATTATTTCCGGGAAATCTGTAAGAGCTACGGAATTTCATGTTTCAGTTCTCGAAAACATCAATAAAAGTTCTATATGAGTTCATAATTATTTTATCTCTAAAACGTTTACTTCCGAAACTAGGGCCGTCTTAACTTGACGCCAATTCAAAGTATTATGTTTCGAGACGCACATTTCGGGAATTATTTCCGGGAAATCTGAAAGAGATACGGAAATAACGTCTTATAGTTTTCTGCTTAACTTTTGATGGTCTAAACTAGGAAAATATAAAACAAACCAAATTCACCAAAAAATTTAAATTGCCCCGAGGGCATGACAAAACTTCCAAATAGAAAAACCCAAAGAAGGAATTTTATTTCGGAGAAACTATTGTAAGCTCCAGTTGTTAGGAGATCGAGACCTGTCGAACCGCGTTGGAAAAAAAATTCTAGCTGGTCCAGAACAGAAGTTACCTCTAGAACGTCGAAACTTCGGAAATTATTTCTTAGAGAACGAAGCAACTTGGTATATAGAACACTTCACTTCTTCTTGCATACTTTTCATAGCACTACTCGATAAAAATATAAGAAACATCAAAATCGAAAATCTGAGAAAATTCCCAAAAAAATCGGAACGAGATGGACTTTTCCGGAATTACTTCCGGGAAATCTGTAAGAGCTACGGAATTTTGTGCTCCGGTTCTCGAAGAGACAAATGAAAGTTCTACATGAGTTCAGCATAACTGTATTTCTAACAAGTTTATTTCCGAAGCTAGGGTCGTCTTAACTTGACGCCAAACATCGAACGCACAGTTTCTAAGAAAAAAACGGTTTTATTTTTTTTTTATGGAAAACTGTTAGAAATTTTAGGAACTTCTCTGGAACTTTTTTACTCTGTTTCACGTTTCCCTTCACTCTGAAAAATCTCAAATTTTTAACTCTTACCACTTCGGAGCTACAGGTCGCTGATCACGGTGAAAAAAAAAAAAAAAAAAAAAAAAACTACGAAAGCAGTAGTGTTGCTCCGCAACACAATTATGTATTATGATGAAAATTATGATATGATAAAAATGATGTACTCAACGGGTGATCCGATCTTACTGAATTTTGATATCTAGAAGGATCTCGTGTCTCAGAGCTCTTATTTTAAATTCTGACCGGATCCAGTGACACTGGGGGCGAGTTCGAGGGGGAAACCAGAAATCTTGGAAAATGTTTAGAGTGTAGAGGTCGGGATGAAACTTCTTGGAAGAATAAGCACATGTCCTAGATACGTTATTGGCATAACCGGGCCGGATCCGCTCTCTTTGGGGTAGTTGGGGGATTTACTAGTTTGGGAGTTTCCAGATAAGCTAGCACGATGAAAGTTTGCAGGCGTATCAGGGACCCGACCAGATTAAATTAAAAATACTCGCTTCCCTATCTGATCATCTGAGGGGAGTGGAAGCACTGTTAATTCGGAAATATAAAAAAAAGGATGTGGTATTTTAACTTACAAACGGGTTATATGATCTTAATGAAATTTGATATTTAGAAGGAACTCGCGTCTCAGAGCACTTATTTTAAATCGCGACCGGATCCGGTGACCTCGGACGGAGTTGAAGGCCGAAACCAGAAATCTTGGAAAGCGCTCAGAGTGGAGGGATTTCACAAGCGCCATATGAGCTCTTGGCCCTTTTTTTTTTTTTTTTTTTTTGGCAAAACAATGTACTAAGATGTTGCCTCTTATGACAGAAAACGATTCAATCCAAAATCCAAAGACTCTAACCTTACTTCTTAGGCCGTGTTTTTGCAAACATTTTCTTCATTCTACTCCCTAAGGACTTCAATGAGAATTAAGTTTCCTGCCAATATTCTATTTGGCAGAAATATTTTTTTTTCTTTTTCCAATCAATTGGATGTAAGATCTTAGCACTTGATGAAGCCAAAATTGGTAATCCGAGGAAAAATGAGCCGAATCTTAGAAGTAAGATCTTAGTACTTTGAGGAAACAACAAACGCGGCTAATGATGTCCAAGTAGTAATTTTAGTAATCCCAGTATATCCTTATGATTCAGACTTTTTTTTAGTGATAGGGTGATTTACGGGAACTGAGAAAACTGAAGAATTTCTTAGAATCAGAATCAATTAAATTTTCCTGATTCTCAAAACGATTCCATTGTCAGGTTTCATTTTTAAATAGAAAATTTTAATTTAGTTTTCCATTTAACGTACAAATATACTAATTGTTGGGCTTTCCCTAAGCATCTGATGCAAGATAAATTGAATTTTCTTCTTCTTTCTAAATGAGATCAACCCTTCTGGAATTGATACGTATTCAAGGATTCCCGCAATAATAATAAAATGTTGTTCGTGCCGTTTAGTGTATAGCCAAATTGATAATTTCTGTTAGGATTTTTTTTTTAAGATAAGACGAAGAACTTTATTTTTGTAGAATCATGTAAAGCATTTAACAACTGTGCCTGGGCTACACCCAAATTTATTTCAGAGTGATTGGGGTTATGATTTCAATGAAACTCTAGAAATAAGGGAGATCAAACATAAGAATGGATGGAATATATAGAATATGGATATTTCTTATGGGACTGGGCTCAACAAGATCCCCTTATATGTACCATATTAAATTATTGACGGTAGAGAAGAAATTAGTCTATTTATTTAAAATCTTTGCTTTAAGGCGATGCAATAATGCTAGCATTCTTCAAAACAGCTTCTTCTAGCTATTAGAAGCCCATGTAAAGTGAATGAAATACCATGTAAAGTGAAATACCAAGATTACATACATGGGAAAAATACAGTTCCCACCCCTCTGAAAAAAAGAAACATAAGAAACGTGATGGGAAGCTGTTTTGAAGAATGCTGGCATTATTGCATCGCCTTATAGCAAAGCTTTTAAATAAATAGACTAATTTATATAATAGACTAGTAATATTCTAGAATAAGTCCATGTAACATGGAACTGTATCTTCTTGCTATTTCTAGTGCAATTAAGTTTAACCTTCTGTAACTTTAAGTTTGACCACTGTCCGAAACATCTCTCTTAAAAATTTCATTTCCGCCAGTGTTAATCTAAATTGTTCTTTTGATATTTTTCTTTGATTTTTTTTGGTATTCTAACCTAGTTGCTGTAAGTTGGTTACTTTGTCTTTTTTCTGACTTTCTCTTCTTTCCTTCCCGTGTCTTCCCGTTTCTTTCCTCTCTCTCTCTCTTCTCTGCAATCTGCAATAAAAAAAAGGTAATGTAGCGAATAATTGTTTTAAAATACTTGGTTATTTTTGGTTTTAATTTCAGTTTTCAATATTTTGGCAATGTACGTTTAATTTTATGTTTATTTTGCTGTAGAAGACTCATATACATAGAGCCGTAATGTTCATTTGATTCCGTCTAAATTTTACCGTCTTAAAACAATTCCTTGTTATTTTACCTTTTGTTATTTGTATAATGAAAAAACCGAGTGGTCTTCGTCTTTATTTGTATCGTTCTTTCATCTCTCCTCCTTTATTTTTTTTTTTTTTGTTTGGTTTAATGACTGGCTTCCCTATTTTTGCCTCAAAATGCTACGAGAGAGGGGCTGATTGTATTTTTAGATCACACTAAGTATGTAGACATTAAGCGAATAATATAAAAAAAGGCGAAATTTGGCTAAATATTTTTCTCCTGTTAAAGGAGATGAAACAATTTTTTTATAATCTAGAAAAGAGAAAAATAAACATATACTAAATAAAAATCGTTGGCAAAAAGGTGAAGAGTCATTAAGCTGTAAATAACCACGTGTTTTACCTTTATTAGCTTTGTCCAAGCGTAAACAAAATGTTTTATATATTTTGACTGAGAATCGGAATTAAGAATTGTATCGAAATTGGGAATGTGAAGTGGAATTTGGAAAAGTTTTTACACCGTTCTTTTAATAATTATTTTTGTTTTCTAGGGTTATGCGCCACTATTTTCAAGTTTTGAGAGTTTTTACACAAGAAATGTTTTTAGAAGAATTCGTGATTGTTGGAACCGTCCTATTTGCAGTGTTCCTGGTGCATATGTAACGTTAATGGACAGGATTTCACACGATCATGGGTGGACGTTCAGGTAACCATTTTGAACTCATTGGAATTTTTCTGATATAGATATGCCTTTCCAAGCAATAATCATGTTCATCTTCTTGATAGATTTCCAGTAGAGTGGTTTATACCACAAACTTACAATGGCTCCAATAGCGTAAGAGAAAGAGAACTCAGGTAACCATTTTGAACTCGTAGGAATTTTTTAACGTAAATATACCTTTCCAAGCAATAATCATGTTGCATCTTCTAGATAACTTTTCAGGAGAGTGGTTTATGCCAGGAATTTAAAATGGCTCCAATAGCTTAAGAGGAAGAGATTAAAAAAAAAAAAACAACAACAATAAATATATGTGGAAAGACTCACAAAATGGACTAAAAAGTAGAACTTTTTTCTCTCGAGAATATATGAATATAAGTGGGAATCAGAGGTGCAAAAACGGATTGGGTTTTACATAATGATCTATTTCATGAATGTGTAAATGAAAGAGGTTGGTGAGTTGAGGAAAATGAGTAAAAAAGACCGAGTTATGTGAACTTCAGTCAAGTTGTGTTTTGAGCCCCTTGTTTCCGCTTAATTTCATAGATTTTCGAGAAGAAGTTATTTTCTACTTTTTAGAACATTTTGAGTACGAGTTATAAGGTATATGTGTATATATATATATATATATATATATATATATATATATATATATATATATATATATATATATATTTATTATTTTCGACTTTTTAGTTTTCGCTAAGATTAAAAAGTCTTTAGTATTCTCTTAGACAAAAAAATTTTCTTGTATAAGATTCAACCCCAAGTTACCACGGCCACAGGCTCACAGGCAAACGTTTTTACGACTGCGCAATCAACTCTTGTATAACAGAGTTTGCTTTATACTTTTTGCTGTGCCCAATCACCCGTCTAGGTTGTTTCATTGATCCCTTTTTTAGTGGGGGGGTGTTTTATTGAGGGAAAAGGCAAGAAGGGGTAATTTTGATTATGTATTATTGCACGGTCATCGGAAGTGCATATTCCGATAAAATTTGGAAGTAAGTGAACATTCGGAAATGGCCAAACAATGGCTCACAAATTTAACGAATTTATGTGACAAAAGTAGAAATATACAATACAGTGAGGTGTGGAATTTTGTTTTTGAGAATTAGAGATTGTTGAAGGTTTGGTGAAGCATTTTTTGTGTTTAATTTTAATTCTTTCTGAGGGCCTCTTTTTAACTTCTTCGAGTCGCGTTCTTCCCCCAGTTCTCTTTCTAATAGCTATTTAGCTGAAAAGAATATACTTTTTATGATTTAATTATCTCATAGAGTTTAAATGTACTCAGGTTGCAGTCTTCAGGCATAGTTATATTTAATGGCTAATTTGAAAGCTTTTGCTCATATCTACGTGCTTTTTATCAATTCTACCCTTCGTAAGCGGAATGTAGCACTGAAAACAACACTTTTGGTGCCACTTCTTAAGTAGAAAGGCTCTGAAGTACAAAAGAAGTACCAATGTGATAGTTATATTCCAGAACCCTTAACTGGAGGCTTACTAGAACCCCTCCCTGACACTCTTCCTCTCAGCCCCCTTTGTAAGTTTCATAAGTCGTCTGCTCACCAGTAAGCTACTGCAACTTTAGTAGGCTACCACACCATAGTAGATAAAATTTTAATGGCACAATTAAAAGCTATTGCTTATATTTACTTGTTTGTTTTTTGTTCTTTTTACTAATTCTACCATCTATTATATTTCACAGATTTCAATGTTAGCTAGTTTCTGGGGAGTATTTGTAATGAACTCTTTGTCTGGTTGAAGCATTAGCTGCAACCTAGCAAAGAGCGAATCACAGCCCATAGTAACTACAAGTTAAAAAACTTTAAAACGGTCTTTCTTTTCTTCTTTTTTCCAGGCCTACCGGGTTATTAACAACATCATACAGAGATGCTTAAGAGCTCATTCAAAAGTTATTTCTCATATATACGTGGTTTATATAAATTCCGCCATCTGCAAGTGCCATATGGCACGAAAAAAGGCACTTTTATGCCCTTTCTCAAGGGGTAGGGCTAGCAGGCTACCAGAACATCGTAGGTAGATTTTTGATAGCTCATATAAAAAATATTGCTTATATCTACGTTCTTCCTATAATTTCCAACATCTGCAAGGTTCAAATGGCGCTAAAAACGTCACCTTTGGTGCCATGTCTCAAATGGAAAACCTGGGGCTTGTGGGCTACCAGAACTTTTAGAGTGATGTTAATGGCTCATTTGAAAACTTTTGCTCGTATCTACGTGCTTTTTTGTCAATTATACCGTTCGTAAGTGAGAAATAGCACTGGAAAACAAAATTTTTGGTGCCAGTTCTTAGGTTGAAAATCTTGGAAGTATAAAACGGTATCATTGTAATAATTAGGGTCCAAAACCCTTTGACTGGACATTTACAAGAACACCTCCAGTATGATCTCCTCCAGGCCCCTTTAATAAGCTACGCAATTAAAGTCCTAGAAATGCCAATATATTAAATTGACGTATGAAAACAAAAAAGGAAATACAAATGAAAAGAAACCGGGGATTTTGTCAGCCAGTAGCAAAATATGAAACTGAAAATCAAGCAAATATTTCGACAAGGACCTCCGCCAAGTCGTCCTCAGTGCTAAAAAAAAAATAAGAAAGAGGAAAAAACAAAGAAAAAAACAACAACTATATCTAACCTTCTAAAGTGAACTCTACGAGTTTCTCCGCTTGTTTCTAGGATTATAAAAAACTAGCACTTTACTGAAAACACAATATAATGTAGGAGTTTTGGTACAATAAAAGCAAACCAATTAAGGACACTTTTTACAGAATAAAAATAAAGTATTTTAGGATTGTTGCTTTATATTTTTTCCCTTTAATTTGGTATCATATCTGCACAATGGCTCAGTTTAATGACTGGCTCTCGTTTTGGGTCTGAAAAGGACATGTAATTATTCGTTTCTAGAGAAGTTCGAAGGAGAGCCATCTTGATAGTATTAGGACTATAGACTAGCTTTAGGATTTGTACTATAACTTTAAATTCACTGTTCTATAGAGAGAAATAACTGGATTTCCAGAGTTCGTTATATGTCTTATTTGATCTTCATTTCAAGTAACACTTAAGCATATTTCATACAATTTAAGATTGTGTAATACTCACTATTGATATTATAGCTGGCGAGACCAAAATGCTACCTGATAAATCAATCCAATATTTCTGTATACTGAAAGCTACTGGTGCCATAACTGGTCTAAAGTCTATGTAAGCTTTAAAGATTAGTTTATTGTCGTTAGGCTACATACTGAATTTTGACCCTCAAATTAATATTCCTACTTTTATACTTGACTTTTGTGTTTTCAGTAAAGCGCTAGTTCTCTATAATCCTAGGTATCCTATATAAACTCCCCCCAACCTCACCGGATCCAGTTGGGATCTAGAATAAGAGCTCTGAGACACGATATCCTTCTACATGTCAAATTTCATTAAGATCCGATAACCCGTTCGTAAGTTAAAAATACCACACTTTTTTCTAATTTTTCCGAATTAACCGTCCCTCCACTCCCCCCAAGATGGTCGAATCGGGGAAACGACTATTTCTAATGAATCTGGTCTGGTCCCTGATACGCCTGATAACTTTCATCGTCCTAGCTTATCTGGAAGTGCCCGAACTAGCAAAACAGGGACCGACAGACAGACAGACAGAAATTACGATTGCTATATGTCACTTGGTAAATACCAAGTGCCATAAAAGCGGACAAAATAATTACTTCACAGATATTTCATGAATGTGTAAATGAAAGAGGTTGATGAGTTGAGGAAAATGAGTAAAGAAGACCGAGTTATGTGAACTTCAGTCAAGTTGTGTTTTGAGCCCCTTGTTTCCGCTTAATTTCATAGATTTTCGAGAAGAAGTTATTTTCTACTTTTTAGAACATTTTGAGTACGAGTTATAAGGTATATGTGTATATTATATATATATATATAAACTCCCCCCAACCAAGAGAACAAAGTTCTCTATAATCCTAGGAACATAGGGAAACATAATTAGCTGGGTTATTTGCACTAGCTTTATTGATAATATTTATATATATATATATATATATATATATATATATATATATATATATATATATATATATATATATATATATATATATATAGATTGATTTATATATATATATATATATATATATATATATATATATATATATATATATATAAATGTATATATATATATATATATATATATATATATATATATATATATATATATATATATATATATATATATATATATATATATATATATATATATATATATATATATATATATATATATATATATATATATATATATATATATATATATATATATATATATATATATATATATATATATATATATATATATATATATATATATATATATATATATATATATATATATATATATATATACTAGGTAGGCTGTGAAGTAATTATTTTGTCCGCTTTTATGGCACTTGGTATTTACCAAGTGACATATAGCAATCGTAATTTCTGTCTGTCTGTCTGTCGGTCCCTGTTTTGCTAGTTCGGGCACTTCCAGATAAGCTAGGACGATGAAAGTTATCAGGCGTATCAGGGACCAGACCAGATTCATTAGAAATAGTCGTTTCCCCGATTCGACCATATGGGGGGAGTGGAGGGACGGTTAATTCGGAAAAATTAGAAAAAAGTGTGGTATTTTTAACTTACGAACGGGTTATCGGATTTTAATGAAATTTGACATGTAGAAGGATATCGTGTCTCAGCGCTCTTATTCTAGATCCAAACTGGATCCGGTGAGGTTGGGGGGAGTTTTTTGGAAATTTTGGAAAACGCTTAGAGTGGAGAGATCGGGATGAAACTTAGCGGGAAGAATAAGCACAAGTCCTAGATACGAGATTGACATAACTGTACCAGATTTGATCTCTTTGGGGTAGTTTGAGGGGGGGGACATAATTCGGTAATTTGAAAAAATAAAAAAATTATATATTTTTAATTTACGAACGGGCGATCGGATCTTAATGAAATGTGATATTTAGAAGTATTTCGTGTCTCAGAGGCTCTTATTTTAAATCCCGATCGGATCCGATGACATTGGGGGCAGTTGGAGGGGGAAACCGGAAATCTTGGAAAACGCTTAGAGTGGAGATATCGGGATGAAACTTGGTGGAAAGAATAGACACAAGTACTAGATACGTGATTGACATATTCGGACCAGATCCGCTCACTATGGGTGAGCTGGAAAGGGGGGGGGGAGATAATTCGGAAAAATTAGAAAAAATGAAGTATTTTTAACTTACAAACGTGTGATCGGATCTTAATGAAATTTAATGTTTAGAAGAACCTCGTGTCTTAGAGGTTTTATTTTAAATCTTGACTGGATCCGGTGACATTGGGGGAAGTTGGAGAGGGAGACCGGGAATCTTGGAAAACGCTTAGAGTGGAGAGATCGGGATGAAACTTGGTGGAAAGAATAAGCACTAGCTCTAGATACGTGATTGACACAACCGACCCCGATCCCATCTCTTTGGGGGAGTTGGGGGTGGAGGTTAATTCGGAAAATTGGAAAAAATGAGGTATTTTTAGCTTACGAACGGGTGATCGAATCTCTATGAAATTTAATATTTAGAAAGATCTGGTGTCTCAGAGCTTTTATTTTAAAACCCGACCGGATCTGGTGGTATTGGGGGGAGTTGGAGGAGGAAATCCGAAATCGAGTGTAGAGATCGGGATGAAACTTTCTGGAAAGAATAAGCGCAAGTCCTAGATACGTAATTGACATAACTGGACCGGATTCGCTCTCTTTGGGGGAATTAGGGGGGGAGATTTATATTGCTTTGGCAAGTTCGGTGCTTCTGGACGTGCTAGGACGATGAATATTGGTAGGCGTGTCAGGGACCTGCACAAATTGACTTTATAACAGTCGTTTCCCCGATTCGAGCATCTGGGGGGAACTGGAGGGAGGGGAAATCGTATGGAGGTAGGTTTATCTCGCGAATGGGTGATTGGATCTTAAGGAAACTCGATACATAGAAAAATGTCATGTTTCAGATGCTCCATTTTCAGTTCGGATCGGGTCCGAGGACATAAGGGGATGGAGGGGGGTTGGGAAACGTAAATCCTGGAAATCGGAAATCTTGGAAAATACTTAGAGTGGAGAGATCGGGATGAAACTTGATGGGAATATTAAGCACAAGCTCTAGATACACGATTGACATAATCGGACTGGATTCGCTCTCTTTGCGAGAGTTTGGGGGTTTCTAGTACTTTGGCGAGTTTGAGAATAAGTATAAGTTATTGATACGTGATTGACATATGCGGACCGGGTCCGATATCTTTGAGGGAGCTGGAGGGATTTCTATTGCTTTGACGAATTCGGTGCTTCTTGACGTGATAGGACGATGAAATTGATAAATCTAGTACCGAGTCTAGATTTAGGTTCCGACTTCGTCCCAAGTGCCATATGAGCTCTTGGCTCTTGTCAGTTTCATCTTCGCTCTTTACTTCCCTCGGAAACTTTGTTGTTTTTTTTAAATTAATTAAAATTGAAAGCCCAGCCGAAATGAGAAAGAAGGGATGTATTTATTTGACGAAAAACAAACAATATTGCATTTAAGTCGACTGGTTTTTAGATTGAGAAATCTATATTTTTTTATAGTAATGGGCAAAATCAGAGAAATTTGTTTAAGGGAAGAGGTAATGGACATTTAGGAAAGGCCTGGCCCCTTTACTCCGTCTATAACTTAGAGAAAAACTGTTAAAACTATACATAATCAAAAAAGAAATTTTGAATCTTACTATCTTTAGAAGCTAGGTGGGAGTGCTTGCTGATTTTTTACAGATATGTAAAGCCCCCCCTCCCCCCAAAAAAACTTCGCAATAGTTATTTAGATAATGATTTTAAAAACAGCAGATTGCAGATTTTTTCAGTATTTATCTATCAAAAATTCAATGTAGACAATGAAACTTATCAAAATACAATTTTTTAAAGTTGTATTTAAGATAAAGTTTTCAACACGAGACCTCTGGAGGGGGGGGGGGTGCTTCAGCTTTCCTGGATACGGTCCTGGTCGCAGGTACCATTAATAGTTGCAAGTGGTAGTATTAATAATAGTAGTAATAGTATCAATAGCATTAGTAGAGTGATTGGAAATAGCAGTAGCAGTCTTAAGTAGTAGCAGCGGTCATATATTTTAAAAGTATTAAAAGTTACGTTAATACTGTTAGTTTTTTTGGACCCACCCAGGATGAGGTGCAATGAGTAGAAGTAGTCGCAAGTAGTAGTAGCAGTTGCAATAAGTTGAAGTAGGTGCAAGAGGTTGTAGTAGTCACAATTGTTATTAGTAGTTTTAAGTATTAGTAGTAGTTTTCGTAAGTAATAGTAGTTTTCACAAGTAGTGGTCGTGGTTGCAAGTAGTAGTAGTAGTTGGAGTAGCGGTAGCTCTAGTAGTATCCCTGAAAGTTTCAGTTTACTACCCTTAGCTGTTCCTAAAATATCACTGATACACCCTATTGATAGCCTGAATGCATATAATGTCTTTTGATGTAGTTCAAAATCCATCTTAAAATTCTCCAAAGTTTTGAGTAATACTGCTAGTTTTTTCTTTTACCCACCCAGGATGAAACATTTTCCCTTCTTCCAATAATAAATTGTGTTTGTAAACAATGGGCAAACTGTATAGTTTGTGGTCCTTACCTCAGGGGATATGGGGATTGAGGCGTTGCTATTGGACCTATTGACTACTTCGAACACAATGGGTATTTAAAACTTTCCTTGGCGGTGAGGGTGGGGAGGGTCATTTAAAAATGACGAGGGGGAAGGGCTGGTTGCCCTCCAACGAGTTTTCACTCGTAAAAAGAGCGCTAGAACTTAAAATTTGTAATTGAATGAGCCCCCTCCAAAGTTTTTACGACAAATCCTTTTATACAAAAAGAAAAAAAAAGAAAAAAGGATCTCGATTCACTCTTTACTTTCGCACTGCTGCCTATGATAATGAGGCTTCGCTCTGGTATGTAGTGCAAGGCTGCCCAAGTCAGATTTTTTACAAAAAGTCAGAAGAATGGTCAGAAATTTGAAGAAAGTTAGAAAGGTCAGATTTTCTCTTTTTAGACGAGTCCGCTACTTCAAGTAGGCCGAAATTCTTTTTTTCCAGTCACGAAAGACGTGTGGGTTTTTTTTTGTCTTTCTTAAGGCTGGACGGTGCGATTGCCACGAATTAGCTATGCAAAAAAGATTCGTTTTCAGGATCGAGCAACCCTTATTTTTTCTTTCTTTTGTCGTTTCTGACTGATGCTATTCCCTTGTATTTTTTTTCTGATCAAACAGTTCGTGGTAACGAACTGTAGTAAGGAGCGACCCGGCTCAATAGTAATCGAAACTCTAAAAAATGGATTTTGATACCAATAGTTACATCAAAAGAATCGAATTTCAATGCTGATTTTAAATATATAAGTTTCATCAAGATTAGTCTTACCCATCAAAAGCTACGAGCCTGAGAAAATTTTGTCTCATTTTAGAAAATAGGGGGAAACACCCCCTAAAAGTCATACTATCTTAACGAAAGTCACACCATCAGATTTAGCGTATCAGAGAACCCTATTGTAGAAGTGTCAAGCCCCTATCTACAAAAATGTGGAATTTCGCATTTTTTTGCCAGAAGACAAATCACGGATGCGTGTTTATTTGTTTTTTTTCCCCAGGGGTGATCGTACCGACTCAGTGGTCCTAGAATGTCGCGAAATGGCTCATTCTAACACAAATTAAAAGTTCTAGTGCCCTTTTTAAGTGACCAAAAAATTGGTGGGCACCTAGGCCCCACGCTCATTTTCCCCAAAGTCACCGGATCAAAATTCTGAGATACCCATTTTATTCACCATAGTCGAAAAACCTAATAACTATGTCTTTGGGGACGACTTACTCCCCCGCAGTCCCCGTGGGAGGGGCTGCAAGTTACAAACTTTGACCTGTGTTTACATATAGTAATGGTTACTGGGAAGTGTACAGACTTTTTCAGGGGGATTTTTTTGGTTGGGGGAGAGTTGAGGGGAGGGTTACGTGGGAGGATCTTTCCATGGAGGAACTTCTCATGGGGGAAGAGACTTTCAATGGAGGGGCGCAAGGTTTTCTAGCATTATTTAAAAAACAATGAAAAAATAAGTATGAAAAGTTTTTTCTACTGAAAGTGAGAAGCAGCAGTAAAACTGAAAACGAACAGACATTATAACGCATATGAGGGGTTTACCTCCTCGTAATACCTCGCTCTTTATGCTAAAGTATTTTTAGTAATTACAACTACTTATTCTACAGCCTTTGTGATTCATGGGTCATTCTTAAGGAATTTGGAAAAAATTTAAGCTTTAGTGTAAAGAGCGAGGTATCGACGAGGGGCGAGCCCCCTCATATACGCAATAAAAACATACGAATACAGAAGTTCGCTACGTAAGTTAATTCGTAAATTACGTATATTTTTTACTTATGAAAACGTTCGTAAAAAATTTAAAGTTAATGCCTTTTTAAGTAATCAAAAAGTTGGAGGGCAACTAGGTCTCCTCCCTCGCTCCTCTTTTCTCAAGATCTTCCGATTAAAACTATGAAAAAGCCATTTAGCCAAAAAAATTAATATGCAAATTTCGTTTTAATTATTTATGTGCGGAGGGCCAAGATCAAAACATGTATTAATTCAAAAACGTTCAGAAATTAAACAAAAAAAAAACAAGTTTTTTTTTTTAAATGAAAGTAAGGAGCGACATTAAAACTTAAAACGAACAGAAATTACTCCGTATATGAAATGGGTTTTGTCCCCTTCGCAATCCCTCGCTCTTTACGCTAAAGTTTTTAATTGTTTTAAAAAGTAGAATTGTGGCAAAGAGTTAAAAAAAACTAGTTTTTTTTATGTAATTCCAGAAGAAAGCAAAGAAGAAGTTGAGGTCTTTTACAATTTTAATAACGATCGTTTTTCGTAATATTGCTTGAAGTTGGTCTTTTTTTTATGTGATTTTTTGTAATTTTGCAAGTAAATCCAGAAAAAAGGAATTCTAAAATACTGATAATACAAGCAGATAAACTAAGCAAACTTTTGGAGCTTTGGCTAAACATTTAGCCAAGTAATGGGCTAATGTCTTCTGACATGCTGAATGCTGATCTTCCCTACTTTTCATGAAGTAATATGCGTCAGCAAATGCAACCAGTGGACTTAGTTCTACTAGAAAAATTCTCACATTCTCTTCTTTTCAGAAAAACCGCGAGATGTCCCTTTTTGTTTTAGACTGGACCAATAATATTGACTCTCAAAGCTATTTTCATCTTTTAGATTTACTGGGACTCGTACAAGATGCATGAATTTCGGTTCTTACAATTACCTTGGCTTTGCAGAGGCCTCTGGTCCTTGCGCTGAAGCTGCTATTGAGACGACCAAATCTATAGGCTCCTCTGTTTGCAGTTCCAGGCACGAAGTGGGTAAGAACTAGATCGTAGCCTCCTCCGAATTGAATTAATAAGCCCGTGTTTTGTGTCATCAAACTACTAAGATCTTGCATCTAAGGTCTTACGTCTTTCTTCTCAAATTAACATTTTATGCTTCATCGAAATACTAAGATCGTGCAGATCACTGCCAAAGAGAACATTGAAGAGAGAACTTTGATTACAATTTCATCAGAGTATAGTGAAAAAGATGTTTGCAAAAACGACCTAAGGAGTAAGATGAAAGTCTTCTGATTTTCTTTAAAATTGTTTTTTGTCAAAAGATTTAAGATCTTAGCACATCGATCTGCAAAAAAAAAAAAAAAATGCAATGTGTCCCTTGCAATGTGTGTCAATGCACCCGCCTTGCTGTGAGGTAGTTTTGAGATTGCCCAAGGTTCAAGCGCATACGATGAACATGCTTATTTGGTGGGCAAATGGAAGTCGTGACAAAAATAGATTAATGCATAAACATCACGGAAAAGTCGTAAAAATCTTGAGATTCCTTGGGGGATATTGATCTAAAGTGGCCACTTTAAACTTTTTCTGTTTACAAGTTGAAAAAGGTTTTCAACGTCTTATGCGTAGCATGTGCAGTTGTTGAAGTTTAAGAAATTCCGAAATAGGTGACGTTATAAATAACCTTAGGAAGGAACTATTGATCCTGAAATATTAAAGGGCTTGTGATATCCATAAATTAATGTGTTTTCAATTAATATGTCTATTTTTTCGATTTTTTTTTTGTTTTGAGCAAATCGGAAAGGGTCCCATTACTTCCTGCTAAAATTGTGATATGTAGATATATGCACAAATCTAAATATCGCAGACTGTTTAGCTAGCAAAATGCCAGCATCACTGGGTTTTCCTCGTATCGCTTCACTCACTCAGGCATTCACCCTCGCAAATATAGCTTGACACCGACTCTGTCGGCTCGCTTTGCGTGCTACGGTGGGTAAAAAAAAAACCTATATGAGATTTTCTTCATTACCACGAAGTGGTTTGAACTCATATCCTACACATTTCAAAGATATTCTCTTGTCCACAACGCTGTGCTAAATGAGGAGGATGGGGGATAAATTGAACGTTTGACTGTCTTTGGAAGACCCAAAATCGTACTTGTCGGTTTATATAATACACACTCAAGAAGTGAAGTTTGGTTAATGCTAATGTAATCAAACAAAATATGATGAAAATATAATGGTTTAGAAACAAATTTGGGCTATATATATGCACATTAAGGGGGGGGGGGGTGGGTGGTTGGTGGTAAAGCAAAGCATATGTTAAATATCTAACCTAACCAAAATAGCAACAAAATACTTAAATAATATATAGCTACAATTTATTTTCCAACCAAGCCAAAGCTATTTGTCTGATGAAAAAAAGCTGCTTCACCAGTTTCTTGTGTCATGTTCGCCTCATTCGCGGTCGATATTCTCTAGTGTTTATTATATGACCGACAAGTACTTCCAAAATTTATATAATGCGAAAATTTTCTGACCAACCAAAAATACATCTGATTTTGAGCAAAACTAAATTTTGAGCCCTTTGCCCCTCCCCTCTTCGGAAGAATTCAGGAGGCTTGCCACTCGTTAAAAAGGTCATTTAGGTGTTCATGGTCGACATTCTATAATTTTTTTCTTCCTTTTCACAGCCATAAATTACAATAAGAAGAAAAAGTTGCACCATTGTATAGAATTTGGAAATACATTCCTTTACCCTTCACATAAAAAAAAAGTCCACGAGTATTTTGCGTGGCATTTATGTGTCGTAATAAGAATCAGAAACTAAATTACTTTGGTTTTGCAACAATGCAATCCTTCTGTGTCTACTTTTAAACCTGTTCTTTGGCACATATTTGGAATATTTTAGAGTTTGAAGTGGTACTTAATCGCGTTAAAAAATTGTAGCCCTTATGTGACGATTAAGAAGAAAATAAAGCCCCAACATAGTTCTCAATAAAATCATGCTTAAAACTACTGAAAAAAGAATGATAAGGAACTGAGCTTAAGTCAGTGAAGCTCATAGAAGAAAAGATTATAGCGAATATAAGCAAAAAGGTGTCCATAGCCCAAACGAGTAAGGCTAGTGCAGAGTAAGATAAAAAAATCGGAAAATAAACCCAACGAACTAGCAGAAACAATGCAAACTGGGACAGAAGAAAATATGAAAGAAAACCTGACAACGGCCAAGAACTAAGCAAAGGCCTTTATTTTAGAATTAAACAGAGTAATATATATAAAAATACAAATTTACATTAGAGTTAATTCTGTCAGATTTCAACCGGAATTTTTCATCACGTACAAAATTTTACAGATGCACTTTAATCGTGTATTCGAATTGTACATTTGGAGGTTTTTATTCTCGTTTGGATTTTATTTAGATGGCTTTTTCCTTAAATTTTTCTCTTTTCAAGTCCGCCTTGTCTTCTGTTTTTTATTGCTTTTTTGTCTTCGTTCTGTATTGAATTCTTCTGTTTCCGTCGAAGACCCATTGCTGCTTCAAAAGGCGAAATATTTGAGATTTGGATTTCCTTCTCTGAACTTCAGGGGCATGAAGTCCAATCTACTAGTTTTTATATTTTTTTGTCTTTCTTAGTGTTGTCATGGTTTTTCGGTTTGGCTTTTATGCTCATATTGTTTAGTAATAATAAAAAAAAAACAAGTTGATATCATGGTTGCAGATAAATGCAACTAGTAAAGATCGAACCACAGCCCATAGTAACCAAAAGCTAAAAAATGCGTTTTGAAAAAAAAAAAAAAAAATGCCATCTGACACGGACTCAGAAATGGCAATTATTATTTTGGTTCGTCTTAAAAGTAAAAGTTTATTGCGAAAAGAAAGTTATGGTGATTTCAAAAAAGTGAAAATGGTGTCAGATCATAATTCCGCCATTTGCAAGTGCTATATGACACCATATGGCACTTTTTGTGCCACCGCTCAAGGGGTGGCACTAGCATGCTACCAGAACATCTTAGACAGATCATTTATAGCTCATATAAAAGATGGAGTGTCGCTATCCCCCCAGCGCTAATAGTAAAGGATTAGGTCAAAATATTCCTGGGAAGGAAGAGGGATTAGATATTAACTTCAAATCTTATCGGGCTTCTGGCTTTCAATGAGTAGGTTTTATTTGATGAGTTTTATTTATTTGTAGGTAGCATAAAAGCCAATTCTTTTGATGTATTAAATGTTAACAGAAATTGCTTTTTTTAGAGTTTCAGCTATAATTAGCCCGATTCGCTTCCAACTCATGAACTTCTCGACTTGACGCTTATAATCATTATCTTTCGCCTTCTGTTCGAAGTTTTCGTACAAAATGATTTGGAAAAAAGCGCCTCCTGACAATTTTCAGGATACTTTGGCTGAAGATTAGAAATCCATACAACTCTTCCGGTTACGCGCTTTGGTATTAATGCGAGTTTGTGCCTGTGGGTGGGTTGGATTTCCCTAAACGTGCTGTTGATAGACCCCCCCCCCCCTGCGTGAGATTTTGGCTTTATGTACGTTATCGTAATTTCTATCTCCTGCACCTCAGCTAAAGAGCAATTTCCTGGTCTAATTTCGTGCTAATGATCTGACCTATGTCCCTATGTGTACCTATGATACATATTGCTTCTCTATTTTCTAGGTAATACACGAATTCAGCTAGAATTAGAGTCGCTGGTTGCTCGATTTCTTGGCACTGAAGATGCAATTGTTTTTGGTATGGGGTTTGCTACTAATTCACTGAATCTACCCTGTTTAGTCCAAAAAGGGGACT
The DNA here is from genome assembly GCF_032884065.1 of Artemia franciscana. Classification (NCBI taxonomy): domain Eukaryota; kingdom Metazoa; phylum Arthropoda; class Branchiopoda; order Anostraca; family Artemiidae; genus Artemia; species Artemia franciscana. The sequence goes on from NC_088869.1 coordinate 48,411,516, forward strand.
TAGTGTTGTCTGATGAGAACAACCACGCTTCACTTATTTTGGGATTGAGACTTAGTGGAGCCACCATCCAAGTATTTAAGCACAACGGTAGGTTGTTTAGCGTATTCTGTTAGGAGTGTATCTCCTTGATTCGTTTTTCTGTCTGTTAAATCAAAGTACGATTAGGTAAAATAAAGCCCAAGAATTTGTTGACGAAGCTAAAGGATGCAAAAAATGGAGTAAGAAGTAATAATAACCTATTCCCTACTATTTGGCTAACTAATAAACAATCCAAATCTTGCAGTATTACCTTAAGTACACTTTATTTTATACACGATTTGGCTTTACTGTTCACTTTATGAACGGTTTCCCATCTTATTCATAATTCCGACCTTTAAGTTTTTTTCAAAAATTTGCATTTTTTTTGTATCTTGTATTTTTTTTTTAATGCAATGAGTCATTCCACAGGGCTAGCAATTGTAAGCTGTAAACAGTTGTAGTACTGGTAATCAAACAGAAACTTTCTCTACACAGAGATCTATCAAAAGGAGTCTTAAGTGTATCCTTTTTATTGTTGTTTCGTGCACATTCAACTTATTTCTGGAGTTATTTAATTCCTCAATAAAATGTTAAACAGGGCATACATGTTGGCTCCTCGTAGTAGTGTGTGCTGCTCCGCAACTGAGGTCCATTTTTCACAAATATTATAGCGGTTCCATGGGCCTTAAAACCTGAGTTCCAGTTAATATTTTGATAGCAAATAAAAATTTATTATGACATGATGTAGCTACGGTGAAAAATGAATGTTTTTTTTTTTGAACTAATAAAATAAAAATTGTTTTCGGGTAAATTTTCTAATAGAAAATAGGGGTTAGTTGAGCCTGGCGATTGAAACTTTCTTGGACTATCTGAAAAATCAATCCCGGAGAATCTCCGGAGAATTTCTCCGGATACAAAGATGAATTGTACCAGATTGTTTACTCTTGTAATGCAACATAATACTCAGAGTTAATGATTCTCCTGCAAGGTTAGTGAGGTTTCCATTAACTGAAACATCTAGTTTTGTTCAGTTTGCCCTGTGGTTAAGATGAGACAGACATTTTATTTCGAAAACGACTTTCACTGGCAATAAATGATGGAAATGTGGCTCTTATTAAATGAATACTACTACTATTACTAATAACTCACCGCAGCACCAAGCCGCCTGAGGCCAACACAGCTACGCACGCTTCTCCTCCAACCTAATCTATTCAAGGCCTCTCTCTTTACATCCTCCAAGGAAGTTTCCATTTCCTTTAAATCTTTATTTATGACATCCTCCCACCCCAGACGAAGACGACCTGCTTTCCGTGTAGCCCTAGACGGTGGGCCAAATAGAAAAATCTTCGGCAATCTGTCATCCTTCAAACAAAATTACGAGACGAAAGCAACAACAACAAAAAAACTACTCAAAACAGTCTTTCTTAAACGAAAATTTACTCGTTCCTAAACTTTTTACTCGACAAATTATCAGTCGTGTTAAAATTTGGGAGGGGGGATAAAAAGCCATGAACCAAGACAGTGCGCATATATACAAAAGGTAGTCATGGCCATAAAAGCAGTCAAATGATAAAATAGATTATCAGCTAAAAATGGTTTCTAACTATAAACAACTGTTGTTATGAAATTGGACTGATTTTAATTTCAAGGGTTCAAATGTTGGTATTCAATTAGAAAGATATACATTCAATCAGAAAGACATAGATTTACCTCAAGTTTTCGTTTCTGTGTCTGCTTTTAAATACGGAAATAGTCCTGAACATAATGAAAACGTATTGTTCTTTTCAGACATGAGACATTTAGAAAAAAAGTTGAAAGATGCAATCGTATACGGTCAGCCAAGAACGAGGAGACCCTGGAGAAAGATTCTGATCGTTGTTGAAGGGATTTACAGCATGGAAGGAACGATAGCCAAGCTGCCTGAAATTATTGCACTTAAAAAGAAATATAAGGTAGATAAATAAAAAATATTCAGCCACTCAAAGGCAAAAATATATTTGTGCTTTGTACTATTACAAGAAATTTTTCCTCAAATTATACTTTAAGCCGCTCGACGGCAAAAGTATGCCTGCACTTCTTGGTATCATTGCCCTAAGCCAGGAACCCAGATTGCCCTACCTTTAAGTCACTCGGTGGCAAAAGTGTGCCTGTGCATCTTATCATCATAAGAAATACTGCCTTAAAGTATGCTTTATTCTAGGTTAATACATTGGTTAAATCTGGATTTATAGGGGAAATGCTTTCTAATTCAAGAAATTTTAGAATCTTATAAAAAAAAAGAAAGTGAGAAGCTTTGAAATATGGAATTCTTTCTTCATCAATCCCGCCAGTATCAGTATCTACGCTTTTGGGAGTAATGACTCGAAAATTTTGCTGTAGAGTACCTCAAATTGTGGTTAGCTCGGTTTTGACCGTTGAAACGATCATAACTCAAGGAAACTACAATTCAATTCAATTTATTTGTAACGTGTCAAAACAAAAAGGGGTGTAGATTCCCTAAATGACAGAGTACAACATAAGGTGTAAAAAGAGAAAAAATTTTGTTGATTGAACAAAAATAAGTAGTATTTACAATCATAAGAACCTAATCAAAAGATCCATAACGTAATACTATCCTGATAGAAAACACAAAAGACATGAAATCATAAGAATCATATCCCAGTCATAAGATCATAAAAAAAGAGAAGACCAATCGTGATTAAGTTCACTGGCGGAAGACTTAAAATCCTTTACTCTTTTATCAATAATTGTAGATGGAAAGATGAGTTCAAATTTTCGAGACGAAAAAGGGTTACTATTCCAAGGGGGTAAATGCAAGGGGGTAAAAAAAATCCGGTGAACCAGTTGTTTTTTTTGAAGCAGGAAATAGTTGTCAAATAGGAGACAGAGCAAGAAGATGAGGCATAGTTAGACTGTTGTAAACTTTAGAATGATGGAAACGACTAAGGTTTGTAATGTTTGAGACAAGTGGCGCTTAAGCTATCCTTGTCTTATTTTTTCAAGATTTTGGATGGCAAGCTTAATAGTTTCTTTAATTGAATTTCCAATGATCCTTCCCAGGTAAATAAGGCTTTTAGAGACGTAGACACAAGTTTCAGTAAATTGGAGGGACTTATCAGAGCATCCTTTGAGGTTGAAACCGACAGCTACAGTTTTATCCACATTAAACAATCATCTGATATTCTAGTTTTAACTTCGAGAAAGTGCTCTCACAACCAGAGAAAGTGCGACTCAGATTCAGGATATCATCAGCGTACGTAAGTAAAGACAAGTCTAAACCCCCAGAAATACAGGTGGACTCAATAGAACTGAGGGATAGAATGACTGAAATATTAAAAAGCTCGTGGGAAGTAAGACCTCTTTGCCTAACGCCCTTTAGGACATTAAATAGCTCTAAGCCGTACTTCATTTTGGCACGAAGATGTTTATACATGTATCGAAGACACTTTATAACTGAGAAGTCAACCCCTCTCTTTAGAGCCTATACCAAAATCTGGGCAAAAATACACGAATCAAATGCTAAGGCTATGTCCAGTGCGCATAGAACAAGCAAATCCACGGAACCTGCCGCATACGATTGATAATCATCAGTATCAGTAGTCAGTAGTAAGCATCAGTCATTGATAATCGTATCTGTAGGCCGATACGATTGATAATCATCGGAATCTTTTTTCCTTTTTTTGGGTATAGGCTTAATCTGGCCAATACAAAACTGTTGAGGCACAATATCGGAAGAAATAGACATTTGAAAAAGTAACGAAAGATGCTGTGACAAAAGATCACTACAATATTTGAAATGTTTATCAGATATTAAATCAACACCGGCAGATGATTTTTTCTTAATTTTTTTGTAGTAGACTCAACATCTGACGGCGTCACTATAAAAGCAGAGCGAATAGAGTTAGCCAGCAAACGGTCAAGCTCTTTTTTTGAACCAGTTCTCCCAGGATAAAACAAAAAATAGATTCCAGACTGATTCTTGTGGCCTCACGGATTGAAATATGTAATTTGCTAAAACTATAATGAAATTTTTAGTGGGCTTAATGAAAATTATTCTATTGTAATTTTTAGTATTTTCTGGTAATATTCTCTCCAGAAACTATGTCCTGTTATTATGCGACGTAATTTAATCTGCAAAAGAAATTACGTCTAAGAATTTTTGAGAAGCCAAAGAACGAACATAATTTTCCAGATACACTGTACTGTTGACACTCCTGGTATAAAACGTATTTTTCTTAAATTATGTATTACTACCATGAAAGAATCACGAGAGTAATATAATATAAATTATTTATTACTACCATGAAAGAATCACGAGAGTAATATAATCACTAGTAATATAAATCAGTATCTTATCTTATGTTTACATAATCTCATGGAGAAAAAACGAGAATTGAATAACGTGATGATTCACGCTGCAAATTTTCATAGATATTTATGTGCTGATAAAAAAAAAAAAAAAAAAAAAAAAAAAAAAAAAAAAAAAAAAACAAGAAAGTTCATTATTTGCGTCGATAATGAAGGAAATTATTAAGCTGTGTTTAGACAATATTTGTGAACCAACATAAGCAAATGTTTGCACAAGGAGTTAAAAGACCATTTCCCACTTTTCAACAGATTAGTTGTCTGATATAGTAGGATTAATTATCTACTTTCTTTTTAGCCGAAAGGACCATCGAGGCGAATCCTATTTCTTTTACATTTTTAATTTAAGTGGAAGATTACATGCCTCGCTTTTTTCAGAGGCAACGCTCTAGCGTTACCTATAGTAAAGCGCTTAGTATATTCTTATTATTATTTTTTCCCAAAGCCACTTCGTATAGAATGGGTATTTGTAGAAACTTTGGAGGGGGCTCATTAGAATGGAAATTGAAAGTTCCGTTGCCGTTTAAGTTTCAAAAGTGATGGTAGGATGACAAAGCCCCCTCCAACGCCCTTTTTAGCTCCATTCTAAAGACATCCGATCAAAATTTAAGATAGTCACTTGTTCTAGTCCAAAGGTAAAACAACTATGCCCTCGGGATGACATGACCCCCACAGCTTGTGGGGCAACGACTGTATGTTGTGCAAGTTGCCCATTGACTACATATAGGGTTTCTTATCGAGCAAGGGGGGCATGTTTGATCTTTGATCTCCAAAAAGGCTAAGGATATTAAGGTGAAACTTCTAGGGCATTTTGAGGAGGGCGTTGAAATAAACAAAAGCCACCATGTTCGTAGTACTACTACTCAGTGACACTGCTACTACTACTTGTGACTGCTGCTGCTGCTTCTGACTAATGCTACTGCTACTAGTACTTTCGACTACCACTACTACTTGTGACAACTACTACTACTTGGGACAACTGCTACTATTCTGGGCTACTAGTACTACTTGCGACCGCTATTGCTCCTTATATATGAACTTTCAAGGAATTATCAGGCGGATGTTGAAACTATGTTCAAACAGATTTTCAAAAGGATTTATTTACAATATCTTAGGAACAGCTAGGGGTATTAAGTTGACATTTTCAGAGGAAATTGAGGAGGATGTTGAAGTACATCAAAAGAGATTTTCTGCATCCAAGTTGTTAAAATGGCATGTTTTTCACACCACACCAGGCATACGCTCACGTCGAAGTCATAAGTAAAAAAGTTCTTAAAAAAACTTCATTTTTATCTAACCTTATTTTCACTTTACTTTACACCAAGTACAGTTTATTTTTATTTTTTAATTACATCATTGAAAAATAAAAAAATATGTTCAACAAAATTTCGGATCTTGAATAGCTGAGATTTATAGGAATTAGTATTATTGCACATTAAAATTCAGTTTATTTTCAACAGTTCTTTACGTTCATATTGATTATTATAATTATTTGTTTTATTTTTACTGTTCTTCGATGTTTTGAGAAATTAAACCACACTGTTCAAAACACTTTTAGGGTTTTAATAAAACACAAATGGTGCAAAAACCTTAGAAAGTTTACGGGTGGGTGCAGTAGTTTTTAAAAAACTACTAAAACAGCTAGTGTTTTAGTAATTTCTGCTTGTTTTTAAGTTTGACTTGAATATTCCTTTAGATTTTTTCTTTTTTAGGATGTATCTGTTCGTCTTTATCAATATACATTATCTATATGTTTGATCTGATTTTTTATTTTGATTTCTATTCGTCTTGCGTTTTTTTTATTCTTTAATAGTAATTTCTGATCGTTTTAAGTTTGCATTATTGTAGGAGGGTCTCAGCTTCTGGCAACAGCTGTAGGCTGGCATAAGCAGATGTTGGCACAGGAGTCAAACAGGATATTCCAGTTGTCAGTGTTTCTTATCTCCAATGTATTCAAGTTACCTTATAGTTAGGATTAGGTTACCATGTTCTTTCTCACAAAAAGTGTGGCCCCTATCCTTGAGGTAAAACTCAAGTTGTCTCTGTCAGAGAAAAGATGAAGTATTAAAGTTCTAATGGTTGCAACGTTTATGAAAATTTTGGTATACGTATACTTCTAGTGCGTTTTTCATTGTTGGGATTTTTACTTTTGAATTACGCTGGACAACGCTATATTGTCTTCGGTGCTATTAGTTTTCTCAAATATGTTCTCTTTAATTTACCTGGAAACTTAAAAGGAGTACTGAGGAGAAAAGTAGAATTGTATTTTTATCACCGTTGAGACATGAAATGTAAAGGCTGTAAAAACGAATAGTAGTATAAATGGAAAAATAAAGCTTCTAGAAAAGGAGTTGGATTTGGCGATTATTTTGAGAGCTCCAGATAACCCAGGGTGCAAGAGGAGGTTCAAAACTTACTGCTAAGAGTGGTTATTCACTTACATTATTGTAGGAGTAGCTAGAGACGAAGAGATGAGCTTAAACATCGAGAAAATAAACCCAGTGGATAGCTTGATTTACTCCAGTAACATTATTAGTATAGAAACTGGATGTAAAATGTAGAATAGTCAAGGTAGAGGATGTTTTTATGCATTTGGAGAAGTTCGAAAGGATGGAAAGACATGTCTAAGAACTAAGATTAGGAAAATAGGAGCCACCTTAGTGACTGTTACGTTTTTTTTCTAAAATTCTGGTGCGTGAATGGCCCAACGAAAATATGCCTAATTTTTTCGTAACGAATTCTCGAACAATGATTATAGGCTGTGGCAAAAGTGACTGTTTGTCAAAAAGAAGCTGTATGACACAATGAAATTTGATTGAATCAAGTCAACAATAAAGTTGACTGAACATCTATCCCAGACGTGTCTTTGGATTGCATTGGGACTTGATTTCACTGTCTAGGGTTATAATGAAAGAAAAGCTAAAATTCTTACGATCGCTTTTAACGGATAGGTTGCATGAAATTGTGCTTTTTCTCAGTTCTGATGGCGCTGACTGTTCTTTGTTGTTCTTTTTATGGCACTTGGTATTAACCTTGGGGTTAATTCGGAAAAAATAGAAAAAATAAAGTATTTTTAACTTACGAACGGGTGATGGGATCTTAATGAAGTTTGATGCTTGGAAGGATATCGTGTCTCAGAGCTCTTATTTTAAATCTCGACCAGATCCGGTGACATTGGAGGAGTTGGAGGGAGGAACCTAAAATCTTGGAAAACGCTTAGAGTGGAGGGATCGGGATGAAACTTGGTGGAAAAAACAAGCAGAAGTCATAGACACGTGATTGACATAACCAGAACTGATCTGCTCTGTTTGGGGGAGTTGGGGGGGGGGTTAATTCTGAAAAATTAGAAAAAAATGAGGTATTTTTAACTTACGAAGGAGTGATCGGATCTTAATGAAATTTCATATTTAGAAGGACCTCGTAACTCAGATCTCTTACTTTAAATCCGGACCGGATTCAGAGTCATTATGGGGGAGAATTGGGGGGGGGGACCGGAAATCTTGGAAAACACTTAAAGCGGAGAGATCAGGATGAAACTTGGTGGGAAGAATAAAAACAAGTCCAAGATACGTGACTAACATAACCGGCGGATCTGATCTGGATTTGGTGACATATGGGGGAGTTGGGGGGGGGCCTAAAATCTTGGAAAACGCTTAGATTGGATGGAGCGGGATGAAACTTAGTGATCGGATCTTAATGAAATTTCATATTTAGAAGGACCTCGTAACTCAGATCTCTTACTTAAATCCGGACCGGATCAAGAGTCATTAAGGGAGAGAGTTGGAGGGACCGGAAATCTTGGAAAACACTTAAAGCGGAGAGATCAGGATGAAACTTGGTGGGAAGAATACAAACAAGTCCGAGATACGTGACTGACATAACCGGAACAAATCTGGTCTGGATCTTGTGACATATGGGGGAGTTGGGGGGACCTAAAATCTTGAAAAACGCTTAGAGTGGATGGATCGGGATGAAACTTGGTGGGAAAAGTAAGCAGAAGTCCTAGATACGTGATTGACATAACCGGAAAGGATCCGTTCTATGTGGGGGAGTTGGGGGGGGGGGGGGGTAATTCTGAAAAATTAGAAAAAACGAGGTATTTTTAACTTACGAAGGAGTGATCGTATCTTCATGAAATTTCATATTTAGAAGGACCTCATAACTCAGATCTTTCATCTTAAATCCCGACCGGATCGAGCGTCATTGGGGGGGGACCGAAAATCTTGGGAAACACTTTAAGCGAATAGATTAGGATGAAACTTGGTGGGAGGAATAAAAACATGTCCAAGATACGTGACTAACATAACCGGACTGGATCCACCCTCTTTGGTGGAGTTGGGGGGGAGGGAGTAATCGGGAAAACTAGAAAAAATGAGGCATTTGTAACTTACGAACGGGTAATCAGATCTTAATGAAATTTTATATTTAGAAGGATCTTGTGCTTCAGAGCTCTTATTTTAAATTTCGACCAGATCTAGTGACATTGTGGGGAGTTGGAGGGGGAAACCGGAATTTTTGGAAAACGTGAAAATTGAGGTATCTTTATCTTGCGAATGGGTGATCGGATCTTAATAAAACTTGATATATAGAAGGATCTCATGTCTCAGATGCTCTGTTTTCAATTCGAATTGGATCTGGGGACATAGGGGGCTGGAGGGGGGAAACAGAAATCTTGGAAAACGCTTAGAGTGGAGAGATCGGGATGAAACTTGATGGGAAGAATAAGTGATTGACATAATTGGAACGGATCTGTTGACTTTGGAGGAGCGGGGGGGGGGGTGTTGATTTGGAAAAATTAAAAAAATTGAGAAATTTTTGACTTAAGAATGGGTGACCGGATCTGAATGAAATTTGATATTTAGAAGGAACTCGTGTCCCAGAGCTGAAATACCGACCAGATCTGTTGACATTGGGGGAGCTGGAGGGGGGAACCAGAAACCTTGGAAAACGCTTAGAGTAGAGAAATCGGGATGAAAATTGGTGGATAGAATAACAAAAAGTCGTAGATACGTGATTGACGTAACCGTACTGGACGATGGAAATTGGTAGGCGTGTCCGAGAGCTGCACAAAGAGACTTGATAAAGTCGTTTTCCCCGATTAGACCATCTGGGGGGCTGAAGGGAGAGGAAAAATTAGAAAAAAATGAGGTATTTATCTTATTTTAAATCCCGACTGGCGTTAAGCCTCCGATTTTCCTTATAAATCAATCTATTGATTCTTAGAATTTTGCTAGAGCTCATACCATATGAGCTCTTAGCTCTTGGTTCGCACGGCCTCGTCACAAGTGCCATATGAGCTCTTAGCTCTTGTTTTATATAGCGATCGCAATTTCTGTCGGTCTGTCTGTCGGTTCCGGTTTTGCTAGCTCGGGCACTTCCAGATAAGCTAGGATGATGAAAGTTGGCAGGCGTATCAGAGACCAGACCAGATTAAATTAGGAATAGTAGTTTCCCCGTTTCGACCATCCAGGGGGGGGGGCGAGCGAAAGAGATAGTTGAGAAGAATTTTATTTGCCGATGAAACGAATGGCTGTTGTTCTTAAATGCGGCTTGCTGGTGTTGTGGTCTGATTCTCGCTGAGGGTGCGAGAGGTTTCAGGTTCGAATCCCGGACCATCCTGATTTTTACATGAAGAAGATCTGAAACTAGATACGGGATTAACATAGCGAAGGTTAAAAGTTGACAGGTATATGAGGAGCCGGACCAGATTAAATTAGAAATAGTCGCTTCCCCGATCCGACCATCTGGGGAGGGGGGAAGGAAGGACGGTTAATTCAGAAAAATTGGAAAAAATTAGGTTTTTTTAACTTACGAACGGGTGATCGGATCTTAATGAAATTTGATATTTAGAAGGACCTCGTTTCTCAGAGCTCTTATTTTAAATCTTGACCGGAACTGATGACAATGGGGGGAGGAGTTGGAGGGGGAAATGAAAATCTCGGAAAACGCTTAGAGTGGAGAGATCGGGATGAAACTTGGTGGGAAAATAAGCATAAGTTCTAGATACGTGATTGACATAACATGACCAGATCCGGTCTCTCTGGGGGAGTTGGAGGATTTCTAGTGCTTTGGCGAGTCCGAGAATAAGCATAAGTTCTAGATGCGTGAGTGACACAACCGGACCAGATTCGATCTCTCGTCGCAAGTGCAATATGAGCTCTTAGCTCTTGTTTTGCTATGAATTGTGTACTTGGTATATTTTGTGTTGGCTACTGTGAAAAATGCCTTTTGAAATACGATTTGACTTTATTGTTATGGTCATTATAAATATTCCTAATGATTTAGCTCGAAGGATGTACTCCTGGTAGAGGGGTTTCAGGGCGGGGTTCCTCCAAAATCTAATTTTTTCCGCATTTCTAAGCACGTGGCTGTTTGTTTTTTCTGTCATTGGAGCCCCCCCTAAAAAATGACAATAATTATGATAATAAACAGCGTACGTGCCTGTTTGACTTTTACTCCATATTCAGTTAGAATATTCAGAGTTTTGCTCCAAAAGATGGATTAAAATTTGACCATTCAGTAATTGGTTCGCTTATTGTTGAAAGGGGACACGCTCGCATTTTTCTAAAGTTGTATTTTGATGCTTTTTAATTCCACTGGCCTAGATACTGTTATTGGCGTTATAACGCCCATAGATACTGTCTTTCTGGGCGTTAAAAAAGTCGTTTGCCGTTCAATGGAAACAACTCCTAGATATTTTGAGTTGATTCAGTTGTCCCTTGGCTGGAGAATGAACCGTACAAGGTGCGTACACAGGTATACAGCTTCTACGCTGTTGTACATGGTACCTAAACCTCAAAACTTCGTAAACCGCTAAATTTATTGTATAAGGGTTAATAATCCGTTTAATAGTTTATATTTAATTGTTCAACTTTGCCAATTTGAACCTTTTGTTCTAATTTCAAATCTAAACAGTTTTCCTGTAATATAAAATGCGATTATTCGTAAATATCCCTTTCAAAACTGAAGGATTCAATAGTCTTAAATCTTGTCTATTTTCTTTACTGTAAGTCAATGTGACCAAGTCTATGCAACACACTCTTAAACATTTTCCCAATACTTTTCTGATAAATAATACGATCCATATTCAAGGTTCATTCTACATTGTTCGTTTTTTTATGAAGTTGGCCACGCTGGCAAAGGAACAGCTTATATCCACCCTTCTTTTGCAGGCCTATTTGTATCTGGATGAAGCACATAGTATCGGTGCCATTGGTTCTCGGGGCAAAGGACTAGTAGATCATTTTGGCTGCAATCCTAAAGACGTCGATATACTCATGGGGACATTTACAAAGAGCTTTGGCTCTGCTGGGGGTTATATAGCTGGCAACAAGGTATCTTTTGTGTGTCTCGTAATGAGAATTACTAATTTATTAAGAGTTGAAACGGCAGCTAAGCAATTCAGATTGACAAACCTGACTTTAGTGTCTTCCTATTTGATTGGCTTGCGTTGAAACTGTTGCATCTTCCCTCTTCAATATTACCTGGGTACTAGTCATGACCCTTCCGTTATATTTCTCAATCCGAAACAAACGTTAATAAAGGAAAGAACTAGTAGTATTTGGAAAAAACGTGTGTTAATTTACTGTAGATTATATGTTTATGATTTACTATAGATTTAGCGTGATTATGTGTTCGTAGTTTAAGTTAGGTTGTACTTATAAAAAAAGCAAATGTTTTCTTATGATTATTCATATAATTTTTGCCCTAAATCGTAAGAATCAGATTCTTTTAAGCAAAGTAACTACTGACAACTCATGATAGCACCAAGCCGTCAGAGGCCGACACAGTGGCATAGGATTCTCTTCCATGCCACTCTTTTCAAAGCCACAGAGTCAATAAAGCAAACTATAATCAAAATAGTATCTACGTTGATGTAGGGTAATGCCTGGGAGGGTAATGCCCGTCTGCCTTAGCTCTCAAGGAGGTAATCATACAAGGGAGTGAGGCGTCAAAAGAGACAACTTTCGCTAAGAAGAGGACCTCTTTCTCCTCTTATTTAGAAAAAAATCTTACCTAGGAAAGAAAGATATAGGACACTTTTTAAGATATAGAAATATCAAATCAATAAAATCGAAAACTCAAGTATTGCTAAAAGTATTATTAATAACAGTAAGAGAACTAAAGTTGGCTAGTGTAGCTAATTCTGTCATACATAGTAAATTCGTCTATATTAAAATTTTATTTAAGAACTATTATCCTGATTTCAAAACTGGTTGAAAACTATGCCAGCATACTCAATTTTTGCTATAAAACGAATTTATGTCTTCACACTGTAACAATAAAACAAAACAATCGCAATTGTTCTTATTGAAAGAATAAAAAGTCGAATTCGTTGCGTAAAAGTCGAAATTTACCCTTGTCAGTTTATGAAAGCAATTCGCAAGAGAACCCTCGAATGAGAATATCGTTAAGAAGAAAAAAAAAGTTGGTATAGAACGTGCTTAGAAAATTTTTATAGGGTAAATGTATACTTTCGTTCCAAGTGCTCTAAAGTGCGTGTTACTGCATATAGCAAGATTCTGATAATCATGTATTGTTTCTTTGTCATTATTAGAGAAATGCATCCATTTCTGGTTGAACCTCCTCCTCCATGGGGCAAACCAAAAATGCATAAAGTGGGCTTGCTTACAGGTAACATTACCTATAGATCGAAGCTTATTAGTCCATGAGCCCCACGGGCAGCGGGGCGAGGTCTGTATTCTATATTTATTTAATAAACTTTTTTTTTTAGTTTTATCACTCTTTGTTGAACAAGAATAGAATACAGAAATAAAATAGAATACTCGCACTATACAAAAATTGAATACTCGCCCCGCTGCCCGTGGGGCTCATGGACTAATTTGGTTCACTCTATAGGTAAACTTGTCTGTAAGTAAGCCCACTTTACGCATTTTTAGTCTCGTTGGAGGGGATTTTAGAAACCTAAAAAATGGATGCGCTTCTCTAATAATGACAAAGAAATAGTATGCGATCGTCAGAATATTTCTATATGCATTAATACGCACTTTAGAGCACTTGGAACGAAAGTAAACATTTACTGTTTCTAAGTTCTTCGAAACAATTCTATCGATTCGTTGTGTTTATTGATTGATTTTTTTTCATCTTTAGAAATATAGCCATTGGCTCCTATAATGAATCCCTTCTTCGTGAATCTATCGCTGTTGCTTGTATTGAGAATTTGATATTAAAGTACCTACCAAATTTTTCGAATTTTTTTTTTTTTTTTTATAAACAGTGTATATAAAAACCAAAAGAATTCCAGAATATTGACCGTGTCTCTTACTGGCATCATTAGGGAAAGAAAAAAGGAAAAGCCCAAGAACTCGTCAATGTTGCCGTACCAAAATATCACTAGTTACAAACTTAAGTATATCGTAAAAACCAGTGGTGGTGTCCTGATTTTAGCCCTCAGTTACTTTCATAAAGATATACAAACAAATAGAGGTGATATTTTCTCTAGTTTTTGCTGTTTAGTCTTTTCCTCCATCTTAAAGTAGATTGAATCCAAAATAGTATGGTTCCAAGTCAACGGCAAAGCCACACGATAAAATTTTGCTAATCTAGTCTCTATATTTTTCACCATATTTATGGTGACTGCCCAACTCTCATAGGAGAATCCATAGGTATTTTACTTTTGAATCAATTACAGTGAGGACAAAAGCAAAACATGCCGAATTAGTAATATGGAAATAAACTATAAGTGCTTGAACTAACGTAACAATTATTCGTGTATCTAACTTGTTTTCTAAACATTAGCGGATATTACAATAATGTTAACGTTTTATTTTTCCGATTTCCTCTCCTTGTCAATGTCACTAGATCCGCCTTTCAGTACTTGTGGGCTGCTTCAGGTATTCTATGTTAATAAAGTACTCGCCCTGGTCAATTTTTCCCAAATAGGAGAGATGGTGGGGATAACTTGATTTCGCCTGAAGTATTTTGGCAACTAAATAAAGCACTGTAAAGTATAAAGTACTCGCAACTAAATTTTAGGGTTCCAGAACAGTCAACTTAAAGATTGCAGCAGAGCGAATAACTTATTTATATATTTTTGGAAATCCGTTAATCAAACCCTACGCTTTGCTAAAACAAGTATATTATATGATAAGTCTAATACTGAATTGATGAGATGTTTCATGAGATATTGTTTGTTCAAAGACCCATTTTCGGAAGATCGCATTATCATACGTACACTTGGAGTATTTCATCCTAACATTTTAACTTTTTCTTGCATCTGAGAAAAAAAGAAAAAACCTGAAAATACATTCTTCCCTCCCTACGCAAACAAACACTTTTCGAAAAAAGGCAATCTCTGCGCATGGACTTTTGTACTAAACATAATCATCAACATCATCTCTTCATGTGGTTCTTCATTTTCTCTTCTGATCATAATTTGTTGTGATCCATGTAATAACTTAAAGTACATATGTGTTTGAGCTATTTGAAGAACAAGAGGAAATTATAAAACATAATTCAAGGCCATCCCTCCCCAACAAAGTCTGTAAATGTGACCTGCTAACCCATTTTTGACGTAATTCCTCTATGCCATTTTATTTGAGGTTCCTAAGAGTTATTATACTGCTGGTGGCAAAAGCGTCATAAGTTTGCAATGTGTCACATAGGTGGTACAAGCTTTTAAATTTTGTAAGAGCCAATATGTATTTCTTTTCAATTTTTATGTTTACTTGGCTTTCAGAGATTGATGGACTATTTAAGGTGCAATAGTCATGCAATGTGCTATGCAACCGGTATGAGCCCTATAGTCGCTCAGCAAATTATCAGTTCAATGAAAATTATTATGGGAGAAATATGCGAAGACGAAGGCCAAAGAAGAATCAAACGTATTGCTCAAAACGCTCGTTATTTTAGGCAAAGGCTGATGCAATTGGGTTTTATAGTGTATGGCAACAATGCGTCACCTGTAGTGCCGGTACTGCTGTTCATGCCGGGAAAGATCGCGTAAGTATTGAAGCCTTCTTGTAGTAAATGCTTTATAAGTTATTTAATTAGTAAATCACAATTACTGAGCACAATTCCACTAATGGTAGTAGATGCTCTATAATAATTTTTTTACGCTTTTAGAATCATAGGTTGTGTCTCCAGCACCCGCTTTGGTATATGTCTTGATTATAAGATTTTACATGACCAAGCTCGTACTAAGGATAGAGGTGAGGTTGGCTCTGGGCCCCTAACAAACCCAAGTAGGATATTAGCTCTTTCTTCTCACGAAGTTTATTTATATCTGATAATTTATTCTGATGTTGTCATGTTGACAAGACTTTAGAGATTCACTTCCCCCACAAAGATTGAATTTTATACGCACCCAAGAAAAGTAATACTGCAAAAGTCAGCCTACTCCTAATTTCCCTCCTAGATTAATTGATATCAAACAACCCAATCATGTAAATGTCCTGATGGCAAGAGTTCGGGAAGATGGCAAATACGGGATTTTGTTTAAACACGAAAAAGTGCAATTAAAGCACTACTCTTTACTTCCCAGCAAGTTGGGTTGGGATTTGGTCTCCTCTACTAGTAGGCATGCTGATGACAAGTGTTTAATGTCCCCCTTTTTCTGTCCCCTCCTTATAAGGGTAAGATCAAGCCTGGGCCCTCAGAAGGAGCAATTACCGCACTAGCTCTTACTCGCCATTGGGTTTGATTGACATTCGACCAACCGTTATGAGAGACCTCTTGCCAACAACATATTAGGGTTGCCTTTTTTGATCATCCACAGAGGTAAAATCTGCCCCTAACTTCCTAAAGGCAGAACTATTACATCCAATTTTATTTCTAACTAAACTTGGTTGATATCCAACACAGCATGCATTTAGGGACCCTGTTTTTCTCGCTCACAGAGTTATGGTCTGGTCAAGATCTCCAAATGGCATACTGGGATATAAGGTCTATAAGGAACACCATCTTGAAAATGATCTGACAACATGAATTTAAGAACCCCCTCCCCCTACATAGACTAGACTAGGTGCATATTCTCAAAAGTTAGAACTAGAACACCCTCTTTAAGTTTAAGGGGTATTCAACACCTAGTTTTGACGACTCTTACTTCTCAGCCAGTTTGATTTGAAACTCGATCGAAACTGTTATGATGGATGTCGTGGTGACAAAAATTTAGGGGCATTGTCCCGTAGAGGTCTAAATGGATGCGAATCCTCAAAAAAAAAAAAAAAAAAAAAAAAAAAACAAACTAGGACGAGCAATTCTACTTCCAACCAATTATACTTCAGCTGATCCCAGATAACCCGACGAAAAGTATTTTTAAGGTACGTTCCTATTTCCAACCAAGTCATATTGGTTCGGACCCACAACATGTATAACTTACACTCTCCCTCTCACTTTTCATGAAGTTTTGTTGAAATTCAACCGTATTTTCAAGTAGATGTCCTGATCACATTAGTGTAGGCCCCACCCTGCCCCCTTGTGGGTGTGGAATTTTGTCCAGAATTCCAGAAGGCCAAACTGGTGCACTTTCTCTTGCTTCTATCAAATTTGATGGAACTTGCCAATTTTTTAGATATTCTGATGACATGAATTTGGGAACCCACCTACCCTTCCCCCCTCACCTCCCAGTATTCTTGGTAGAAGATTTCCAGATGATAGCAATTTAGGGATCTCCCTCCCCTCCTACTTGTCAAGTAGAGGTCGAACTGCATTTGGACCCACCAAAGGCACAACTAAGGCACTAGTTTGTACCTACTAGCAAGTTTGTTTGAGACATAACACCTTTTGGTAGATGTAAAAGGTGTCAAGATTCAGCGAAACCTTTCTCGTTTGCCTATGATTTGTATCATAGCTAAACTTGTTTTAATCTGCTTTTGGACGTGGGACTAATACCTATAAGAAATATCAGGCAGTTTGATTTGAATCGAAACATTTAATAAAAAAAAAACAGAATTTAGGATTTCCTGATTGATTTTTCCAGAACTTTTTTTTTAGGAATCTAAAAGAGAGAGAAATGTAGATTTCCATGCTCAAGCTGATAATTCTGAATGATTCTAACGCTCTAACGAGTCGAACAGCGTCGGACTCTCTCAGCTTACTTTCGGAGTTAGGGACAGTTTTGTTGCACTTTTTTAGCTGGCTATAAAGTATTTTTTCTGACAAACTACTATGAATTTCAATATGCAAGAGTTAGATATGCAAGTGTCAAGATTCAGAGAACCCCCTCCCTTTCTCGTCTTGCTATGATTTATATCATAGCTAAGCTTGTTTTAATTTGCTTCAGGGCATGGGACTAATTCCTATACGAAATATAAGGCAGCTTGATCTAAATTGAAACTTCTATAAAAAAATAAAATAAATAAAACATAATTTAGGATTTCTTGATTGATTTTTCTTGAACTATTTTCTAGAAATCTAAAAGAGATAGAGTAATGTAGATTTCCGTACCGAGCTGGTAATTTGTGCTCTAGACAAGTCTAAGATGCTTGCTTTCGGGATTAGGAGAGTTTTGCTGCGTGTTTTAGTTGGCTGAAAAATATTTCCAGAAAAATTACTATGAATTTTATTTTGAGTCGTAGAGTGTTTGGCTAGGCACTGAGGTAGACAGTGTTCCCCCCTACTACGGATTTATCCCTAGGGTCAATATAATTTTGCTATATGCTACGGAAAAAAAGATAAACTTACAAAACCTACAAAGATTACCCAAAATGCAAAAAACAAAACGATAAATTGTGGAGAAATCTTCAAGTTTAGTCAGAAGAATCTTTCAAATTTGTGCATTTTCCTTTCTGAATTAAAAAAAAAACCACGAAGCTAGAATATGCACGGATTGGCGCGTAAGCATACGAAGAACATATACATATTATATTAGGGTTGTCAATGCAAACACGGCTGACAATAGTTTATGCTTTTATAAGAGATATTGTGTCGGGATTCACAAAATATAGCTACAAGAAAGAAGTTATTTTTTTTTTTTTTTTTTTTTTTTTACTTATAGTGCCGCTATAGAGTCAACAGGAATGCCTAATAAATCCGAAGAGACATCTAGGATTCTCTTAGAAAAGCTATGATAGCTTTTATGGAAAACGAAAAGGAAGGACGTGGAAACACTGGATGTAGATAGATCATCAGATGCCCGATCTATTTGTTCTTTCTTTCCTTCAAGATAGTAAAAAAATAACATAAATTTTACCTCCATGGTCTTCCTAGTAAGTTCTGATAAAGCGCCTTTCTGCTGATAAAATGGTCATGGAAAAACAGCGTTATGTTCACGCCATTACGACATAATGGTACGTATAATAGAGGCATCTGCAGCTCACATTATAAAAACCATTCCTAATACCCTTGGATTGTTAATAGTAGCTCCATCGTGTCTGTTCGTATTACCATTTTTGATGCGTTTTCAAACACTTCGTGATGATGAACTAGTAAGGAGCAGAAAGTAATTTTATAAGTAACTGTAAATAATTTTCTATTTAACAATTGTAAAAAAAAAAACCGGGACTTTTTAATTTTTTCAACGGGGAAGTAGATAGCTGCTGGAAATGGTGCTGCAAAATCGTTGGAAGAAGCTTAGAGAGAAAGAAAATTATGAAAGTGGTGCTAAACAAGTAGCTAACAAAAAAGAGTACTAAGACTAAAACAAGGACGCTGTCAAATTAAGTGTAAAAAACAAACGGGAACAGTGTGAGAAAGTGGCAGCTCTCAAAAACCGTCAATTTTTTACTGACAGCTAAGGACAAGCCGAAGGGTTTTTCTTGTTTTTGATAGATATCAAACTCGGTGTGATCACCCGTGGGAAACAAATTATGCTAGTCGTTCTTTAAATGTATTTGAATGTGATATGTTTCACATGCATTTTTTTTCCAAAATTTAGAATATAAGAATTGATTGATTTTCTTAGAATTCCTATTCTCCGGCATTTTAACCCTCTTTAAAGCACATGAACACCGAAGAATGTTTTTTTTATGATCATCAAAAAAGAAACGGCGTAAATGAATTGAAAGAAAAAACAGTAATGAAAAAACTGTCTACTAGGCGATTTTTTCGTGTAAAAAGACGTAGGAGAGGAGCATTTGTAATGTTTTTTCATCGAACAAGGGTTTTTCTAGGCTGACTGTTGATTTTCACTATATCTGGAGTTACCGTAGTAGCTATTTTTTTTCCAAAGAAAGAATTTAAGTATGAAAATGACGAGAAACAATTATTTTCATTTAGGGGAATTGTTCGTGAACTGACAAAAAGAGGTATATCCACTGTGGGCGTTGGCTTCCCAGCAACTAGAATAACAGAAGGTCGGGCAAGATTCTGTATTTCTGCTGCCCACACCAAAGAGATGCTTGACAAGGTAGGTTTTGTATTATTATCTTTCTCGTGTTGTTTAGCAGAAATGAGGTTAAAAAATTGAAAAATAATTGAATGTGATTTAGTACCATAAATCCTTCTTGGTAATTTGTTAGCAAAGGGTATGGAGAGTTTTAAAGGTATAGCACACTAGATCTTCTGAATTTTAGTGGTAGAACAAATATACTCGGCTTTAATTTGTTTTATTAAGGCATTCAGTATCTGCAATTACTGTCATAACTTATGTTATAACTATGGTTGGGATTTGCGTTCGCATCTGACCCGGCTATGTTTAGAATTATTGTTTTTTAAAGCTTAATGTAGTCTTTTCTTACACTAACGATTTCGGTTATCATTTTTAGTATTATATATTTTAGTCTTTTCGATTCCCTAAAATTCTTAGAATCAGAAAAAATTGAAATCGAGACACAGTGATGGCTCTAGTCCCGGGTAGGTTAGAGGCAACTGCCACTCCCTAGTTTTTCTTACATCTGACATTAAATTATTTATATTTTATATAAACCCCCTTAGCCCTAGATTATCAGGCCTAAAACCGCTACTGTCGAGACCGACTACCCACTATTGAGGAAAAGCGATTGTTGGCTCTATGTAAGTCTAATACCTCTATGGCTCCTTCGAGGAAAGAACAGCCAGGAGAGACCAACCAAAATGAAAGCTAGTATACTCACTCCCCAAGTTATCAAACTCAGACGTCGTACTATAAAACTACGTACATTAAATGTGTGTTTGTTTGATTCAGTTTTCTGAGAGGCTTAACATTAGAGTCATGTTGGTGCGACAAGTAAATGACCAAAATGTCATCGGCATCGCAAGGTTGACAAATCACTTTTTTGTGCCATAGACTAGTGACAATGTTATAATGCGAATAAAATGCTTTTTACCACTTTAATTACAAGCGCATATGATTTTTTTTTTAACTTACCCGAATTTCGGTTCAAATAAACTCGAAGAATAAAAAAAGCTGATTGAAGTTCTCAAAAAAGATACGATTAATTAAAAATCAGTTTATGATGCCAAAATCAGAACTCAAATATACATTTGAAAAATGAATGAATTATATATTATTTGTTGTGACGATAAAACCGTATAAGCTGAAATCAATGAAAATTTTCATATTATTGAACTCCTATGTTCCTTAACTTCAGTTTTTGTTTTTTGTCAAGGTGAGAAAGTGGTAATCTAAAGTTTTTGTTAGAGGGTAAAGCATTTTTTTCTTTTTTGCAGGTCCACGGGGGGGGGGGGGGGGTGGACGTAGAAGCTATTTTGCAAAACGGAAAAAACTGAGCGGAGTTTAAATTATCTAAATTTTTAAACACTTCAAAACGGTGCTGTGTGTAAATAATTTGGTAAAGCGACAAATTTAAAAGGTTCGAAAGTAGATGGTGGTTGAAGTGTAGCTTATTTGTGAAGAAAGATACATAAAATAGCACTATTTGACTGACCGACTTTAGTCAGTTGACTTGATGCTACAGTTCTTGAGAGGAATATCCGTTGGTGGCGCTTGCTTCCAATTGAAGAACGCTACTTCAAACTTTCAGTATTAAATTCAAGGCTGGGTTTTGTATACTTGGGTTGTAGCGATGTGAAAAGTGCACTAATACGCTGGTTAGCGCGACTAAAATTGGCAATATTGCCTGCATAGCAGACAAGAAACAGATTTAGACTGGCAAAGATTCAAGACACGGGAGCAGTGGACTGCGTATCAAAAACTCCATTGTTGAAGAGTGAAAAGGAAGAAACGGCAGCTTAACGGGTACCTTTCTTGACGTCAACAAGAATATCAAGAATAACTGTAGTGGGTGTTTGGACAGAAGCAAAATGGTACATTGGAGGGCAGTGGCTTTAGATGACGAATGAAACATTAGGTGAACCTTAAGACGAGAATAAATGGTACGGAGAGCTCTGATGTATGAAAGGTATGCCCCATGTTTTGCTGCATAGAGATGCATAGTAGCTTGAATCAGAGAGTCAAACGCTTTACGCACGTTGTGTCCTGCTAACACGAGACTTTCTCCTGATCCATCAGCATCGATCAGAGCGGTTGCGACAACGGGGAGAGCGCTGGCACAAGTGAGATGTGGCTGGAAGCCGAATTATTATTGTTGAACATATCATGTCGCGTTCAGATAGTCGATGAAGAGCACTTCGAAAAGCTTACAGAAAGTAGTAGCCCTCGTTATAGGGCGGAACGCGTGCACGTCGCGAGTTAACCTTTCTTTGATACTAAAGTTAGATCTACAATCGAGAAAGAAGAAGGTACAACTGGTTGGACTGCAGTCACCTGCATCAAAAGAGCAGTATGGTGTACCAGCACCTCACGAGTATGGAGAACGTGACTGACGAATACTTACTATATCAATACCGGAATATTTCTTGCGTTTTAGGCGTAGGATTGCTCGCACTGAAGAATCAACTGAAAAAACGAAATTTTCCGAGAGGCAACTAGAGAGAAATGCTTCCAGCTTATCTGTATATTTAGACTGAGAGGCAGCATCTGATGCAGAGAATTTAGCATAAAAGTAGAATTCCACTCAGAATCGGGAATATCTTGAGCAGATGGGCCAGCACTGGGAGGATCTCTTGCGACGTTTCTCAAGGAGCAATTTTGGGACTAAGAAGCTTACTGGGACGTCTTTTCAACTGTCAGGTTGATGTGTATAGATAGTTATTTTTAAAAATTTCCTTTTGGTAAAAATTCTAATATCAGAGATCCGACCAGAATGAGGGCTCTCAAACCAAAGTCGTAGATGGTACCACAGTTTATATATTCCTCAAGCTTCAACAAGGGTCGTATTGCTTGACCAATCCTTAGTGACACCCTGGCGGATACGCGGATACGTTGTTATTTAACTTTGAATTGATTTTGGCTTCTTTTTTTTGTGTGGCCAGTATTTACCCCACCCTCCGGACCCCCCCGGAAAATACCTCGGTTTGTTTTTCCCGTAGGGGGAAACGCGTTTTTTCCGTTTTGGTGCTTGTATATTATGCGCCTCTCAAGTTTACGATATGTGAAACTCGAGAACAGACCGGTTTCATCGCTAGTTTCTTTTAGCTTAGCGTGAGACAAGACAGAGACAAGTGACAGAATAGATAGTAAGTATATAATTTGTGCTATATATTTGCACATAAGGGGGGAGGGGGTAAAGTATTTGGACAGTTAAAGTCGGAAAACAATTCTTACTTTATAATATGCAGAATAATTGTACCTAACACATTTAGCATGCAGACTCGCTATACTTTACCCCCCCCCCCCTAATCTGCAAATATATAGCCCAAATTTGTTTCTAAGGTAACGGAGAAACTAACGAAGAAACCAGTTTGTTCTCGAGTTTTACACATCGTGAAATTGGACGAGTGGTGTAAAATGCACAAGTACTGGAATTTTTCATTTAGAAAGAGCCGAATTTCCTGGTATTACTTAAAAACATTGAGAAATTAAATTTAAAAAAAAAGTTTTTTCAAATGAAAGTAAGGAGCAACATCAAAACTTAAAACGAACAGAAATTATTACGTTTATGAAAGGAGCCGCTTCTTTCACAAGATCTTGCTCTTTACGCTGAAGTTTTGACTTTTTATATTTAAGAACGATTCCTGAAACACAATGGCCGTTTAATTAGAATAATAAGCCTTGTTTGAAAACTTGTTTAAAAACTTTAGCGTAAAGAGTGAGGTCTTGAGGAGGAGGCAACCCTTTTCATATACGTAATAATTTCTGTTCGTTTTAAGGTTTGATGTTGCTCCTTACTTTCAGTTGAATTTTTTTTATATAATTACTTACATATATTATTTGCTAATGGGAAACATGCGGAACAAGTTTTTTAAAGAAAAGTAAGGAGCCTCATTAAACCGAAAATGAGCAGAAATAAAGTCTAATAATCTTCAAAGTAAAAACTATGGAGTCTAATAGAAAAAAAAAGAAAAAATCTTTTTTTTTTCGTATGAAAAAGACTGTCAATAAAAAATGAATTGAAATTAATTTAAAAAAAAATTTTCCATAAAACAAGTTTGTCAAAGAATAGTAAAGAGCCTCATTAAGCCAAAAATGAGTAGAAATAAATTCAAACAATTTTCCAAGCGTACAACTACCACAAATCAATAAATGAACACCATCAATAAATGAATTAAGCCCAAAACAAACAGAAATTACAATAAATAGCCGAATCAAGCTGAAAACAAGCAAAAAATAATATGAATAGGGCTGACAACCCCCACACCTCCTCAAGACCAGAACATAATTTGCACTTTACTGAAAACATAACACATTTTAAATGTTTTCACTTTTTTGGCTTTAATAAATAAATAAGTATTAAGACTATAAGGAAGAAATATCAGAATATGTATATTAAACTGAAAATACACGTTTATTTTTTTTATGGCACTTGATATCTACCAAGTGACATATAACGATCGTAATTTCTGTCCGTCTGTCTGTCGGTCCCGGTTTTGCTAGTTCAGGCACTTCCAGATAAGCCAGGAGGACGAAATCTGGCAGGTTTATCAGGTACCACAACTAGATTAAATTAGAAATAGTCGCTTGCCTGATTTGACTATCTGGGGGGGGGAGTGGAGGGACAGTTAATTCGAAAAAATTCGAAAAAAATGAGGTATTTTTAACTTGCGAACAGGTATTCGGATTTTAATGAAATTGAATATTTAAAAGGATCTCGTGTCTCAGAGTTTTTATTTTAAATATCGACCGGATCCGTTGACATTGGGGGGAATCGGAGGGGAAAACCGGAAACCTTATAAAACGCTTAGAGTGGAGAGATCGCGATGAAACTTGATGAAATGAATAAGTACAAGTCCTAGATACGTGATTTACATAACCGGAACGGATCTGCTCTCCTTAGGGGAGTTGGGAGGAGGGGGGTTATTTCGGTTAATTCGAAAAAATTAGAAAAACTGAGGTATTTTCAACTTACGAACGGGTTTTTAACTTACGAACGGGTGGTCAGATCTCAATGAAATTTTAAATTTAGAAGGAACTTGTAACTCAAAGCTTTCGTTTTAAATCGCGACTGGATCCTGTGACATTGGAGGGGGAAACCGGAAATCTTGGAAAACGCTTAGAGTGGAGAGATCAGGATGAAACTTGGTTTGAAGAATGAGCACAAATCCTAGATACGTGATTGACATAAGTTGACCGAATCTGCTCTCTTTGGGGGAGTTGGCTGAGGGGTATAATTCGGTAATTCTGAAAAATTAGAAAAAAGCGGTATTTTTATGGCACTTGGTATTAACCAAGTGACATATAGCAGTCGCCAATTCTGTCGGTCTGGCTGTCGGTCCCGGTTTTGCTACTTTAGGCACTTCCAGGTAAGCTAGGACGATGAAATTTCGCAAGCGTATCAGAGACCGGACCAGATTAAATTAGAAATAGTCGTTTTCCCGATTTGACCATCTGGGGGGGAGTGGGGGCCCGGTTAATTCGCAAAAAATAGAAAAAATGAAGTATTTTTAACTTATCAGCGGGTGATTGGATTTTAATGAAATTTGATATTTGGGATGATATTGTGTCTCAAAGCTCTTATTTTAAATCCCGACCGGATCTGATGACATTGGGGGGAGTTGGAGGGGGAAAACCTAAAGTCCCGGTTTTGCTACTTTAGGCACTTCCAGGTAAGCTAGGACGATGAAATTTGGCAAGCGTATCAGGAACCGGACCAGATTAAATTAGAAATAGTCTTTTTCCCGATTTGACCATCTGGGGGGGGGAGTAGGGGTCGGTTAATTCGGAAAAAATGAAGTATTTTTAACTTATGAGCGGGTGATTGGATCTTAATGAGATTTGTTTTTTGGAATGATATTGTGTCTCAGAGCTCTTATTTTAAATTCCGACTGGGTCTGATGACATTGGGGGGAGTTGGAGGGGGGAAACCTAAAATCTCGGAAAACACTTAGAGTAGAGGGATCGGGATGAAACTTGATGGGAAAAATAAGCGCAAGTCCCAGATACATGATTGACATAATCGGAATTGATTTGCTCTCTTTGGGGTAGTTGGGGGGGGGGAGTAATTCTTAAAAATTAGAAAAATGAGGTATTTTCAACTTACGAACGGGATCTCAATGAAATTTGATGTTTAGAAGGATATCGTGTCTTAGAGCTCTTATTTTAAATCCCGACCGGATCTGGTGATGGGGGCGGGGAGTTGGGAGGGGGAAACCTAAAACTTGGAAAACACTTAGAGTGGAGGGATCGGGATGAAACATGGTGGGGAAAATAAACACAAGTCCTAGATAGATGATTGACATAAACGGAACGGATCCGCTCTCTTTTGGGTAGTTGGGGGGGGGGGGGGGGTATTTCTGAAAAAATAAAAAAAATGAGGTATTTTTAACATACGAACGGGTGATCGGATCTCAATGAAATTTGATATTTAGAAAGATATCGTGGCTCGGAGCTCTTATTTTAAACCCCACCGGATATGGTGACATTGGGGGGGGATTTGGGAGGGAGAAACCTAAAAATTGGAAAACACTTAGAGTGGAGGGATCGGGATGAAACTTGGTGGGGAAAAAACACGAGTCCTAGATACATGATTGACATAATCAGAACGGATCCGCTCTCTTTGGGGTAGTTCGGGGGGGGGTTAATTCTGAAAAATTAGAAAAAATGAGGTATTTTTAACTTACGAACGGGTGATTGGATCTCCATGAAACTTGATTTTTAGAAGGATATCGTGTCTCAAAGCTCTTATTTTAAATCCTGACCGGATCTGATGACATTGGGGGAAGTTTGGGGTGGGGAGACCTAAAATGATGGGAAACGCTGAGATTGGAGGGATTGGGACGAAACTTGGTTGGAAAAATAAGCAGAAGTCTTGCATACGTGATTTACAAAATTGGAACGGATCCGCTCAATTGCGGGGGGGGGGGAATTCTGAAAATAAGAAAAATGACGTATTTTTAACTTACGAAGGAGTGATCGGATCTTCATGAAACTTCAAATTTAGAAGGACCTCGTAACTCCTATATCTTATTTTAAATCTCAACCGGATCAAGCGTAATTGGGGGGGGGGGGCAGTTGGGGGGACCGGAAATCTTAGAAAATACTTAAAGCGGTGAGATCGGGATGGAACTGGATAGGAAGAATAGAAACCTGTCTAAGATACGTGACTGACGTAACTGGACCGGATCTGCTCTCTTTGGTGGAATTGGGGGGGGGGCTAATTTTGAAAATTGAGGTATTTGTAACTTACGAAAGGGTGACCAGATCTTAATGAAATTTGATATTTAGAAGGATCTTGTGCTTTAAAGTTCTAATTTCAAATTCCGACCAGATCCGGTGACATTCGGGGGAGTTGGAGGGGGGAACCGGAATTCTTGGAAAACATGAAAATTGGAGTATTTATATCTTACGAATAGATGATCGGATCGTAATGAAATTTGATTTTTAGAAGGAATTCATGTCTCAGAGCTCTTATTTCAAATCCCAGCCAGATCTTTTGACATTGTGGGGATTTGGAGGGGGAAATCTTGGAAAAACACTTGGAGTGTAGGAATCGGGATGAAGCTTGGTGGATAGAATAAACAAATGTCCTTGATACGTGATTGACAGAATCGTACTGGGTTCGCTCTCTTTGGGGGAGTTGGGGGGAGGGGTTCAGTGATTTGGCGAGTTCGGTGCTTCTGGACGTACCACGGCGATGAAAATTGGTAGGCGTGTCAGGGAGCTGCACAATTTGACTTGATAAAGTCGTTTTCCCAGATTCGACCATCTGGGGGGCAAAAGGGAGAGGAAAAATTTAAAAAATTAGGTATTTATAACTTACGAGTGGGTGATCGGATCTTAATGAATTGTGATATTTAGAAGGACTTTGTGACTCAGAGCTCTTATTTTAAATCTTGACCGGTATTAAGCCTCTTATTTTCCTTTTTAAATCAATCTATTGATTCATAGAATTTTGTTAGAGCTCATACCATTTGATCTCTTGGTTCTTAGCTCTTCTCGCCTCGTCACAAGTGCCATATGAGCTCTTAGCTCTTGTTAATTTAGGAACGGGTTATCGGATCTTAATGAAATTTGATATATAGAAGGAGCTCGTGTCTCAGAGCTCTTATTTTAAATCCCGACCGGATGCGGTGACATTGGGGGGAGTTAGAAGGGGAAACCAGCAATCTTGGAAAACGCTCAGAGTGGAGAGATCGGGATGAAACTTGCTGGGAAAAATAAGCACAAGTCCTAGATACGTGATTGACATAGCCAGACCGGATCCGATATCTTTGGGGGAGCTGATGGGATTTCTAGTGCTTTGGCGAGTTCGGTGCTTCTTGATGTGCTAGAACGATGAAAATTGACAGGTGTATCATGGACCTGACAAATTGACTTGAGATCAGTCGTTTGTCCGATTCGACCATCTGCGGGGGGGGGGGGGCTGGAGGGAGAGGAAATCGTGAAAATTGAAGTATATATATCTTACGAATGGGTGATAGGATCTTAATGAAACTTGATATATAGTAAGATTTCGTGTCTTAGATGCCCCATTTTCAACTCGGATCGGACGACTATCACATTAACTGTTTAAAAATGTTTTGTTTGCCCCTTCATTTAAACCCCCTCCCCCTCCTCTAAATGTAGGCTACAAAACACTCCTACGTACTCGACCTTACTCTTGACCCAAAACATCTTCACACTAAGTTTCATCAGAATATCTCGTTTCCTTCAAAAGCTATAGTGCGTTCAGATGGACAACTTTTGTGATGTCATAGGTATTCTTCCACTTACGTTTTGCAATCCAAAAACATACTTACCAGTCTACGATAACTCTAATACCGAGTCTAATATTAGATTCCGACCTCGTCACAAGTGCTATATGAGCTATTGGGTCTTGTTTTTTTTTTTTTTTTTTTTTTTTTTTTTTTTTTTTTTTTTTTTTTTTTTTTTTTTTTTTTTTTTTTTTTTTTGTAAAGTTAAAATTATGTTTTGGCCTTGATAAGACATGGATGTTGTTAGTCTTACTTCTTTTAATTTTGGCTCGTTTTGTGTGTGACTAGGTTATCTATTGTAATTTCTGTTAGTTTTGAGTTTCATTTATTTATTAATTAAGGTATTTATTAATTAAGGTAGTTTTGACACTTGAAAGATAAGAAAAACAAACTCGTAGAATTTGACAATGCTTTCGTCCGTAAAAAACTTAAAGAATAAGAATTTGTTGGTTCCCAAAGCCAACTATCCTTACCAAGGAAAGCTTAACCTTCTTAAACTTTTTGGTACCACATGTTTTTAGCTTAATTTTGATGATTATTCGCCTACATTTTTTTTTCTTCTTTTTTTTTTTTATTTGGCGCCCAGTACTGCCAAAAATTGCAGAAGTTCATGTGGAAGTCTTTTCAACAAAAATGGATTTGCGATTTTTTTTAAGTTTTTGAGATATTTTTGGTGTGTAGATTCCTCTTTTTCCCTTTCCTTAGCACTTTTCATAGAAAAAAAAAAAACTCAAATAAAATTCTCAAATTTGGAAACCTTATTTTCCACAGGGAGCATTTTTTTTTGGGGGGGGGGGGTAAACGCCTAGAACCCTTTTTTGTTACTGTGAATGGTTAATATAAGAATTGACCTTTCAGGACTCTTCCGCCTTTTGTCCAATTTACCTGTAAATAGGTCCCTCTATGTGAAGCTAGAAATTGCAATGGTACTCTCACCTTTGATTCTTAACTCCACATTTTGACAAATAGGACTATAATTCCGAAGGAGATATTGCTACCGTAAAATAGCCTCCTGTTATTGAACAAAACATTAAAAAGATAAGACTGAAGCTTTTTTGTTGATTATGCTGACCTGAATTACTACAATTAATCAAAGCCGACATTGACTTGTATTTCTTTCGGACGAATATTATCAAACAGGAAAAGCAAGCACAGAAACATTTCGCTGAATGTGTTCAGCCATGAGACGATTTTTTTAATGTTTGCATTCTTGAAGTATTTTCTGGAACTTTTCAGGAAAAAATTTAATTTTTCATTTTGAATTTTTCAGTTGTAAAAAATTTCTTAATAAACTAAAGGTATTTTTACATCTCCATTTCCTAAAACCTAAATTATTCTAATAAATAAAACTAAGAATTCTGACCAGAAAATTTTACCGCGAAAGAGGCAACCACATTTGATTAAAAGAACAATATTTCAAAAAAAAATTGACAGCGATATTTATTTTACTCATGGAAATATTTTCAAAAATACCGTTAAAGAATTCAACAAAAAAAAAATAAACAAAGTTTGTACGAAGTACTTTTTAAGAGACTTCCTAATGTGATATTACTAAGGTGTAGCTAGTTTATCTATTCTTTTCTTTTCCTAGACAATCGAAGCATTAGATGAAGCCGGAGATCTCTTAGGAATCAAATATTCCAGAAAACCAAGGTCATTCAAACACATAGAATATGGCGAATCAATTGCAGTTAGTTCAGATTTGCACCATGATGTTGACAAAGTTGATTGAAGACTGATGTAAATTTTGAGTGAATTGGGCGCACAAGTTATGCCACTTTTTCCAACTGAACAATTTTTTCTGTCGCTCTTGCATAATTGCTGCCATCTAGATTAGAGTATTAAGCTAAGTTCTGACAGAAGATTAAATTTTGCAAGTGAATATGTTGGAAGTCTCCATTAAAAAAATCTCTACAATCGAATGCTTAAAAAAAGGAAACCGAAATTAAATTTTAACTACTACATGAACAGAAAGCCTTTATTTCTTTAGAAAATTTAACAGCCGGAGAAAATTATTTTTCAACTCCAAAACGAAACCATTCCCCTGTTCAAAAACATTTGTTATTTCGGCTGCCGAATCCGGTTTCAGAATCCGGCTGCCGAAGTGAGATTTAACTTTTGTCAGAACCTAACTTTAGTGCAATTTCGTTCGGACTTTTTTTTTTACTTTGCCCTATATAGTTGAGCTGTTAGTCCTTTTGTTATAGCATGCTAAAACTTTCTTTGAAGATTCATCCATTCCAGTGTACTGCCGAAGTTTGTAATAAATGTTAAGACTATGGTTATTAGGAGTAATACTTTTTGTTAGAAAATAAGATGGTTTAATTATTTTAATTTATGAACCCTTGCAAAATCAGTTTTTTTTAGCCATGAAAGTGTTGGATCCTTCAATTTCTTTTCTTCTTAAAAAACGATATATAAGTGGATAAACGTCATAAATCCGCGTATTTTTTGCGTATACTAATAAAGTACAAATAAGTTGATTGCAAGCACGCAGCATTTTACAATAGATCGCATAAAAAAAAATTGTAAATAAAGATTGTAAGCTCTGGGTTAACCTAAACGGCTGGAATAAACTGCACTGTATTTTAAAATTAACTTTTTATTGGTAAGATCATTCAAAAAAAGAAAAAAAATAAGAAAGTTGCCCTCCTCCCCTAGATTTTGAAAAATGTGATTTTTTTGCATCATCAAAAAAAAATGAAAAACGTTTCCCCCCTCCCCTCCCAACATTTATTTTATAAAGCTGCATAAAATTCTGTCAGAATCAACCATTCTGATTTAAAAGAGATTGAGGGTAGCGATAGAAAAGACGAACATTTCAAATAAAAAAACTGCATCGAATAGTCATGAAATTGAAATATTCGGGAGGTCTCTTTAAGTTTTTCGATAAAATTGAAGAATGTTGAAAATTTGAAAAGATTGGTGGATTTTAGCAAGGAAAAAAACAATTTTCGCTGCACTTTTTCTCACATTGGATCCTCCCTAACTATGTAACATTATTCAACCTTGGGCCATTAGTGGCCAAGTTTTAGCCATGTTTTCATTGATAAATCAACCTATTGATAAATCAACCTATCAAGTAAATCAACCTATTGGAAACCCAATTTCCCTTCTTTGAATAAAAAAAATAGTTTTCTTGCAGTGTCATTGGCTGATTTGCTTTCCTATTTGTCAGTATAAAGCAAAAAAAAATGAAAATAGGGGTTTAGTTTGTCAAAGCCTGCATTTTATGGAAATTAGAGCGGGATTTCAAGGCAAGGAATATACAGAATAAAAAAAGAGATATTTTTTGTAGCTAGTGATAATTTTTGTGATTATTAAGTTAGAACACCGCATTTGTATGGATTGTCGCGTCATATTTAAAAAGAAAGAAATTTTTATTTGAATTCTCCGAATGAACGGATATCTTTAAAAGAAGAAGGGAAAAACTGTATAATAAGTTAAAAAAAAGCGAGCAAACTGAAAGCTCCCACTGCAGTTATTGTGCTTTCCTCCGTCATTGTTTTCTTAACTGTACATAGAATTTTTAAAAAGAGAGGAGGG
This sequence comes from Artemia franciscana, assembly GCF_032884065.1. NCBI lineage: Eukaryota > Metazoa > Arthropoda > Branchiopoda > Anostraca > Artemiidae > Artemia > Artemia franciscana. The sequence continues at coordinate 48,443,475 of NC_088869.1, forward strand.
GGGTATTAAAAGATAATGGATAAGATAAGGGGTCTAAAAAGATAACAATTAATTCATAAACAACAAGTAGAACGATAGGGAAATTTTCTATATAAGACAGTAGAATGCAACTTTAACTAAATACGTTCAACGAGGACTGGTACAGTAAGTGAAGTGAAAAAGACAATTCATTCAAATGGAATGAAAAAAAAAAAAAACATTTACAAACAAGCACATAAAGCTAATCTTGCCTTTTTGGCAGCCAGCCTAGAAGGTCTGTCAATAACAGGTTGAGTGTTAACAGGCAAGATTAGCTTTAAGAACTTGTTTGTAAAAGTTCTTGTTTTATTCTATTTTATAGTCCTCGTTGAACTTTCCTAAAGTAATGATGCTAGGGCTGTTTTGAGAAAATATTTTAGTCTTAAAGATTGTATTTTGATGTGAATTCTGTTATATTCTTCGCTTTTCTTTTTCATTTGTTTTGCTGAGGACGGCCCTTGGATAAAGGGTTGTAATATTTATTTAAAGTTGCATCTGTCTTGTATAAAAAATGTCCGTGTTGTTCCACTTGTTGTTTATGGTGGAAATGCAGTGTGTTCTTCATCGTGATTTAACAATTAATTCTTTGTTTATTTGCAAAATAAAATAAGAAATAAACATTACTGCTTACTTTCGAAATAATCCCTGACACATGTCCAGTCTTCTTGGTATTTCGTAATCCTAGGGATTACAGCTTTTTCAAGTGCCCAGGGTCTATTTAAAGCTTAATAAGAAACGGTGATGTCAAAAAAGGTGAGGGAGGAGCTGCCCAAGAGGAGGAATGTATAAGTACATTTCCTTTGGAGGGAGGGAGGGGCATTTTCACTGTGAAATGTCCGTTTCATTTTGGTATTTTGCCTGAAAAAAATGTAAAAAACGACAGATTTACCGCCTTAGATTCTGAAAAGTACATTTTGCCTCCCCACTCCCAAATTTTAGTGAATTGACGCCACTGAGTGATGTTTGCCTAAGGGAAAAGTTTTGGAAACCAACTCCTTTTTCAAGTCACAGTACCATTTTTGAAAGTTGGCCTTTCACCACTAAAATGAACTCCCTATTAAAATTCACCTTCAACTGACATATAAGTATACGAAATAAACCTATCGGGGGAGGATGAGTTATCAGCTTGATGTTACTAAGTAGAAAGCGTCTAATCCAGAAAAATATAGACTGATAAGGGAACTGAGTGTCATATTTTACTGTAGTCCAAATTTACTTTAGAGAGACAACTTCAGCCTCTTTTATAAAATCAAAGAGTATGGATTAACAGATAGAAAAAGTGGGATCGAAATTTGGAAATATGATATTACTGGCTCTCTGTCATTACTCACCCGTAAAATTGGTATAGTTAGAAAGGAAGTCCTGTCGCAAAGGAAATCATATAGTGAAAACATGGAGTTTCACTACCCGGGGCCCTATCCCGCATTTTTTTTTTAGGGATGTGGGTTGATTTTACAAAATAATTTTTTTCGGGGGAGGGGGTCACAAAAAATGCATAATTTTGTTTTGTATGTTTTAATTGTTATAATTAAAATTTGTTATAATTTTGTTTATATTTTGTTTTATTATTTGTTTTATTCATTTTTGGTACTTTCTTGTGAGTCAGAAAAACATTTCGGTGGGTTCAAATCCCTCGCCTCCCCACCCTTGGATACGGCCTTGTCACTACCATTTGGGTCGCAATGCTTTTAAATAAACACAATTCAAATAAGTGTTTGCTGTCACTCTTGCTTAAGTATTAGGCTAAAGGGTTCTATTTTGTCCAATCACAAACTATAATATTTCTACGCAAATAGTTCTATCGTATTCCTGATATTTTGATAAAACTTTTGTGTTTTTTTTTTACATTATTTATTCATGCACTTGTCATATAAAGGTCGTTTTAATAAGCGAAACATCTTTACGGAGAAAATATTTCGGCAAAATAATTCTGAGAACTATCACTAGTTCGCTAGTGTTTTTTTGTTCATTGAGACGTAGGCACTAAAGCATCTTACTACTTATAATCTTTCATACAAATGTCAAAATCAGTGCCTCTTTGTTTTTAGCAAAAGTGTGTCAGCTTCTTTAATCTTGATTTGCTCTTCATAGATGTGTTTAAGTGCTTATACATTCGGCCTTTTATTTTACTAAAGCCTATTTGAGTATTGATCCAGCCGTTTCTTTATTTGCCTTGTTATGTTGAACAGCTTTATAGGCTACTTGCCGAATGGTAAAGACGGCCTTACCTCAGAAAGCTTTCGTGTTGATTTGATATGTATTTAATTAAATCCCGTTGTTTGAAATAAAAATCTCTTGGAATCTGATTTTTAAGCAATTTTGCTGTTTTTTTTTTTTGGGGGGGGGGGACTAAGCCCACAGGGCTTTTATAGATTTGTTCTTTAGTCAAGCATCGAGGTGAAGAAGAAGAAGAAGTCATATATACTATTAAACAATTAGAGTGATTTGGTTATGTTTTGCAGTAAAAATTAAATAAAAATATAGTCGCGAGTTCAATGCCAGAACCTAAGCGAAGAGTGATAAGAAAAAGATGATCTAAAAGCTGCGAATACCCTGCGAAATTTAAAGCCAAAATTAGATTAAGATGTGCAATTATAATGGCGGTATTTTTTCTCTTTTTTATATATACATCCATTATTATGTATATTTATAATTTAAACTCACGAGATGCAACTTTCTGACCATCTTTGATGCCACATTTTTTTAAGCACATTTATCCTTTGGCCGAGGGGAGTTTTAAGTATCAGACTTAAATATCGATGAGATCACTTTTCTGCTCCTCGGACCAGTCTTGGGTCAATTCATGCCTGAAAACAGCGATGTTTATGAAATTTGTGTTTGGTTGTTCCAAAGCTAGGAAGTTTTAAGGCAAAGGAAAGGTCTTTATCGGTAGCTAAAAAATTATAATGTTGATCGGAACCTGGAAGAGGAAGTAACCTGAGGAAACGAAATTTTAACTATTGGGCATAAATTAATTTCGTATGGTAGAATCCGTTAAAAAGCGATTCCTAAAGATGACTGACCAGTTGGTTGTATTTCCCCTTTTTTAGTAGTATCATGAAAAGAGAAATCACCAATGCAACAGCACAAACACAAAAAAAAAAGAGAGAGAGACAGAAGGAGAAAAGGAAGACTGTTTTCCTAAATTAGTGATTAATATAGACCAGCACTTGAATGAGGCCTTAACCCTACTCATCCATACAATCACATAGGTCAAACAGCATAGCCATACACAATCAACCATAAAGAATAATCCATGGACAGGCAGTCATGGCGTACTTGCTTATCAAAAGATTCAAGAAGTGAAGAAATTGAAAAACACAAAGCCCCTGGCATCTGTGGAATCTCTACGGAGAGCTTAAAAACGACGGTGGCACTATCCTGTTATGGCTGCAAATGCTATTCAATTCAATACGAGACTCGGAGATCATCCCGAAAGACTGGGGTACAGGAACGATCCTACCAATGTGGTAGAAAAAAGGTTCCAGGAGAGAGTGCAAGAACTGTAGAGGGATAACGCTACTCTTGATAACAGACTAGCTCTTTTCTGTGGTTTTATTGCAGCGATGCTTTGCACACCTCCGACAAAAGTGCAGAGTAGAGCAGGCGGATTTTATGCCTGGCCGATCAACGACAGAGCAGATATTTTCCGTAAGACATATCATGTCTTATCTGGCGAATCATAATCATTCGAATGGGCTCCGCCAGAAAGATTTCATTGCTTATGTAGATTTCAAGGCATTAAACTCAGTTGATTGAGATTCTCTGTGGAATATCCTTTCTAATACTGGCCTCCTACTCAGGGTCATGGATCGAGAAACTGAGAACTGTGTGCAAGTGAATGGTAGACGTAGCGCATTCTTTCCAGTAAGAACAGGAGTCAGACAAGGTTTTTCAGTTGCTCCTGAGCTATTTAATTGTATTATAGACCTTATTATGATGTGCACAACCTGAAATTTGAGCTTTGGACTCGAGTACGGGGATAGAGTTGTCACTGATTGTGTCTTTGCTGATGACATAGTACTAGTCATCAACTCCGAATCACAGCTGCTCATGGCTCAAAGAAGCTTATGGGTGAAGTTACCAGGACAGGACTATCCATTAACTGGAAGAAGACGAAAGTCATGGTAGTGCGGCCAAAGTCTGATGCCGACAATTCTAATTACTTGGTCGCCGGAAACCAAATCGAAGTGGTTGACCACTTTACTTATCTTGGTTCTATCATGTCATCAGATGGCTGCATCAAACATGAAGGTGCTGCCCGCACGGCCAAGCCCTTTGCTGTCTTTGGTAGACTGAGCCATGTTTGCATGAAGCCAATGATCAAACGAGCCACCAAAATGAAGATCCTTGGAGGCCATTCTATTCGATCCTGCTATACGTATTGAATTTGGCCTATACCTGCAGGTATCCAGTTGTCCAGCCGTTTCAACAATCTTCAATCTAAGTGGGTTCGCATAATCGAGGGAATTCGATGGACAGACTTTGTCAGCAACAACCGCCTATGAAGTATGACTTCCCAGTCACCTTTGTCACACCTGCTTGCCGAGCGGACACTTTGTTGGTTCGAATATCTTTTACGATTGCCTTCCGACACTGGCTCGGAGTCTTTGAGACTTTGAACCAACCAGTAGTGGCTGGAAGCATCCAAGAGAAAGGCCTAAGTTCCAGTGGAGTGATAGTCTCGGGATTTTTCTTGACCAAGCCGGAAATTCGCTGTCTGATGTAGAGGCCCTAGCTGCAGGCCGCCCCACATAGAGAAGGCTGACAACGCTCTCATCGCCATCCCGGCATGAGGATTAAGTAAGTGAGAGACTGTATATTGTTGCTGCTATATTGACTTTTTCTTAACGGAACACAAACGTAAGTAAAGTAAAATTTTAAGTTTAGCTCGAGTCTACTTTGCACTGCATATTCTATGAACGAAATTGTTTTCGTAAAGCGTCTTTCACATTACGCACCCATGTGAAGTGGTAAAGTTACTTTACATGTAACCTTTCAAGCTTAAACAAGTGTAACGTCAAATGGCTAACTTAAAATTTGTGTTACTATTATTTCATTCGTTTAAAGTATAGTAATTTTCATAAGCAGATTGTAAATAAATAAAAAAATGCGGGATAGAAATGGATATTCAAGCTACTATCAAGCGTGAAAGGCTTTCTAGGAAATTCAAAATTTATCAATTGCTCACTCAGAGATTCTGAGTCTGCAAAATTTTTTCATCAAATCAAAATGAAGGAATCAACCACTTTTATAACGCACTTCTTGAATTAACCTAAAACGGATTGATAACTTACCTAGTATAGACTCCAGTGCATATGGCTGCTATTATCTTTTGTCCCCTAGATACTGAAAAATACATCTTTCCCTTCCCCCTAAAATTTAGTGAGCATACATTTTTCAATTTTAATAGAAAACGAGTTCAGTTATTAAATAAAACACGTCAATAAAAAATGAATGAGATGGGAAAAGGAAGAAACAGATGGAGCAAGCTGATGGTGAGAGATGGTGGCGACGAATTTTTGTGTGGTATGACAATAAAAACTAATAATCGGCTCTGTCCGTCGAATGTTTTTTAAATAAAATGAATTTGAATTTGAATTTGAATTGAATTTATAAAAAAAACAGAGCACAGGCTTGGCCAGAAACATACGAGCAAGGATCGAGGTGGTACACCGAAAAGCCACGTGTTACTTCAATCACGGTATCTTCTGTATATTGTTCAGTTCCACTGAAAGGTAAAAAAGAAGAAACAAAAAGCAAAAAACACAAAGCTGTTTAATCTTTCAAGTGAAAGCAATTAAATCGAGGTTGCAGCCATTAAATGGCGAGTTTGTACATTTCCGAGAGAAAATAACTTGAGTTTGAAGTTTTACGCATGGCCAATAGTGTTTTCTCTTGACTTTTTCTTTGTTCGAGCAAGGAGCTGAAACAGTCAATTTGTAAATGTTTGACAGTGCGAAGCTGCTGTATATGTTCACGGGAGTATTTACCTAAAAATAATTATTGCAGAGAGAAGTGGAAGAGGATAGAAAGTATTCTCTGAGATAAAGATAAAGCTTGATACTAAACCAGAGAACTTATAATTTTGCATTCATTAATATTTACTTCTTAAAAATACCCTATTTATGTAAGACTATAATGGTCCTTGGACAAATTTCAGGGAAGAGATTCTCCCCCTCTTGCGTACAGGTTTGACTGAATAGATATGATTTTGCTTGATTAATTTGGAGTACAAAATATTACGATTAAAATTGAATTCTCAAAATAATGAAGACTTGAAACTTTATAGTAAAACACAACAAATATTGTAGAAACCAGCTTCCTACAGGCCTCAAAATAGGGATGAAACCTTTTAATTGACAGTGAAACTAATGTAAATTTTTTTAATTGGATATTTCGAACACGTATATAGTGTCCATCATCAGCAGTAAAACTGGAAATTTACACTGGAGATTGGAGTCTTGGTCGTACATCAGGTGACCAGTGTATAGTACTGAAGGGTCCTACAGAGGGCAGGCATACTGCAAGGCTGGTCGTACAGAACAAAGATATGCACGGAGGAGACTTTTGACATTGCAACCAAAGCGATACGTTCTGGACAGCGCTTGAAGGGGAGCATTACCTTTCCTAATTACACTGTCAAAATGTGCAGCGAAAGAGCAGTCTCTGGAGTCTCCTTTTTTCTTGGTGAGGGATCTCGCCAGGAAAAGGCACGACTCCCGTCTTTATTTTTTTTAGTTCCTTGTACACATCGAGCTCACTTAATTTAATCAAAACATCTGTGGGGCAATCTTCAAGCAGGGATTCTTTTTCCTGGGAATTCACAAGAGGAAATGTGGTACATATAGAGGCTATGAAGGCGGTAACGGCAGAGAACCCAAGTAAGCGTCCGCTGTCTTCTATTATCATCACAGTGGACTTAGACGATTTCCCGCTTAGTTTCTTGACCGACCGATCCCATTTCGCAGGCTCTCTGTTCAGAAGTAGCACCACTTTTTCGCGACCATACTTGCTTTTGGCGTTGCGTACCATACGGACTACCTGGTTCCGTAGAGTTGCTCCTTGGTCTGTTTTACCGCACGAGTAAAGATTACTTTACTCGCGGATTTTGGCTTTTATAGGGGAGAAATCCATGGTTTTTCATATTCACTCAGGGTCACTGTTTTTTTGTGAATATTTCACAATACTTAAAGGAAAGTACCTCACTGGAAGCGCACCGTCCATGGATGCTTCACTGAAATTGTATGTAGCTACCAACCGACCGTAATTCACAAATTCAGCTGTAGTTTGAAGGTAAAAAACAAGATCGTGCCGGTTTTTAGCGCTCTCTGTCTAGTAAACAACGGGAAAATCAGACACGAAAAGCTGCGAGATAGACACGGGTATGTACACATTGTCCAGATAACCTTATGATTCGGGTTAGCATATTCAGAGAGGAATTTGCATGACATGTATTTTCGCACATAGATAGCAACACCCCAATTGAGTCGGTTCTCACCTCTACTGCTGTGCGTGCTGAGAAACGAATTATATCCTGTAATTTGTCCTGAGGCATCATCAAGGCTCCAGATTTCCGTCACAGCAGCAACAGCTGTGTTTTCGCCTCAGAGTAAAACTTCTAAATCTTCCAGCTTGTTAAAGAGAGATAGGCAATTTTCCAAAAGGAAGTTCGGTATAGTGCAATGGGGTCTTATTGGATAAGGACAGGTGGACCTTCTGTAGTGAAGCACAAGGGGTTTTCGTCAAAACGCTATAGTCTCAGAATTTTGGCTGTCTTTGTTAGCGGAACTTTAACGATTGAAGGTTGTCACGGTTTGTAAGTCTTTTCAAAATAGCACATCCCCTTTCATTTCTCCCTGCTCGGCACCCGTGTTTTCTTCTCTTCGCTCTATTGCCACCATTGATTGAAGAGCCATCTGCATTTGTTTTCAGTAAGTGCATTGCACTTATCAATGTCAAAATAGATAACGTCAAAATAGTATAATGAAAACGCAAACGCCTCTAGACACAGCGGCTTCGATTTGAGGACAAAGGGGGGGGGGTATTGTAGTTGTTCATTTCAATGGAATTTGACAAAAGAAGCAAATACGCAAAATTAAAAAGCAAAAGTTAAAATAGTGGGCAAATAAGCAATAAAGTAATTTCTTAGGTCTAGAAAAATAATTTTAGATCACAATTTCAGTTTTTCGCTGAAATCTAATCTAATCTATTTTAATCTAAGATGTCCACGAATTTTCGATGACCACCCAATGATTAATTATTAGCCAGCAATTTTCCGGTAGTCTTCGTAATTTTTAGGTGAATTTTGTTGAATGTTTTATTGGTTTTTGGTGAATCGTTGGCGATGTTGATATAACGGCCCACAAATTTGAAGTTAAGCACAAGAAACTTCAAACTATATGGGAACGGTAGCTCAGGTACTCGCACTTCTCACAATCAATAACAGTGTATTATTGTACATAATTGCATTCATTGTTTGCTGACTGGAGGAGAATAGTTCTTCCAGTAGCTAGTTTTTTGAAGAAGAAGTCAAAGAGCTGAAAGGACTTGTTGTTAGTCCATATAGGCTACCTCCCTACAATTTTTAGAACTGGATCCCAAGGACGCTATATTTCCTATTTTGGATTGGTCGGCTACCTATGTACAATAATATCAATGGATTCAGTAAAATTCCAGTTTACAGACTTCTTGCTGTCTCAGAAAGGGGTTAGGTTAGAAAAATGAGTTTCAGGGACGGGTCTACAAGCTAAAGTATATCCCGGAAAGGTATTTTAAAGGACCCACCTCCACTCCTTCCCCTCTAGAGGGCCCTAAAATTTGCCTACATGACAGGTCTATACCTAGTTAAATTCTGACAAAACAACATTTTACCTTAATTTTCAGTTACCAGTTGCTTTTTTCTGCCTTTAGTTCTGAAAATGCAATTCCTGTTATTTAAGTAGAATTTTGAGCCATATCAATGTTTTTTTTTTTAATTTAGGAAATGTATTTGCATATCTCTAAAACATTACAAATTGGGATTGAGCAAAGTTTTGAAGCTGAAAACAATTTTGTTATACTTCATTAAAGCAGAAGATCTATTTTGCAAGGTTTCACTTTTATAACACACATATTATTAAAGGTCAGGACCCTCTAGCAGGAGAGAGAGTAGAGGTAGGTACTGCAAAATACCTTCTTGGGACATACTTTAGCCTGTAGACCCATCCCTGAAAGTCTCATTTTCCTAACCTAGCCCCTTTCTGAGATAACAAGAAGTCACTAAACTAGAATTTCACCATGGATTCTTTCATCTTCATATCTGCACAATAAAATATTATTATTTACTGCTATAGAGAATGCATATAATAAAATCAAACAAAAAATATTATGTTTTTTCTCAAATGAAGAATAAAACAGCCCTTTAGGTAATTATTGCTTGTTTAAAGAGGGTAGGTATATATATTTGATGCTCTAAAATGTCTTACAGAATGTTGCCTCACTTCTAAATAGAGTAAACAGTGAAGTCATACAGATGACTTATTCATCATACTATTACAGAGCAGTGTCCTAACATGAAGTGTTAGAACAAATAAATTGACTTACTAAGCCTGCAAAGTCACCCAGATGACTCTTTATACTATTTATTATCATGATCAGCCTAAATTAAGGTAAAACTTTAGGTTCATGACAAGCTGTTCAAAATGGAAACTATGTTGCAAAGAAGCATAGTTTCCAAACTATACCACTTAGAAATGCTAATTGTAGAAGTGCATCCATTTCTGGTTGACCCTCCTCCTCCATGGGGCAAATTAAAAATGTATTAAGTGGGCAGGGTTTTGAAGCTGAGAGGAAAGTTGGGGTTGTATAATATGAATGAAATTATATTTTAAATACTAATTCCAGTCATCACTGGTAATTCCTATATAGTATGAAATTGAAAGATAATTAAAAAACTCACACACCATTAATGCTAGGCTAATATCCAAGATAGTTCACTTTCAAACAAAACATAGGTCTGGTTTTGGTTACAGATAACATTACCTATAGAGCAAAGCATACTAGTCCTTGATTTCTTCAGGGAGTGGGGCAAGGTCTGTATTCTGATTGGTTGAATTGTTGGTTGATGTTTATGATGTACTTTTTGCTGATTGGTTAAGCTGATTTTTAAGTTTCTTTGAATTGGGATTTTAGAAAACTAAAAAATAGATGCACTTCTAGAATCAGCATTCCTAAGTGCATTTCTGTACTGCTTTGCAGCATAGTTTACATTTTTCAACAGCTTATGATGAAACTAAAGCTTTACCTAAATTAAGTTATACAGATAACATTGTTTGATTTTCACCTGAGAATACATTAAAGGTTAAGATCTTTCTATTACCCAGCTTGTGAATCAGGCAAATATGCCAATTTGTTTCTATACCCCTATGTGACTTTTTTCTGATTTCTGAATATAATAAATTACTTGGAAATTCAAGTTTATTTTTTTACAGACCCTCAAAGATGATAGCTTTTACTCATATTTTTAGCTAGCCTATGTAAAAGGGCTAAAACCAGCAAATTCTTACTTCATTACATGCAGAATAATTGTAGTTAACAAGTTTTGACTTCAGCTTCACTGTATTTCACCCCCACCCCCTTATTGTGTAATATATATATATATATATATATATATATATATATATATATATATATATATATATATATATATATATACATATATATCAACTTAAAGTAAACAGCAATTTTATAGATTTATAAAATAAAATATTGTTCAGTTAAATCATGATAAATCAATGCCTGTGGATTATACAATTTAAGAAAAATGGAATTACAATCAAATTACAAATTCTTAACCAATATTTCAACACTTTTCAACAGCAAAAAATAGGAGAAAAAGTTATAATATTAAAGGACTTAGGATTGAATTTCCTAGTGAAGCAAATATTATATTTAGAAAGCATAGAAATGGTATCCAGTGGTATGTTCACTTAGTTTGGTATTCAGTAATGGGAAGATGTCAACCTTTATGTATGATTTTTCATGACAATTATTTATTAAGCCTACCAACCTGCAACAAAAACACATAATAAAGCAAAAGTAAGCACAAGCACAAAAACATAACAATGTAATTTAAATTTCCATTATCTTCCATGGTCAAATCACCCTGCCAGTTTTTGTCACATATGGTCATAGGGAACTGGCTCCACTTCTGTTATTACTTTCAGTTGGGGAAGGGGGTGTTGGAGCTCATGGCATTCTGTAAGGGTTGTTTTGGAAATTTTGCCTAGTACTACATCTCATTAAATTTTTTGGGACAGAATGTTTTGGAGAAGATGGTAAAATCTGATACAGATCAACTTCTGATGACAGCTCCACATCACCTATGAATACTGAAGACTGCTGGGAATAGTGTCCAGCACTTGACTCTACAGTGCAGGACCATGGTTTGAAATGTGGCTTATTCCTGCAATAAAATCTAGCATTTTCAGCTGGATAAGATAAGATCTTGGGGCCATGCATGATAGTATTGCACCTTTTGTCCAATGTTTAGCTTCCTTTGATAGCTTGACTGAGATGGGTTGGTTGTATTTCAACTCTATTAGGTTCTTAGAAGCCCTGTCATAGTTCTGCTTCTGTGTTTGTTGTTGTTTGGCTCTGGCTGCACAGAACTTTGTCTTTGGAATAGTCTTTGGATGCAATTACTGCTGAGTGTATTGAAGGATGGATCTAACTTCTAGTCATAAGGAGGTGTGCAGGGGACAAAAATCCATCTATAGGAGAATTCAGGTACTCCAATAGACCAAGGTAGGGGTCTGTGTTGGATTCTATTGCTTTTAATATGATTCTGCAGGTTATATCCATAGCCTTCTCAGCATGGCCATTGGACTGTGGAAAATTTGAACTTGAAGTCATAACCTGGATATTACATTTCTTTAAAAAGGACTAGAATTCTTCTGATGTAAACTATGGTCCTTCTGCAGATGTCACTGGTTCAACTTGATCAATTTCTATAAAGCAACTTATAATAGCAGCTGATTACCAAGTTGTCTGTTCCTTTCAAACTTCCCACACGTTTTGTAGTTCTGGATCAGATCTTCAAATACTAAATTAATATTTGGCCAGTAAACAGCACTTCTGGCTCTTTGCTTGCTTTTTTTCCATCCCTAGGTGTGCTATGTGCAATTTATGCAGTATATCCCTTTATATATCCCTTTATGCAGTATATGTAATATATATATATATATATATATATATATATATATATATATATATATATATATATATATATATATACATATATATATATTTATATATATATATATTGGCAGAAGTTTTATTATGATTAAGTTGAGAAAGTTTGTTGGTGCAGGTCTGACACATAAGGACAAGTTTCTATAACCTATTTATAATTTAATATGTTGCTAAGTTTTTTTTTATTAACTATTGCCCATTAAGGCTTTTAGTCATGTCGTAATTTGCTATGGGGCAAGGGGGCAACTGCCCCTCCCAGACCTCGGTTTCCACTTCTAGACCTCAGTCCCCCCCCACCAGATAAAATTTAATTTGTTCTAAAATCGTGTCAAAACTAAGATAAACCTACATAATTCAAGCATCAACAGAAAAACAGATTAGTTTTTTAGTACATATTTACCTTTAATGTACTATATAGTACTAGTATTTATAGTACTTTATAGTACCTTTATGGTACCAAATGGCAAACGCGAATCATTCATAAATATTGCGGTAATATACTCAAATGATGACTATAATAGTATAGGGCTTTGGCATATCTTTGAGACTTCTTGGCAGTAATAATTCAAAAAGCTCGTGGGCCATTTCGTTTTCGAAAAACTCAGTATCTCATTTTGCTCCTAAGGTATCCAGAAGTTTCTCTTTTTTTTACCAATTGCTTTATTTCCGCTTTTCTCGCTAACAGAATGGGTTTGAAACGAGGTATTTGAGATCAAAATGATGTCGCATCTCAGATGTCTATAAAGTGTCCCTTTCACCAATAACTACTCCTTAATAACATTAAAAATAATAATAATAACTTTTAAGTGTTTTGTCCCCTGTAAAAATTTGCCTTGTGTCACATAATGTCTTTTGAAATACCACATCGGATTTGTGTTTATTCTGTTTTTTGGTGTATTTAAGTGTTAGTTTTTCAGCTGAAGTAGAAACGGCTGTCAAGTTGGGGAAGAAATTACATTGAATGTAATTTCTCTCTTTTTGACTTTTCTTTTGGGATTGCTTTATATATAGTTTCCGGGCCAGGTTGAATGGCTTTTAATTTATAATTGGTTCCAGAAACCAATAAGGAGTTTATTTCACATCCCATTTGAGGTTTATGAAACGTGGAACTGTTCTAGATTTGTTTTTTGACTTCATTTGCTTGCTGGATTCTAACAAGGATAGATCTAGTCTCATTTTGTATGTATTTTTTGATGAATTAACTAATATGCATGTATCCTACCAGCTGCAAGGAATCCTTGTCTGAGAGGACGCGGGTTCGAATCCCAGTGTACCCAATTCTTCGGTTTGGGACGGGGGTCAGTGGCGTGACTCTGTAAGCTTAGCCAGAGTCGACCCAGCTCTAAATGGGTACCTGGAGATATCTGGGGAAGGTAAACAGGAAGGGTGTGCGAAAGCAAAGGATGGCTGGCCCCCAACCCCCCATTGCACTTCCTGGCTGAAGGGCCAAGAAACGGAGATCAGCACCGCCGGTACAGACTGTAAAGTCTAATGCTGTATCCTTTACCTTACCTTACCTACCAGCTGCATCTATCACAGGAATACCATAAAGAGCTTCCAGAGCACTTTACCTGGGTTAGGAATTTAATGTGCCGTAATCCATATAGTCAAGTGCGTATTCCTCTAAGAGCCCTTGTGGGAATTGATCACTTGGGAATATTCTACTAGATTTGAGCTGTTTTGCTTTTAAATTTATGATGGCGTAGATTTACTAATGACAATGTTGCATGTTCATGGACCCTTCTTTTTGTTTGATTGTGTTTGGTTAGACTGTTGGTCCTAAGAGATTGGATAGGTGAGCAAAATCAAGGCCTTGTTCAACTGCTTATATGTCTTAATTGCTAAAGTAAGAAAACAATTTTTTTTCTCACCGAATAATTACCTTTAACCCATTATGATCTTCATTATTAATGTATTGAGTGATTTAACAGTAAATTTGGTTGTAACAAAACCTATTAAAAATAGTAAAAAAATCAAATATAGGAAAAAATATATATATTTTTACATAGCGTTTTTTTTAACAATTAACTTAATTGTGGGTTGTAGTGCTATATTTAGAAAGTAATGCTGTTACAGAAAATTACAAAATATAAATATATAAAATATATCATTGATACATATTTCATAAAATATAGGTGATACAGAAATATTATTTTTTGCTTATATTCTGCGCCATCTGCAGCTTCTTATCAATAATTTTCATTTTGCTTCTTAATCCGTTTTATTTATATATTTTTATTTGCTTTGTTGATAGTTTTACAACAGAAAAGTTTAAATTTTGTTCCTTTGTTTTGTTGAAGACCGTGTTTTTCCAGGAGAGAAATATTAATGTTACACAGGGGTCATTAAAACTGAAAATAGATGTCATTAAATACATTTCAGCATTGTTTGAGAATGAAGAGAACAAGACAAATTCAATTTTATCATGTAAATTGCACTACCATGTATTTAGTTTAATTTTACCAAATGCTTCTTTGTTTTTTTTTTTTTTTTTTTGTGAATGAATGTTTTCTGTGACAAACTTCTGGGAAGGCTTTTGAAGAAAACAAAGCAGACAGCAATCAAGGTTTGATATTATTCTGGTTTGCGCCCATTCAGTAAATGCAAAACAGTATCTCCCCAGAGCATTGGTGAATGGTTCGTCCAATTTTTAGTCGACATAAGTATTTTATGATCTATGGCTTGATTGACGGTTGAATCCCTGGTTTGTTTTCAAGAGTTATGGGAAGAAACATGCCAACATCCCATGTAACTTGGAGACTAACAAGGTAATTTTTTAGTTGCAGTTTGAGATAGATTTGGAAGTTTAAATGGAAGGATAAGTACTAAAATCAATGTTTTACATAAAAGACTCCCAAGATCAATAATAGAAGGAAAGGAATTTTTGTAGAGCTTTCTCTATTCAAAGCTTTTATTGTTTTAAAATATATGTGGTCATAAATGTTTTTAAACATATCATAATTGATAATTTGATTTCTCATCATTGTTTCCTTGTTTATTTGAAATATAACTGTTAGTATCTAACGGTTGTCAAAGTGAACACAACTCATATATTACTGGTATTTTGGAGGGTTTTTAGGGAGGGTTTGATACACACAAAAAATTATTTTGCTGCCGTGTTGTGCAGAAGGATCCGTTAGATTTCTCTTCTATTTCATCTCTTTCTCACCCTCTTCTGCTTAGAGATATAGCATATAACCTTCTAGTTTTATTTTGAAGAATAATTTACTGAAGGATATTATTTTCTTTCAGTTGAGTCAAAATAGAATATGTCAACGAAGTTTTGGAATTCGGTACGCATAAACAGTAAGAACCCACATATAATCAACAAAAGAGTGTGTGGTGTCAAATTTATCAAATCATATTTTAGAAAATCTAAATGTCTTTGTGTTGGTAACGATTTTCAGCAGATTCTCAGCTTTTCTGGCGAATACAGTACAATTACGAACAATATTGAGCAGTTAGAAGACTTCGAAGATTTTGAATTTAGTTGGGACATTCCCGTTGACGAAAGGAAATTATCAGTTCTAAATTTCCGGAAAGTTTTTCTAAAGACCGGATCTTCATATTATTGTGACGTGGAACTATTATGCTTTCAGCATGCCATAGTAACATATTATACTATAGATTGTCAGCGATTGTCTGTTTGGTACCAGATTTTTGAAAAAGAAAACAATGTGCATTTAAAAATGAGTTCAGAATTTTCCAAGGAGTATAAATGGCTTCAGAGTGTTTTTTTGCCTAAAATTAGAAAGTGGTATGACAGTTCCCAAGAGTTATGTGGAATGAAATCCAATGTCCTAGTTGACAATGAAGAGTATCAAACGTTATATCAAACACTTAAATTTAAATATGGAAACCAAATGGTGAAAATTTGGCCAGAATGTACTGACCCAGCAAAATTCGTTTTTGAAGATGTTGGTATTGCTGCCTATTTGATACTTTTGTGGCAGCAAGAACGAAAAGAGAAGGGTATTTCTGAATTCCAGTCTTTTATAGATATAGGTTGTGGAAATGGCTTGCTTGTATTCATTCTAGCAAGTGAAGGACATCCCGGGAGAGGCATTGACATCCGTTCCAGAAAGATATGGGAATTATATCCGTCGTTTGTGAAATTGGAAGTTGGTGTAGTGTCTCCAAACTCTGCAGATTTTCACGCAGATTGGTTAATAGGAAATCATTCAGATGAACTAACTCCTTGGTTACCCGTATTTGCGGCTAAATTTCAGTGTAGTTTCTTTGTGCTACCATGTTGTGCCTTCAACTTTTTTGGGAAATTTCAAAATCCAAAAGGTGGTAGTGATTTAAGTAAGTATCAATGTTACTTAAATTTTGTTGAGAAAGTTGGTCAAATGTGTGGTTTTCGTATTAAGAAAGACAGGTTGAAAATTCCTTCTACAAAACGAATTTGTTTTATTGGAACTGAGCGTGAAAAGGAAGTGACACAAGATAAAATTGATGATTTTATTAAAAGCTGTCTTCCGAAAGACCTAGCTATTCAAAATGTTAACTGGGATTCTTATTTTGTTGCAAGAGATGCCATGGAACCTGTCAGAAATTGTACCAAAATTGACGAAAGCATTAAGACTCGTGTAGTTGCATCAGTTGCAAGATATTTGCTGGAGAACTCCTGTAACTATGCAATTATTGACTCGAAAAAATGGAATAAAGGCAGAACTGTCCAGTTGTCTGAACTTGTTAACCTGATATCGAAAGAAGATTTGTCATGCATGAAGAATGAATACGGTGGGTTACAAACTTTACTAAGAAACCACTCCCATGTCTTCTTAGTATGTCAAGGGACAGTTAGGTTTAGAGCCCCCTTTGAAATGAGCGTTTCTGAATATCGGGAAAGCAAAGGTTCAAAAAAGCAGAAGTTACAGCGAACTTGGAAGAAGAAAGAATGCTGGTTCTTAGCTAATCATCCAAATGGATGTCCTTGTTCAGACGCGGAATGTAGATATTCACACGTTGTTAGATGATTGTGTTATTTTTAATTGCTTTTTGAAATAAAGTTTGTTTTTGCTCATTTTGTAAAAAAAAACATTGTTTAAGCACTGGTAAAGAACCTTTTTCCTAGAATACAAAACGTGACTGGATTTGTTGGGAAGAGAGCCTACCGTAAAGCCATATCACATGCTCTAGTTGGAAGGTCAAAAGTCCTTTCTTCCTATTGCCCCTCGAAAAGGGAGTCTAATTTTCCTTTTGAAGACCTGTTTAATTGCTTGGGTAAATAACCAAACAGGTACATGTATAGCTGAAAGGTATACATAGGTCAGACCTAACGTTGCCAAAATAGGAAACGCAAATTTTTTAAGACTCAGTCTTTAGGTGCCCTAAGAGGAGAATGTCATTTTGACTAATCTCTCTAACACTTTTCTGTCTGTTTTTAGGTTTTATCAATATAACTTAAGTATGCTCCTCATAAATTCCGGAAATTGTTTCTAGAACTAATTTTTTTTTTGGATTGGTAGCAGTGCCCCAACATTTTTGGGCATTCAGTAAAAAATGAGTCGGTAAAATGGTGTCGCGAAGCGCCACGATTTTTCCGATGCCGCCAAAATTTTTTGTTTGGTTAAATAAAGACCACGAAAATACTGACATGCCATTTACAGAAATCTCGACCTTAGTAAACGCAGCAGTTTTACCAACTCCTGCCGTGATTTTATAGATATTGCCACAATTTTCCATTTGATTAAATAAAGAGTATGAAAAGCATAACTATCACATTAATCGAAATCATTCGTCTAATGCAATGAGAATCCTTAATACTGTGTTTAAGTTAAAGTTATTTATTATTCAAGTCGAAAGTGAGTACAGTGTTTAAATATACTGAAAAAATAATATAAAAAAGAGAACAAACAGAATGTAATGAATTTGTTTCGATTAGTAGAGAAAATTAGAGTTGAAAACAAGGTAGATGACTCTTCTAGTTTTCTAGGGCCCCTCAATGAACTGATAAAATATAGAATCAAATCTATATATATGTAAATAAGTTGTCTGTGTGTGTGTGTCGAGTGACGTAATGTTTGTGTGTCGACTGACGTCATGTTTGTCGACTGACGAGATTAAAGACCGGGACATCGGGACACAAATGACGACCGGGACACCAGGACATAGGTATTATAAATGACGACCGGGGCACTCAAAGAGAAAGCGACCGGGACACAAGGAATGTTCGATTAGCAATCACCATCAACAAAGCACCGGGACACAAATGACGACCGGGACACAGGGAATATAAATGACGACCAGGATACTCAAAGAGAAATTACAGACCGGAACACAAATGACGACCGGGACACAGGGAATATAAATGACGACCGCGACACTCAGAGAGAAATTACAGACTGGGACACCGGGACACAAATGACAACCGGGACACAGGGAGACAACAACAACGGGGACGCCGGGGGGCACAGGGGGATATATAAATGACGACGGGGACACAGGGAATGTTCGATTAGCAATCACCATCAACAAAGCTCAAGGGCAATCATTACAATAATGAGGTATAGATCTGAATATAGATTGTTTTACCCGTGGAAAATTATATGTTGCATGTTCAAGAGTCGGTAAACCTGACAATCTATTTATATGCACAGATAATGGGACAGCCAAGAATGTTGTATATTCGCAAGTTTTACGTAGTTAATATATATATATATATATATATATATATATATATATATATATATATATATATATATATATATATATATATATATATATATATATCTATATTTACAGGTGGGACACAGGGAAACAATAGGGAATATAAATGACAACCGGGACACTTAAAGAGAAAGCAACCGGGACACAAGGAATGTTCGATTAGCAATCAGGGACACAGGGAAACAACAACAACGGGGACGCCAGGGGCACAGGGGGATATATATAAATGACGACGGGGACACAGGGAATGTTCGATTAGCAATCACCATCAACAAAGCTCAAGGGCAATCATTAGAATAATAAGGTATAAATCTGAATACAGATTGTTTTTCCCATGGACAATTATATGTTGCATGTTCAAGAGTCGGTAAACCTGACAATCTACTTATATGCACAGACAATGGGACAGCCAAGAATGTTGTATATTCGCAAGTTTTATGTAGTTAAAAATATATTTATATCTATCTATATTGACAGGTGGGACACAGGGACACAACTACAATGGCGCGTAACGACTTACGCGCGCGGTAGGGCTTGGGGGGGCGCGAAGCGCCCCCTCCAACTAGGTGTTGGGGCCGCGCCACCCCAACAGCTAGTAAGTTATAAAAACATCTTAAAAATCAGACGTTCAATAATTAAATTAAGAAATAAATATATAGCGCTAGCATTTAGTCGGCCAAATTTAGTTGGATAAAAAAAAAATACAACAAAGCAACTTTAGGGCACAGTTTATTCTTAAAGGAGTGGGGTTCACAAAGAGAATCTTGGAGGAATCCTACTTTGCACAGATATGCCTTAAAGACATCTAAAAAGGACTTTGATCCGCAAAATATCCAGTTATTTATAGGATATACTCTCTAAACCAGATTGAGATTATACTGAACTAGATTTGCTTTGCTTGAGCGTTGCTACATCAACACTTTTTTTTCCATTGACCATCCATTAAATGAACTAGATGTTGACCCTTAACACTTCTAAAACAATAAGTCATTAAAAGACTTTTCGTTTAAAAAATTACTATAGGATCATTAAAAACAGTCTTGAAATATACTGCCCCTGCATTGGATCAACTTTACTCTTTGTTTTGTGATACTAAATCAATGTTGTTGTTTTTTTTAATTGCATCGTGTATATAAGCTATTGATGACTTGCTTTGCCTCTAAACACAAGCAACTAATCTTCGTTGTTAGTTCTAAAATGACATCAGGTGGAATTTAACGCTACATTACTTGGTCTCAAAAACTAACCGCTATGATTTGCATCGGATGCATTCGAGGGTAAGACCAGTTTGATTGTATGTCCATCATCGACTGATTGCCACACAAACAATTAACTGATAGACCCGCTGCTGTGTTGTATTATTCCTTGTAACTGTTGCATACCAACTTGCATGAAGACACTTTTGTATAGCTTGAAATCTATCGGAGACGAATAAAAGGCGCATCAACTGGCACATTTGTGTATCCCATTGCCCCCTGAAGATGGACATGCTTTATGATCCTTACTTAAAATTTGATCTCTTTGATTGAAGAGAAATCCCCTAACAGCGAAGCCTAGCTCCTGGACAGTAAACTTTAGTTTTGTGTTTAGTCTTATTGGTTGTATGTACCTGACTATTAAAATGTAGTCTCTCTATCCTTCTTTTCGAAACTACTTGCCCCAGTAAGTTTCAAGGGAATGCGATCACTTTTATATAGAAATAAGAGAAGTGGAGTATGTCTCCGAAAGTCATTCTAATATCCCACTTGCCAACGTACTTATCCCGTAAATATCAAGCTGATCTGGGAGATATGCAAACCTTCCTTTTGGAAAGTTAATGGATATAGAGGGGTTTCGGGGGGGGGGGGTGGCTTACTGGCCCTTCTATTCCTTCAATTTTGAATATTGAGAATTATCGAATGATTCCGTCTTAAACAAGGTGCACCATTCCCAAATTTGTACAAAAAGTGTGTGTGTGTGTGTGTGTATAAAGGGGATGGACTGTTTGTGAACCCGTTCTGTGGTTCAAGACATGTAAATTGAAAACAATTAAGGTTTTTCAAGTTAAAAAAGCTTGAACGTGACTACTTTTATATTAAATGGCTAAATATGAAAAAGCTGCAGGGTGTTGGAAGGGGAAGAGGGGCAACTCTGTGCTTCCAAAAATATAATGTTGAAAATTATTTTATTGTTAAGTTATAAATAATTTTTTGAAAATTATTTCGTTAGAAATTATTATTTGTAGGCCATGACACAATTGTTTCATTGCTATGAGATTAAATTTTAGGATTTTAAGGAGGCGACATAGACATTGTACATCAGCGAATACTTCCATCCTGTTTTCTTCCAACTACAATATTGACAGGGATTTTTCAAAAAAATGGCTTTTGAAAGTAATGATCACATTACTACTCATAATATAGGCTATCGTGTTATCTATAGATTGCATAAATGTATACGTTACTTCAATAATTTCCCTGAGCATCGAAATTAACAATCCACACACCCAATTTTAGATAGCTTCAATTTAGATGGGCATCTAGATCAAAGGTCTGACTGGTATCCAAGTACCAACTTTAGTTTTACCAAGAACGTACCAGTTCAGATACCTCACTCCATCTCTCCCCCTCCCTTCCCAAATTGACGCCACTAGCTGAAAAAAGTTCTAAGCAGGCGGAAGAAAATATTTGGAAATCATTAATGTTAAAGTATCATAAGGCTGAAAGCTTTGGCTCTTCTTAAATTTTAAATTTAAGACTATGCTGAAGCTGGCCCAAGGAGGTGGGGAATTGCGACTTTCCCAGCCTTGGAAGACTGAAAATACCTACAAAGTCCACATTTCGGCATAGAAAAATTCGTTGGCCTATAACATCCTTATCAAAAATTTTCAAGCATCATGATTCATAGTAAATGTCTGCAAAATGGGAAGGTGCCCAAGATCAAAGTATAATTAAAACCTAGATGTATTTTTAATTATATTCGAGTATTTTCTTAGTCTCATCGTTAGTTTTTTACGAATGGAAATTCTTGCCTGACTCTCTGTCGGGCCGTTTTTTATTTTTAAGCTCTCATAAATTAGCTATTTCTGACTAATTGTTATGCACATTGAAGTTTTTTTTATGTTTTCTCATGTCAATTTCAAATTCCTAGTATATTTTAAAGTTCTAATTTTTAACTGGATTAATTTAGGCTTGTAAAATGAAATTTCAACCGTACGTCTTTTCATTGGTTTTAGTAGTAATAATAGCTGTAGTAAAACTATTGGGACAAACATGAATTCAAATTCGTATAAGGTATCACAACAAGAAAAATAAGAAAAGCCCTCCTTGTGTTTTTACATCTGATTTCAACACCTGTAAGCTTGTGACGCTCGTTTAAATGTGGGCCAGGCAACTAGACCTTTTACCTGAATTTCCTTTGCAACTCAGTCTCAAAGAACTTGACCTAAATTAAATTTCTAGTTCTACTTTTATTCTTCAATAAAATTGTAACAGAAAGCAATGGAACGCCTCAGTCAATTATGGAAAATAAACAGGACAAACATTCTTGAGATCCAAATAACGGGTAATAAATACGGTGACTAAATAACCCCAAGCACATTTCAATGAAGTCCTAGAGTACGTTTGGGGGTTCATGGAGTTTATATGACTATAGCTGAACTATTTTCAACCTCAAAGGGTTACTCTGAAAGTTTTATTTTAACATTTTATTATAGTGATAAAGAAGCTAACTTTTGATGTTTGGACCTTATCACAACCACAGTCGACTTAACTGTTGTCAAGTTAACCAACGTAATTCAGGGTCAGAAAGCACTCCTAAATTAACGTAGCTTGATATGTTTCCACCTTGAGCTTAAATCATAGTTATAATAATTCCTTAGCCAGGATTCACCCCTACCGAAAATACGCTTATATTAGTAACCTTTTGATAAGTAGAGGCTGCTTTGTTGTGTAAATTTTGACTAAAAAAAAAAAAAAAATATTTTGGCAGCTGTGAATTAATATTTTTAATTCAATTAGCTCGAAGACATTCGTAATAAATTGCTTCCTGCATTACCACCCACCTCCCCAAAAAGAATAAAATGAACCATTCCAAATTCCAATAGTTTCCCTGTTTATGTTATTTGTTTCATATACTTTATTTACTCTCCTCCCCCCCTGTTTTATCAATTAGTTTAACCCTGTATAATTTATGCTGGTTTTATTTATTATTTTAGTCTTTTGATATTTTGAATTTTTATCTATCATTTTGCTACCAATCTTATGTTTTTTTTCCTTTGCTCATTTTTATGTTTTGATTGTGAAGTGTGAATTTGGTCTATATGGGCTTGTGATAGCCATTTTCAGATTAAATTTTGTCTGCAGATGTAACCTTAGTTAATCATTTGATTTAACCATTAGGTGCTAGTGAGTTGCTACTGATGGTGAATTTGAGTCAAATAATTTTCTGTGGTTATTTTTCTTTTATTGCAAAAACGGAAACTAGGAACAGCATTTAAAAAAAAGAAGAAAATCTGATTTTTCTTTCTGTGTATACGGACTTGACAGTTGAGGAAATAGCTTTACAGGCTTTTTGTCCCTAGACAATATGAATTAGATAGAATTCCTTGTAAAGCACGGAATTGTTTGATTTGTATAGATAATATTTGGAGGGAAATATTAAATTATTCGACATACTATTTTAATTTTTATAATAATGTTCTTGTGAGCTTCGCGTTCAGAAAGACTTGGTATAGAACTGGTGAGGGTTAGAAAGCCACAGTATTTTAACGACAAAAACCGTATATACAAAGAAAAATTATTATGTAAAAAAACAAATCAATTTAAAAATAACATATTCAAATCACAATATGCTTCGACCATTTTTTAACGAGTACTTTGTACTGAAAAAGAAGACGTAGAAAAATCAACTGAAGCAATACTAATTATATAAAATAAGACAAAACTTGTTTAAAAAAAAAGGTAGTACATGTGCATTTCGCAATTTAAAATTAGTGACAAATATAAACTTAAACTTCACAGTACATAAATAAAAAATACTTTGTGCATCCAAATCAAGCAGTTCAATTCAAACGTGTAAATAAAGAACATTCACATGTAGTTGGATAAGACTGGCTTTGAAGATTGGGATAAAAATATATAATTGTAGTTTGAGTATTCGGAATGCACTTTCAAAAGACTAGCATTGCTAAAAAGAGAAATTAACAAAATTGGCAGTGAAACTTGGTGCACTAGTAAAAAATTGAGCACTGGTAAAAATATTTAGTTTAACACGCACTTTCTAGTCTTTCCCTTTTTCTACGATACATTTCATACTCCTGGCGAATTGCTTTTACACGGTCTTCAACCGTGATCTCGTCATCAGGAGATTGCTGTCTTTGAAGTCTCTCCCACCGACTATCACTGCCTTCGCCAGAACTTGGTGTGGAATCAAACTCATAGTGATGGTCCACGCTTATGTCAAGTGCGCCAACAGATTCTTGATTATAAAAGTCTGTTTTCTTTGGGGGGAGGGGTGGAGGCGGTTTTAATGGTAGGGGTGGAGGAATGTTTGCATAATGATGATCATGTACACTAAAAGTGCGTGATACTTTTGCTCTTACTCTAGGAACTGGTTTTAGTCGTGTTGAATCTGACGAAGATTGTAATACAGATTGCGATCCTGAGCTACTACTTTGGTTCTGTTGAGAAGTATTCTTACTTTCAAACCCTGAGGAGCTAGATATACTCTCTTGCTGAGGAGGGCGAGGTGGGATTTGACTACTACCTCGTCCACTGGAAATGCTGGTAATGCTATTTCCCCTTTGAACAGGCGATATAACTAGATAAGGTGGTGAGCTTGTTGCAAGTGGCCTCTGTTCAGTATGCTGCAACAACGGATATGTCTCTTCCTTAGCTTTTGGCGATGCAACTTTTTGACGAGGAGTACCAGGAGGTGATATGTATGGAAATAGTCTTCTGTTTCCTGGAGGAGGCAGTGTTTGTGGCTGCATGATCCTTTTTTCATGAATTTGAGAAAATGTCTGAGGTTTGGGTACATTGATTCTAATATTTACGTCCCCTGTAAAAGAACCTGCCGCCATAGTTGGAGACGAAATCCTAGAAAGATTTCTCCCCTGTGATCCGGAAGAAATAGAGTAAATACTTGGGCTTCTTAAGGAGCGTTCGTCAGCTGACCTAACGTCCTTAACATGGACGGGTGGGGACCTTTTGTGAGATCCAGATGAAGAAGAGTACAAACTGGGACTGACAGGATCTTGACCTTCTCTGGACATGGGCTCAACATATGGAGGACTAGAAAAATTATCTGCAATACGGCCTTGTCTGTTAAGCACCTCTTTCTGCTGAGATCCAGAAAAATTGGAGCAAGACGCAGGGCTCCTTGGGTGTTCAAAAATACGAAATTCTGAAGGATATGTGTTTGTTGCGTGTTGCCAAGTTGTAACAGGCTCAGAAACTAATAAAGACTTGCCTACATCTGTGTCTCTTTTGAACGGATCTAGTGTCCGACGAGGTCTTACAGCGGGGACAGCTGTCTGAGTAGATCTAAACCGAGAATGGGGTGACTCATTCATGATACGCAAAGGGTTTACTGCTGGTCTATCAATACGGTATAGAGGGGTATCAAGGGGCACTGGACTTGTCAATTGTTTTCTTAAAGTTATTGGTCTATTTGACAAACCTTCAGAAAGCGGTGACAACGATGGAAGCTCTGTCCTGGTTATTTCACCACTTGTGGGAGTAGCATCAGAAGTTAGGATAGTGCTAGGGAAAGACCTCTCAACGCTACTAGGTACAGCAACTGAGCTAAGGTCATCTACAAACCGACCTACAGTTGGCCCAGGGGAGCTTGAACGAATTGATCGCAGGGTCTGTGCCCCAGGTGTATAGTACGTAGAAGGATCATAAATTGTTGAAATAGTAGGTAATGGTTTTGCAGGTGTTCGCAGAAACGCCTGATTTTGTTCCCGGTTCGTTTGAGATAATTCGCGTCGCAAGATAGGTTTTTGTGGACTAACTCTATCTCGTCCTACCCTATAGAAACCACTTTCAATAATTGGAGAATCTGGATATCCTTGGTAAATATTTTTTCTTGGGTAAAATGTTCTTGGGGTATTGACATAATCATGACGAGTAAGTGGTGGTACTTCTGTTATCAACCACGGTGGAAGATCCCCAATTCTCCGCCTTTTGGCAGGAGATGCATCTACACTCTCAAGCACAAAACGGCCGTCAGCACTACGGGAAATATAACCAGGGGGCTGAGTATATTCAGCGTACACATGGTATTTAGGTTTTTGTCTGTAACGTAAACGCTGTCTATCACTTTGAACTGAGTACGGGGAGGGTCGCCTTATTCTGATCCACTCCGATTCATCAGATTGTTCTTTTATAGCACTTGGTTCAGACTCACCCTCACTAGATGAATCGCTGCTAAAATGTAAACAGTCTTTGAAAATTACACTATTCACTGATTGGCTTAATTCCTCTATTCCCATCATAAAGGACAATCGGCTTGATCCTCCTCTGAAAGGAAAAAGGAGGAATAAATTTTGTTTCTAAGTAGAACTGAAAGTACAAATCATAGCTGAATATTATATGTACTAACATGCGTAAGAATCTTATTACAAGTAGGAAAATCTGATCTATTGAGCTTTAAGAAAAAATACTCTTCTCGTAAAACACTTAATGAACCAAATTTTTACCGATTGATAGGAACAAAAAGAGAGGAAAGATAATGGACACGCTAGATACAATGAGAAGTTTTACAAAAAAATAAATTAGATTATGTTCAGGCTTAAGTCTCAGTTTAATGTTTTTAGTTTGAATGTTAGGACACTCACAGGCCTAATGGTTTTCAGTGACCATGGGGAAATTTCAGCCCTCTCCCCTTAATATGCAGATGGGCCTATCTTTCACGAAATACTCTACGGATATTGATTATCTAAATAGTTTTCCAGCAGGTGCTGTGGCCATGGCAAAGCGTACCTCCTTGCTCTTCTCCCTAGCTACGTCGTTGAGTCCACTTAGATCCACACCGTTATTAAAAAAAAAACTGTAATAAAAAGATTTATCAATTTATTTCCTTATAAATCCTGGTTTTTTATTCTTGGATGTATTTATCTTTTTCACACCTTGCATATTTATCTTTACTATTCTTTTGTTACAGCCCTGGAAAGTAGGATTGAACCACACTTTCCTAGTTTATAGCGTCAGTCAAATGAGTACTTAACAATATCCCCAGGCAATTCCTTGAAAATAATTTAGACTAGCAAACGTTCCTCAAATTTCAAGGTACCCATGTTTCATAGCTATACTTGACCTCCATCATTATCATGACTTCCAAAACTACGACTATCTATAATAGGTAATTTTTCCCATGGAATTGCACATTTTTCAAATTTCGAATAAAATTTTAACGGAAAATAGATGAGAGGTAAGAATGACTTTCAGAGTACTAACCGTCGCTTTTCCTTCTTCTAATTGTTGCATGAAAGAAAAATAGACTATTAAAACCAATGTTTTTATGACGCTGCATCAGTCAATGAACAGATTTCGTTATGCATCTTCTTTATGCCACCGGGGCAAAAGAAAACATTCTCTAACCTCCAAAAGAAGAAGAATTATATATATCATTTACTTTTCAAATATTTGGAAGTTGTAAAATGTATCTTCCACTATTAGACTCCCCAGCTGAACGGAAATTTAGCACCTCCCCAAGTGACATCTCTCTTAACTACCGTAGTGATTTTTAATCACGTAAGATGTCCACTGCTTACACTTCTTTGAAAAAGGCGATTTTCAATACTATAGCTGCAACTTGAATCAAAAAGACAAGATATTTATATCATTGAAACTAATTACAGTTTTGTACTTGGATAAGTCAGAATTAATATGTTGCTTAACTTTTTCTTAGAGAATGATCTATACTCGTATAAAAATAGGAAAATATGTTTTATAATATGTTTACTCAGCCTTTTTTAATGTTTTCTCAGCCTTTCCAGCGTAGTCTTCAATCTAAAATACATACAACGAAAATTTTGAAAATATAATTAGGTAGAGGAATAAAGTCCAAACACCACGTATGTTCTTATTGTATAATAATATAAACATATTTAAATAGTCAACCTCTACCCTCAGCCAAACAGAAAGCTCGAATTCACCATACCATTTTCTGCACTACAAAAAGTATAAATAATAGTGTAAAAACATATATATATATATATATATATATATATATATATATATATATATATATATATATATATATATATATATATATATATATATATATATATATATATATATATATATATATATATATATATATATATTTATAAATATAAAGTGTAACAATAGATGTGCAACAACTTATTTATATGAATTTATATTATTTACCATAGTTAATGAATGTTTATTACAATGCATTTATCGGAATATTGTTATATTATCTTCTTACATTTGTTCTACAAGTCTGTTCTCTTGGTCCACTGAAAACGGCATGTATATTGTTTAATAAAATATTGGAAACTTGTACAGGGAATTAAAATTTTAAGGTCATTTTTCATCCTCAAGATCAAATAATTAGGACAGAAAAATACACAATATGTTTGTTTTCCGCTAGTTGTATTGCGTATCAAACAGTTCGTGGTAACGAACGTGGTAACGTTCGTGATAACAAACGTGGTAAGGAGCGACCCGGCTCAAAAGTAACCAAAATTCTAAAAAATGGAATTTTGATACCAAGAGTTACATAAAAAAATCGCATTTTAATGCTGATTTTAAATATGTAAGTTTCATCAATATTAGTCTTACCGATCAAAAGTTATGAGCCTGAGAAAATTTGCCTCATTTTAGAAAATAGGGGGAAAACATCCCCTAAAAGTAATAGAATCTTAGCGAAAATCACACCATCAGATTCAGCGTATCAGAAAACCTTATTGTAGAAGTTTCAAGCTCCTGTCTACAAAAATGTGGAATTTCGCGTTTTTTGCCAGAAGACAAATCACGGATGCGTGTTTATTTGTTTTTTAATTTTTTTCCCCAAGGGTGATCGTATCGACCAAGTGGTCCTAGAATGTCGCAAGAGGGCTCATTCTAACGGAAATGAAAAGCTCTAGTGCCCTTTTTAAGTGACCAAAAAAATTGGAGGGCACCTAGGCCCCCTCCCACGCTCATATTTTCCCCGAAGTCACCGGATCAAAATTTTGAGATAGCCATTGTGTTCAGCATAGTTGAAAACCATAATAAATATGTCTTTGGGGATGACTTACTCCCCCGCAGTCCCCGTGGGAGGGGCTGCGAATTACAAACTTTGACCTGTGTTTACATATAGTAATGGTTACTGGGAAGTTTATAGACGTTTTCAGGGGGATTTTTTTGGTTTGGGAGGAAGAGTTGAGGGGGGGGCTTACGTGGGAGAATCTTTCCATGGAGGAACTTCTCATGGGGGAAGAGAATTTCAATGAAGGGGCGCAGAATTTTCTAGCATTATTTTAAACAAAATAAAAAAAAAATTTGAAAAGTTTTTTTTTGAACTGAAAGTGAGGAGCAGCATTAAAATTTGAGACGAGCAGAAATTATTACGCATATGAGGGGTTTACCTCCTCGTAATACCTCGCTCTTTACGCTAAAGTATTTTTAGTAATTTCAACTATTTATTCTACGGCCTTTGTGATTCAGGGGTCATTCTTAAGGAATTGAGACAAAATTTAAGCTTTAGTGTAAAGAGCGAGGTATCAACGAGGGGTGAATTCTCTCAAATACGCAATAAAAACATACGAATATAGAAGTTCGTTACGTAAGTTAATTCGTAAGTCACGTACTATTTTTTACTAATGAAAACGTTCGTAAAAAATTAAAAGTTCTAGTTGCCTTTTAAGTAATCAAAAAATTGGAGGGCAACTAGGCTTCCTCCCTCGCTGCTTTTTTCTCAAAATCTTCCGATTAAAACAATGAGAAAGTCATTTAGCCAAAAAAAATTAATATGCTAATTTCGTTTTAATTATTTATGTGCGGAGAGCCAAGATCAAAACATGCATTAATTCAAAAACGTCCAGAAATTAAATAAAAAAACAAGTTTTTTAAATGAAAGTAAGGAGCAACATTAAAACTTGAAACGAACAGAAATTACTCCGTATATGAAAGGGGCTTTTCCTCCTCAATACCCCGCTCTTTACGCTAAGGTTTTTTACTGTTTTAAAAAGTTCAGTTAAGAGAAAGAGTCAAACTTTAGTGTAAAGAGAGAGGCTTTGAGGAGGAAAAGCCCCTTTCATATACGGAGTAATTTCTGTTCGTTTTAAGTTTTAATGTTGCTTCTTAATTTCATTTAAAAAACTTGTCTTTTTTTAATTTTTTAATTGCAGTGAGGCGCTAGTTTTTAGAATTATACAGATATTAATTATTCTAAAAGGCCCGTAATGAATCTTCATTATAATCGTTTTTCTGTGCAAATACTAATTGAAATATTTCGATCGTTTTGATACATATATGATCAGCTTGATTATTTTGTTCTAATTAAATTAAATATCAAATTTTTACAATGAAAGTATCAGATAATTATTTTATTAAACTGTTGTAATTAAATCATTATTGTATAAATCATTACAAATTACTATAATTACAATTATATCATAAAAATAATTTAATTGTTTCCAATATTAAACTCAAAAAGACAAGATCTCCAATTGATCCAATTAAGAATTGGCTTGATTTATCATGTATTTTTTTTTTTTTTAGTTCAAGTTCTATTTATTTTCATAAAATAACAATAACAAAAAACAATAGCCCAAAGGGCTCAATGGCCCGTTATAGGCACCACTCTTCCTCAAATTTGAAATCTATTAACAAGCATGTCTCACATACAGATTTTTAGCCTTCATCCCTTCACCTTTTGCTTTCAAAATATGTGCAGGGTCGAGTCCTGGCTCTGTTGAACTGAAAGTCGCTTCGTCAGAATTTTTACATAAATCGATCAAATAAAGAAATACATAAGTTTACCTTCCCTGGGATTTTAATGGACCAATAACATCATTAGATGTTCTGATGATGTTAATTGATAAGATGTTAATAGGTAAGAGATCACTAGAAAATGGTTAAAGATGTGCCTACCAAATGTGTGTGTGTGGGGGGGGGGAGGTCAGTCACCCCCTATGGTTGAAGCTTCACCAGATTAGTCGCCGAAATAGGTAATGGTGTTCGGGTTCTTAGTATTTCTTCGCATTAAATTTACAAAAAGTTCGACAGAACAGGCTTTAACTCGAAGATACGACTAAGTGCTGTAGCATGCAAATTTCAAAGAAACATAGAAAGAAAGACATAACCCTTCCCATGCGGACAGAGTAGCTACTCTTACTTAATTTGTATTTGGAGAAGTGGTATTTCCTGGTATCTCACAAGTCCTAAAATTAAACTATTAAGAATGAAAAAAGAATGGTAAAAAATATAGAAAAAACTTTCAAAGATGGAGACCGATAGAGTAGAATATGATGGTTTACAGAAGTTAAATTGGGTGAGCACAGAAAGGGAGACAGACATTGAAATAAATTAAGAAAACCATGACTAAGATCTTTTTTTAATGTTTCTAAATCTAGTATATTTATTGACCCTTAGGTATTGTGATTCCTAGAACTATCATGTTGTACATATATAACAAAATTGACTTCATTTAAACAGTCATTAAAAAATTTTCTGTTGTTTCATTTATCCAACAGTTCGTGGTAACGAACTGTAGTAAGGAGCGACCCGGCTCAATAGTAACCAAAACTCTAAAACATTGAATTTTGATATCAATAGCTACATCAAAAGAATCGCATTTTAATGCTGATTTTAAATATATAAGTTTCATCAAGTTTAGTCTTACCCATCAAAAGTTACGAGCCTGAGAAAATTTGCCTTATTTAGGAAAATAGGGGGAAACACCCCCTAAAAGTCGTAGGATCTTAACAAAAATGACACCATCAGATTCAGCGTATCAGAGAACCCTACTGTAGAAGTTTCAAGCTCCTATCTACAAAAATGTGGAATTTTGTATTTTTTGCCAGAAGACAAATCACGGGTGCGTGTTTATTTGTTTTTTGTTGTTTTTTTTCCCCAGGGGTCATCGTATCGACCAAGTGGTCCTGGAATGTCGCAAGAGGGCTCATTCTAATGGAAATGAAAAGTTCTAGTGCCCTTTTTAAGAGACCAAAAAAATTGGAGGGCATCTAGGCCCCCTCCCACGCTCATTTTTTCCCAAAGTCAACGGATCAAAATTTTGAGATAGCCATTTTGTTCAGCATAGCCAAAAACCATAATAACTATGTCTTTAGGGATGACTTACTCCCCCACAATCCCTGGGGGAGGGGCTGCAAGTTACAAACTTTGACCAGTGTTTACATATAGTAATGCTTATTGGGAAGTGTACAGACGTTTTCAGGGGGATTTTATTTTGTTTGGGGGTGGGGCTGAGGAGAGGGGCTATGTTGGAGGATCTTTCCTTGGAGGAATCTGTCATGTGGGAAGAAAAATTCAATGACAAGGGCGCAGGATTCTCTAGCATTACTATAAGAAAACAATGAAACATAAACATGAAAACGTTTTTTCAAATGAAAGGAAGAAGTAGCATTGAAACTTAAAACGAACAGAGATTATTACGCATATGAGGGGTTCTAAAAATACTTTAGCATAAAGAGCGAGGTATTTAGGAAGGAAATAAACGTTCATTTCTGAACGTTTTTGAATCAATGCATGTTTTGATTTTAGCTCTCCGAGAAAAAATGAGCGGGGGAGGAAGCCTAGTTGCCCTCTGATTTTTTGGTTAATTAAAAAGGCAACTAGAACTTTTAATTTTTTACGAATCTTTTTATTAGTAAAAGATTTACGTAACTTATAAATTAGCTTACGTAAAGAACTTTTGTATTCTCATGTTTTTATTACATATATGAGGGGGTTCGCCCCCTCGTCAGTACCTCGCTCTTTACACTAAAGCTTAAATTTTGTCCCAATTCATTAAGAATGACCCCTGAATCACAAAAGCCGTAGAATAAATAGTTGAAATTACTAAAAATACTTTAGCGTAAAGAACGAAGTATTAGAAGGAAGTGAGCCCCTCATATGGGTAATAATTTCTGTCTGTTTTAAGTTTCAATGCTGTTCCTTACTTCCAGCTGAAAAAACTTTTTCATATTTATTTTTTAATTGTTTTTTTTAAATAATGCTAGTAAATCCTCTCCCTTCATGGAAATTTTCTTCTCCCACGACAAATTCTCGATGGAAAGTTCCCCAGCATATCCCCCTCTTCTCAACCCCTCCCCCCAACCAAAAAAATCCTCCTGAAAACGCCTGTACACTTCCCAATAACCATTACTATATGTAAGCACTGGTCAAAGTTAGTAACTTGTCGCCCCTCCCACGGGGACTGTGGGGGAGTAAGTCGTCCCCAAAGACATAGTTATAAGGTTTTTCGACTACACTGAATAAAATGGCTAGCTCAGAATTTTGATCCGTTGACTTTGTGAAAATAATTAGAGGGTAGGGGGCCTAGGTGCCCTCCAATTTTTTGGACTAGAAATTTTCATTTCCGTTAGAATGAGCCCTCTTGCAACATTCTAGGACAACTGGGTCGATACGATCACCCCTGAAAAAAAAAAAAAAAAAAAAAAAAAAAAAAAAAAAAAAAAAAAAAAAAAAAAACACGCATCCGTGATCTGCCTTCTGGCAAAAAATGCAATACAAATTTTTGTAGATAGGAGCTTGAAACTTCTACAGCAGGGTTCTCTGATACGCTGAATCTGATGGTGTGATTTTCGTTAAGATTCTATGACTTTTAGGTCTAAAATAACGCAAATTTTCTCAGGCTCGTAACTTTTGATGGGTAAGACTAAACTTGATGAAACTTATATATTTAAAATCAGCATTAAAATTCGATTCTTTTGATGTAGCTATTGGTATCAAAATTCCATTTTTTAGACTTTTGGTTACTATTGAGCCGGGTCGCTCCTCACTACAGTTCGTTACCACGAACTGTTTGATGATACCAATGCTCCGAAAAGGACTGCATAATCCAAAAAACCTAAACTATTAAAAGAGCAATTGCGACGTTATAATCACACACGTGATTGGTCATATTAGTGAAGTCTGATGGCCCGAGATACTGACATTATTATGCGAAGATAATTGGGAAAAAGCCCATAAAATCGGCTTCTTACCAACTAAGAGACTTCCAAAATGGACCTTACTTCTAGCTGATATACATATATTCGGTTTTTTGTTGCTTTTTATATACTATTTGTCTATAAGTATAATAATCTTTTGGAGCTCATTTTGTATGGTACTAGGATAGGTTTGGGTCGTGCAGAGCTTTCCTTTAGTCTGGCTTTCTTCTTCAACGTGTTATTGATGCTTTACATTCTTTTAGATGACCGAACCGATTCTTAAAAATGATTCTTATAAAATTAATATTGTAATTACTAAACCAAAAAGGCCGTAATCATTCAGTGATACAGGAATTTTACTTCGTTCAATTCTCATCTATGCTCTTCCCACAAGAAATTTGAAACTTTGTTTTCACTTCCGTGAATAATTTGAAAAATAGAGATTTGCATTTAGGTCTTGTTTAGGACAATACGTAATAATTTGCCATTATCATGCCAGATAGGAGTCGTTTTAGTAATTTATTTTATCATTTTCTCCCCCAACTCAAAACATATGAATGTGTTCAGCTATAATATGATTTTTACAGATTTTTCTTATTTAAATTCCCGAAAAGCCATCTGTAATATAATATAAGTTATATAACATAACGAAAGTTATAATATAAAAAAAAATTTATGATATAAAAAATGAAGTTATAATATGAAAATTACATTATTGTTATATTATCTATAACATAACAATAATATAATATAATAATACAGTATAATTAGTTTTCAAACACAGAGTTTTACAATTTTCTACCCATCCTCGAATAAAAACTTGGTATGACATAGAATCTGGCAGTTAAATTTCAATGTCGGTATGCAAAAGCAATCCAAAGCGCTGAGCAAAGAACGTGAGTAATTTATAAGAATGGAAAATGACATTAATGTCGACAGAAACAGTAAAGCTATCTGGTGTGTGGCATTTCTTAGTTTGTTTTTCAGTGTAATAGTAAAGTAAAATTATTGTAATTTCGAAGATAAGCGCAGCAATAAGTCTCTCATATCAGTTTATGAAAAAAAACACAGTTATGAAGCTTGAAAAAATGCCAAAAAAACACTAAATTCAAGTTAGTTTTAGTATTGATGACTTTAGACACTAGCACATATTTCCACTTATACAAGTAAACTATACTCTTTGGTACTAATTCAAAAATTTATTTTTGAAGCATATTCCTACTATAAACCATTCATCTGATATATAGAACTCAGGTTTAGTCATATTTAATCTTTTAGAAAGACTTTAAGTAACTTGGTATTTATGTTTTAAATATCTATTTTCATTATATTGCATTATCTAGATATGCACAATAACTAGGTGAAAATTCTCAAAAATCCAGTTGATATTTGTTTTTGCTACAAAAGCATACTCTGTTTAACCTATTTAATTCAAAATAAGAATTTAATTGTAAAATATACTTTAGACTATCTTTTCAAATTAGGGGCAAACCTTATGATATGATGTCTTTTTATATTAGTTTTTTAGCTGATATTTCCATGCAAAAACTCCTATGCGACGCCACATAAGAGCAACCAGCTCTTGAGAAATTTAATTGTTTTATGACAATAGTATGCGTGATTGTTTTCTTTTCTTATGTTTTTCCATGCATTTCTTGAGAATTGACCTGATATTTTGTAACTTTTTGTAAATATGAACAAGAAAGAATTTATTTCGCTATATTTATATTTGTGTGCAAGTAAAAACAAAGATGGTGCAAACCTTTTTGAAGGAATGGGTTTGGCTTGGCTCCCATTTCTTGCTTCAGTTATTCGACATGCTACCATGTTATAGGCTAGAAAAAAAATTGCATAGAATAATCATTTGTTAATACGAGTAGACAAAACAAATGGTTGACAACCGCAGCTGTAATAATAAATATTCCTAAGGATTGAGACCGTCTATTTCAGCAAAATGTAATTTGGATACACAAATTTCTGATGGTGTAATATCCCCCCCCCTCATTTTTTTTATTTTTTGGGTCGAGCTAGAGTATAACAGGCTAAAACATAAATGAAAAAGATTTATATGAAATAGATGTTAGAACAAAGATACTAGAAAATGAGAATGCTAAAAACGAAAAAGAGGCTACAGCATAAATGAAAAAGCACCAAAAAGACTTTTTAAATTCTATAGTCTATGATGACAAAATTTCATCTTCACTAAGTTTGTCGCAAATGCTTCTCTATGCTCTAGACAAACACCCTTGCCATCTATCTTGACTGCAAAAGTGGTCCTCGATTAAGCCATGCCTTCTCTAGGCGTCCATAATTTGTATTGCTCTAGAATTTAATAGCAACGGAACAGTCATTGAAGCACAATTTGTTATTGGTAGGTTTTACAAGGAAATAGCCTATCTTACAGAAGTTCATACACACACAAGAAGTTAAGAGGCTCTTAGCAATTTCTTTGAACTCTTGCCTACCCCCTTTTTTCTAATACTTTATTTTCATATTAAAAATAAGAAAATTGAACTTTTAAGCATCTAAAAAGAATGCCCCATCTCCCCTCTTTTGGTAGCCCTACGTACATATTCACGCCAACAATTTCTTCTTCAAACTTTGTTGTCTTGACTTTTGTAAAAAAAACCTTGTTTATTAATTTTTTTTCAAGAGACAATTTATTTTCAAAAGTCACAGTAAAAACCAGGAAATAAATGCTTGATAAAAACTCCAGGTTATGGATTCCAATAGTCCACGACATGTTGCCGCCTAAAAGCAATATCGTACCCATGAAGCCTCTAGGAACCGCTTCCCACCCCTAATAGCTATCATGTCTCGTTACTTTTGTTGGAATATAATTCCAAAATATTCC
This sequence comes from Artemia franciscana, assembly GCF_032884065.1. Taxonomy (NCBI): domain Eukaryota; kingdom Metazoa; phylum Arthropoda; class Branchiopoda; order Anostraca; family Artemiidae; genus Artemia; species Artemia franciscana. The sequence continues at coordinate 48,480,368 of NC_088869.1, forward strand.
CCATCTCGCACTCCTGTGTGCATATCTGCCTAAAATATTTGAGTTTTGTGAAACACTGGTTTTTATTAGTAATTCCATTAAACTAATTAAACGAACTACCACGTGGACTAACCACGGGGGAAGATCATTACCTCAAGGAAAGAATTACCACACTCAACACCACTTTAGCGATAGATTGTGAATTTCCACAATTCTAAAGGTTTGAATTTAATTAAAATACTTTCGAAAACGCAAAAATGAGCCTCAATTTGATCCTAAATTTACTCCTTGGACTATCAGGTATGGCACTGTCAAAGCGGCCTGGGTTACCTAGCGGCCTGGGTCATTTAATGATTGTCAGGTCTTGATTGTCTGTCAACAAAAAGTCAGTATCTTTTAAATGCAGTATTTTATGGTAAGAAGAATTATCGGCCTGTGTGGTTTTCTATAAAAAAAAGCTAAGAAAACGTGTCCTCTATTTCCCTTTTGCTATATTCAAGTGTATTTAACAACTTTTTGGTAACCTTATTTGGCTCTAAGCTCTGTGCCAGTTGGATAACACGAGCACGGCACTATGCTTAGATGTTTCATGAAGATTTAGTTATCTGAAAATGAAAATACCTTTTTCCTGTTTTCTTCTTCTTCTTTTATTGCAAATTTTCACCGTACAGACACTAAGGATAATGGCAACAATGAAAAACAAAATCCCTCCCACGATGCCTGCAGTAACGGCCTTATCTTTCATTTGCTGAGGAACTTGAAATCGTATTATTTCACTTGTTGCTTGGTTTGTCAATGTGTGCGCGTTCACCCGGAAATGATAAGATTTTCCGTGCATTAAATTCTTCACTGAAAAAAAAAATGTATGTTCACGCATAGTTTATGTAGAAGATATTTCCACAGAGGTGTGGGGAAAACTTTAATCCTCACTGCCTTCTACTCTTTCTTTATTGACAGGAAGATCTTTAGCCATATCCAATTCCTTACTGAGAGAGAAGCCCCAATATAACCTTCAAGGATAAAAGGACTTAAACCAAGTAAGTCATAGTTTAAAATAAATCGGACTTTAAAATAAGAAAAAATTGAGAAGAAAAACAATACGATGCGTGAAAATTAAAATTAGGAACATACTCTCTGGAAAGACAAAGTCACAGGCGGCGGAGGTTTAATCCTCTCCAAAGCTTAGTTTTTACCCACAATTTTATCTGAAAAGCAATAAAAGTCAAATATTTTGAGTATCTTTGGTAAGCAAGGTAACACCAATAGATACTCAGTTAGGTTTTATAGTTAATTTGCATTTTTATGTTTTAATGTTTGTAGCATTTTTGAAGAGAGTGATAGCTCATATTTGCTATACCATAGGCTTGTTTTTGTTTGATATCACAAAAATATACTCTGTCTAATACACAAAAAAGTCAAAAGAAATATCTTCGATGTTGCTCCTTAAGCAATGAAATCGAAAGCATTTGTTGCATTGAGAAAATTCCTTATTGGATATATAGAGATAGTAAATATGTATAGAAAGCTACCACTTTCAAGTTTTCGTTAGCTGTCATAGACAGTCGATTATGTCTTTTCTGACACCAAGGTTTTTAGTGACCGAGGTAATTTCTATCCATAAAACTAGATTACTTTCAATCAGCGATGCCATTTTTCTCCAGAAAAGGACCAAAAATCTAATAAGCCCCCTCCCCCTCATCGAGTTTTTATGTACATATTCTCTATTTATAGCTAAGAATAAAAATCTTTTCGGCCTCAAAGATGAAATGAACAGAAATCCTAACCTGAAATAAGAAATTTTTCCGTATTTTTAGGTTTACAAATCAAATCACAGGGGATCCGTATGTCTACCTCCCAGTTGAGCATATAAAACTGCAAACCATCCGGCACGTAATCTCTATGTTTAGCTGTGGCAATTCAAAGTCCTTGTCTGAAGATTGGCTCCGCCTATACTTTTTCGTCCCCTTCCCCAGCCTAGATTTTAAAAATTTTCTGTCTTGAAACTTTTATTGAAAAATACATTTTGAGGTTTACATTGAAAAAAAATAGGATTACCCCCCCCCCCTCTACTGTATTTTCATGAATTGATGCTTATGGTGATGGACTAATTTCTTAAGTTCAGAAGGTACTTGCCAAAGTGACAAATCGGTCTCCCAGCACTACCGGGAAGTCAAAATTTCTTTCTAAAAAAAGCAAAAAAAAGTAAAAAAAAAGCAAAAAATGCTTTTTTTCACTTTTTTGAATCAATCAGTTTTTGGTAACAAACTGTAAGGAAGGAGTGACTCCGCTTAAATAGTAACGATAAACTCTAAAAAATAGAATTTTGACAGTAAAAGATTTATTTGCCTCTCACTCAGACTATTTGTCTTGGCTTTATCTCCAATTAGCCATGGCTTGATGGCAACTTGATTTTAATTAGCCAAATAATCGGCTTTTATGGTGATTCTAAATAAATAAGAATCATTAAGTTTAATGTTAACTTTCAAAACCCACTAGAAAATTTGCCCGATTTTTGAAAAAGAGGGGAAAATCCCCTGGGTGATAATATGGAGCCAACGGTCCTAGAAGACCAGGAGAGGGCTTATTTGAATGGAAATTAAAACTTGTAGTACCCTAGTTAAATGACCAAAAAGATTGGAGGGCAACGAGGCCCTCTCTTGCACCTTTTTTACCCTTAAGTCGTCGCATCAAAATTTTTAGATAGCCATTTTGTTCAGCATAGTTGTCCAATAAATATGCCTTTGGAAATTATGTGGACCCTCCCCCCCCAGTCCCCGAGGAATGGACTGCAAGTTATGAAATTTACACATTGTTTACATATAGTTGCCTATTTGTTATTGGGAAGTATGTAGACGTTTTTCAGATGGGGGAGGGTTTCTTTGGGGGGTATTTTCCACGGGCAAAATATATTGTTGGGGGGTTCTGGGGATGAACTTTCAAGGGGAAATTTTACAAAGGGAGAATTTCATAAAATTCATGAACGAAATTCGTTTCATTTATCTTACTTTCTCTTTGGTGACTTAATTTTACACGGGGAGACGGTCTGAAAGAACTTTCAGGCGAAAATTTTCAACAGGGTCAGAATCTTTTGGGGGATTTTGCTGTGGAGGGGGGTGTATTCTATAGAGGAAATTATCCACCGGAGAGTTATCACAAGGATAAACTTTCCGCGGGAGAAACTTTCCCTTGGGAGGGGGAGGGGTAGGTACGGTAAAAACGTTCCACATAGAGGGTATTTCTGGTAGAATTCAAAAACCGCTCTTTTTTAATGAAAGTATGCTAAGGAGATTTTTGTCAGGCGGAACCATCCACAAGAAATTTTTAGGGAGGAATTTGTAGCAAGGATGGCGGTGTCCAGGGGTGATTTCCAGAGGGATTGAGCATTTTGCGCGGGAGGAATGTTTTTGGGGTAGGGATTATTTTCCATGGAGAGGGAAGTGGATTTCCCGGCATTAACCGAAAAAAGATCAGAAATTAAGTAAGGACCAATGTTAAGACTTGAAACGAAAAGAAATTTTCCCTGCATGAAAGCGGCTGCCTCCTCTTAAATACCCTGCTCTTTACGCCAAAGTTTGATCTTTTGCCAAAATTATTTAAAAACGATTTATGAAATACAAGGCCCGTTCAGTTAGAATCGAAAGCTGTTTTTTCTAAATACTGAAAAACTTTAGCGTAAAGAGCATGGTATTGAGGAGGGGGTAGCAACTTCCATACACGGAATAATTTATGTTCCTTTTAACGTTGCTCCTTGCTTTCAGTTGAAAAAACTTGTTTTGTTTTTTTAATCTAATAGACACAAGGATTTGCCGAAGCACAACAATCATCTTACGTCAAAAATTTGGCATAGATTAAAGGAACCCAAATGCAGGTAGCACTTGTAACAACCTAAACCGTTGTAAAAACTGAGCACTGTTTCTAATATACTGTTACTAAGCGACTTGCAGTGCAAAATATTGTTTCTTCTAATATTGTGTCTTCTTCTGTTACAATGACGATATGACAGACTCTCAAACGTCGACTAGACCTCGGTATTTTGTAACAGTTTATTTTTTGGTGATTTAGCAAAAGAATAGAAGTTTAGAGCTATATGCAGCAATAATAGCTTTTTAGAAAGTCCAAGCATAAAGTATGTTAAAAAGTAAGCCGGCGGGGTTTTTAGATAAAATAGGAAATTCGTAAATAAGCAGCTATTATTAATAGAATTGAACATACCAAAAAAGGAAGTTTCGCTTGGCATTATTTCCGTCTTGCTCAGCCGTTTCCAGGTGGTGTCTACCTGGTAATCAACCGTATAGTAAGCCACTGCTGCTGCATCTTCTTTTGGTGCAATCCATTTTAAAATATAACCACCCTGAACTACGCTGATAGTTAAGTTGTGAGGTGGATTAGGTTTGGGGCCTAAAAAAAGAATCATTTTAGTGTTAATGTTAAAGAGGCCTACATCCTCCTCTTTATTTGGGCCACATGTTGGTTTCCCTGCTTTGTGAAGCGATATGTTAGAAGTATTTTACCGGAGAGTATGGGATTGGCAGAAACATTTTACAAGATTAAAAATAGGTTGAAATTTACCTTCTGGGAAGCTAATAATGGTTTGGATTAGATTTTTTTTTTAATTCTAAAACTGGAATTCCCGAGCTTTGTATTTTAAGGAAAAAGTAGATTTATTTTTCTTTACAAATAGAAGAACCCAGAAACAACCATCACTGACAACCCAATTGGTCTTCCTGACAGTTTTAGAGGGATGTTATGAATGTTGTTTTTGTTAATAAATTTGTTTTCAGCTTCAAAACGTTGACAAAACAAGGATCTACATATATTTTGATAAAAACAAGACCGTTCATATGGTTAAACGAGACAACGAAAATTTGGTGAACTTTTGAAAAACTTTCGACTTCGCTGAGTTTAAGATAATTATAAAAAAAACTTCATCTTTAGTAGGAACGATTTTTATGTCGTCTTGGCATAATAATTTGTCATTGTTTACTTTATTGTTTTATTATTTCTGGATTATTGCTATTAACTTTTTGCCACCCTTTGTTAGCGAGGGCTGAAAGCCCAAGCAAGTAGAGAGATACGACAAAACCAGATGATAATGCCCTGAGGTTGAACCCTCCTTATGTTGTTCTAGATGGTAAAAATGTGTGATCCATGTAATATATTAAGGAAGAACTCCAGTCTCAACACATTTTAAACCTAGATCAGTCATTTTACTCCAAAACTTTATACGTTAACTCTTCTTTTTCATCAAAGGGTGTTGTACGTTTATTAACAGTAATACACATACGAACAATGGAACTCCCTTTACATTTTCGGTGAATTGACACCAAGATTGTGTTGTAGGGAGTCAACCTTTAATATAAGCCTAGTTATTGGGTAGATTTAATTTTCATACGTCGTTTTATTGAATTCCTGAAAACCCTTGTTAGATTCTCTGCGCTTTATTCTCTAAATTGTCACAGAATGATTCGTTCTGTTTTGTGTGTTCACTCAATCAGTTCAGTGACATTATTTGGAAGGGGACATGTGCTCCTCTATATTTCGAAAAGTACCTTTTTCGGATGTATTTTTATTCAGGAATGCCCTTTTTATGTATTTTCATATAATTTTTTTTAATTAACGCTACTGTGAGTTTCTTCCTCTATGGTTTGAAGATAAATAAAAACATTCAAAATATTTTCTATGCGTAAGTGGATATTTCGCTGATCAGCCTCTGGGTACCAGGAAGGGTTCATTGGTGTAAGCAAGAGTATCTTCTAAGTGGGGTCGAAAGGACGGCTCTGATTTATAATCTCATGTCAGAGCTTTCATATTCTATTCTTAGAAAGAATTTGCCAATTAACAATATACAAATGCATGAGTAAAATACGGAATTTTACAGAGTTTAGTAAAAAAAAAGTTATTCTATTACTATAGCCATTGACACATTGGTAACGACACACGAAATTGTGGATTTTTTTTTAGAAAAAATTAAGGTGCAAAAAAAGGGATTTTTTAAGAACAGGAAGGGGGAGGGGTTCTATTTTTTTTAATGGAGATATAAAAATATTTGTGGCTTTTCATCATCCATGCTAGGAGGTTAAATTGTTTGTGATTGCTTTTTGTCATTTTCAATTTGTTTTTTAATTGGAAAAAATTAATTAAAAAAACAAAAGAGTAATTAAATAAAATTTTATTGTAAAAAATGTAACCCTTCTTTCTCACTTTAAGCCATGGATCGTACAATATAGTTTTAGGGGGCGATATTTTAGCAATTTTGGCGATTTATAGGGTACACTATTTTACTCATTAGAAAAAGAACATAAAGCACAAGTAAATCATCAGTTTGATGCATCTAACTTGGTTATTAGTATTACTGGATCGATTGATGACCTATGAGAAATTACCATATTTTTCCTCTTATCATTCGCGTTAATTCAAAACGTCTCCTATTATGCAAATGCAAGCGTTGTTTTACTAGTAAGCTTAAACTTAAATTTTTCGCATGCTGACCAATGGTCTGCGTGACGCATGTACCGACCTCCTGATTCAGTGCCTTCAGGCGGGAGTGCAATGCGTAGTTGGGGGGAAATCGTCTGACGCATCCCGTGTTTTCCCCCCAGATTTCTCCAGGTACCCATTTAGAGCTGGATCGACTCTGAGCTTACAGATTCGCAGCACTGACCCCCGTTCCAAGCAAAATAATCGGCGACACCAGGACTCGAACCCCTGAATTTACTAATAGAGTAATTAGAGTTGTAACGTCTTAAAAGCATAGTTTAAAAATCTCTTGGGCTATTTATCTTTAAATCCGAAAATTCCTTTAGAAATGACTACAGACCGAAATTTTTCGGGTAAAAGCAGCTACTTAGTGCAAGCTCATATGAAGTCTATTCGATAAGCGTAATAAAGAGAAAAAAAACGAAATAAAAGAAACATGAATTAAGACAAACCTGAACGAATATTTAACTTAGGATAATACTCCATGCCAAAAGGGTCTTTGGGCAGCGTCACAACAGAATAATCTCTGATTTCTATAAGAAAAGGAAAAACAATCATGCAAAATAAAAAAGACAATAAAAGTTGTAACTATAATAAAACAAGAAGATTAACTTATTCGTGCATAAAAAAGGAACGCCATTTCAGAAAATAAAACAAAACTGGCCAATAAGCAAAAATTATCTTGTTAACTCCATGTTTTAAGCTTATTCGGACTTGTTTTGAAAAAGAAGAGAAATTTATAATCAGTCCGATCACCTCCCATTCACCTCCCTTTGCAATTTGCCTCCTTTCATATAAAGTCCTTTGGGCTCCATTTGAAATGAAAGGAGGTGAATACATTTATAAGCGAGATCGATAAGCAGTTGTACAAAAAGCAAAAATCACAGATTTTGGGACATAAATTCCAAGAAAAGCTTCAGTTTTTCCTGGTTGCAGTAGTCGCTGTAACAAACTAACGGATGAATCTCACTCGCTCTATCCGACATTTAAAAAATAATGCGTTTTTAAATAGATTTTAAAATGCATAAGAATCGTCATTTGACACTGATTCTAGAACGGTAATTATTAACCATGTTAAAGTAAAGTAATGACAAAAAAATACGTTTATGGGAGTTTCTGAAAAGTGTTTGAAAACCCTAAAAAACAGTGGTACCTCGGATCAAAAGCATATAATTGCTATTACCATGGTCGAAAACCCTAAACTGGAGGTTCCCCAAGAAGGAAAATTCTTGAGGGATTTACCAAGAAGGACGGTCCAAGCGCATGTGTGTTTCTTAGTTTGCGTATTTCTGTTTCCCTTATTTAACACCAAAGATATATTGAACCAGTAGTGAAGAGAAAAGGGAGTAGATCATTTCGCCGGAAATTCAAAGTTTTAGCATTCTTTTTAACGAACGAAATGTATTGTTCCACAGGAAAATCCCGATTCTGCCATCTTGTGTCGCAAACTAATAATTTTGGTCTGGGCATAAAGATGACCTTTGTTTCACAGTTCGTAGTATTATTTTTTTCTTCTTTTTATCTTCTTTTTGTTGCATTGTCTTTTCATAGTAGACATTTCATTAAAGTTTTACCTACTTTTAAACAAGATTGAGTAAATGAATAAACAATAAGAAGCGAGGAGGATAGCTTTAAAATAATCCACTTACCTTATCCCAAGCAAGTTAATAAATACCAAGAGTAACTCACTGAATTAATCTACTAAGAACCATCGTGTTTCCAATAAGCCAGACGTTTTCCTTGTCTACCTTCACAGTATAACATAAATTTGAGAGTAGGGTTATTAGAAATGATACGACAAGTTTTACAGCCACGATTTGTGAACCCTCTGTGCATCCTAAAGAGATTTCCAACCCCCATTTTCTATCAAGCTTACTTAACCATATTTCACTCCTTTTACTGAAAGCAACATAATACAGAAGACAAGGAAGCAGAAACACATTTCTAAAAAAGACTATGAAGGGGGGAGGTACATTGGCATGCTTAATCGGTTTAGAGCGACGCTATACTGCTACTAGGGTTCCTTTCAGGCTCATCAGCCATTCCTCTTGTATATGACCCTGGAGGATCAGACTCTTAATAAGAGAGTCTAAGAACATAAATAGGAAAATGTATAGAGGACAAAAACTATAGAAAAATATTTTTACAAAGAATCCTCCTTAAAGTACCAAGGACACCAAAATTGAAATGTGATTTTTTGAATTAGTTTGTGAAAACTTACACAACCAAATGCGCATTGAAATATTAAGAAGACACGGGTACTCAGTTTTTAATACAAAAGATTTTCGACCCAGGGGCGCTGAGTTTAATATAAAGGGCGTGTGTTAAAAATCAGCAGAAAATGAGCGAAAAAATATATCCCCATGTAGATCTAGAAAGTGTGGCTTTCCTGATTGCTGCAACAAATGACAGACCCTGCCATTAAATGTCAGTAAACTAGATAAAAAAAAAAGTAAACTAGGAATAAAATAGAGACTGAATGAGTAAAACTGTGCAAGAATATAACCATAAGATCTCATTCCCAAATAGAATCTGAAAGGAAATGCATATGTCATTGAACAGTAAAATTCTTAGCTATGCAGTAATACGTTTATTTTTAAAATTCTTCAAGAGTAATTGCTTCAAATTATTAGTTAATTGATTTAACTATAGAAGAATATTTTTAGAAAGACCAATTAGGCTATCCTAGGTTGTTTTATTTTCTCTTTGATTGACATATAAGTAGAATTCTCTATTCTTTTGATTCAAATCACAACACTTTTCTTACTTAACTTTGACACATTCTCACTACTCTATATTTGTTCAATAGCAAGGGGTTGTACCGCCCGACTGATTAGCAGAATGCTTGCCCCTGTGATGGACGTAAAATGGCGGTACAAGCATTAAGTTTTGCGTAAAAAGAAAAAGTTTTCGCTTGTTTCTCACCTTCTTTTAGTGTTGCACTAAAAGAGAGAATTTACACAGCGAGAAAAATTTTAATAGTTGTATAAAAACCACAATAAAAATTGGAGAAAATTTGGTTTTCAGGAATGAATCGACCTCAGATAGAGGGAAACACATGTTTTTATTTTGACGTCTTTGGTACTTTAAAAAGTGGAAATTATCGCACCGTAATTCATTTTGATATTTCAGTTTGGCTGTTCTATTTCTAAAAACACTATGAAAAAAGCAGAGGTACATTTTAGCATGCATAGTTGGCTCAGGGACACGTCATACCGTTACTGAGGTCCCTTTCAGGCTCACCAGTTACTCCTCTAGATGGTCCTGGAGGGTCAGGCTCTGGAGGGGCTTGTCCTAGGTCAGCACGAAATAGAAAATTAACTTAATTGAGCAAATAAGAATATGTTCACGTTTCTTAGATATAAGAATAATCAGAAAGCCTCTGATATTTCATTAAAATTCGTATTTGTGTGTTCTCCATCATAATCGCAAGTTCAAAAGGTTATTAAAACTCAACAGTATTTATTTGTGAATACAAAATACAAACATTTACATCTACCGTGTAGGTTTGACATATGTGTATATTTTTTTGGACATTTGGATAATCTGAGACTGATAATTTTTATTAAGATTCATAGTTGTCCATTTTCCATGATACCAAAAGTAAGAAAGGTTGTCAAAACTAACGATATATTCATTTATGAATATGGACGACAAACATTTAGATATGTAATTTACATTGGAGATACAGAGGTATCGCCAAAACTACTAGAAAGATTTAGGTTTCCTTATGATTTAAATCATTGATAGAGCTCTAGTTTAGAGACAGGCCTGCGGAAAAAAATTAATTCTTTCAAAAAAGGATTATTATGTCATCAGATAAGACCGCTTGACGACTGGTTTTGAGATTAATATTGATTGTCATAAGAATTATAACCCTTTTTGATCTGGGGGAATCAAGATTTGAAAATTTTCTACTGGAAGTTCAAAGGTTTTTGATTGACACGTCCTCTAAGAGTCTTGGTCAGGCTAGTGAAAGGGGCATTTGTTTATACAGCTCTCAGAACTCTAATCCCTTATCCTTAGCCTACTCTCCTAGAAAATTCCCTGAAGACTGTCAAGATGCCCCTCCACCTCTTCATCTTTTGTGCCGCTAAACATATGATTGTAATCTTTTATGTTTTGTGTTATGAAGATTTTTCTGCAATAAAAAAGGGGCCAAATACATTTTTGAGGCATCGGGTGCCGCCCCCCCCTACGCAATAAACCACCGGCCCTCTTTCGTAATAGTTCATGGAAAATTATACATTAGAGTACATATTTTTACCAAACATCAAATGAATCAATTGGGTTAAATGAAGCTTTAAAATGTTTCATTTATCACACAAAGGAAAATGCCTTCAGATTTTTCTTTACTGGTAAAGTTCCTTAGCCAGTTTCCTAGTAAAGAACAATAATATGGTCAATTACGTTTCAGTCTCAGTCTTTTCTGATACTTTATGTAATTATTCAAGTCCTTGCCAGAATTAAAAGTTTTATCCGGAATTACATATTTGAACATGTCCTATTTATTTATACAGCTTAATATCCTTAGCCGTTTATAAGATTCTGAATGTTTGTAATGTTCGGGTTTTGTATGATACAACATCTCCTGAAAGCTCTAACTTAATACTGTAGTTGTTCATAAACTATCATGTGCAAAATATATGGCGCATAGAAAAAAGAACCTTCGGTTTTTTCTTCTCAGATGAGTCTAGTAAGAACGAATCACAAGGAACAAGGCAGCGAAATCATTCAAATAGGACAACATGCCCGTTATATGCAAAGTGTCATATTATCTTGTCAAAAGATGTGTATAAAATCTGCTCACATATAAAGATGCAGTTTTGCCCAAAATTATACATTTTTCGGATATTATGTTTTGTTACTTGCAAAACGACGTTGATGTAAAAATGAGCTTTCGAATAAGCCCTTATACATCTCTCTACTATAGTTCAGTGTTCCACTGGCAGGCAATGAATAAAAAAGAAAAAGAAAAAGGAGACATAACTGCGTCCCATGCGGAAAAGTAATTTTCCTTGTTGCCCAAGATAGGAGACTATAGTTTTCCCTATATGAGGCTTTCAGTTATGGAGATTCTAGTGGTACAGTTTAATTTTGATACGAACCAATTTTTGTGGAGTTTCAGGCTATTTTTCGAAATACCCATGAATTTTGTTTTAGATAAAAACATGTACTATAAAGAGGAACGAAAATAATAGTTACTAATCCTGAATTAGCTTCAAATGGTAATTCTTCCTCACTTGATAATTTTTTTTTACACATGTTTAAATTTTTGATTTGCATCGGATAGAGTTTGTTCTTTATTAAGTTACCCCTACGGGGGCAAGCATGATGTAGAAAATGTGGCATTATGTGGCTGAGTTAAGTAGGTAAGACGCAAAATCAACTGGCCATAACTAGGAGAAAACATATTACGGCACTTCTATCCCAACATGTTCATACGAAGCCACACTATTAAAAAATAAACTTTAGCACATTTCTTCTTATGTAAATCTTTATATATATCCTCGCTTACTTTTCCATATCTCTCATGAAAGTCAACAAATGAACAAAAATTGCCACATTTTGCATTTTCAAGTAGCAAATTTGCAATTCTGGCATTTCTTTTACCAAAAATCTAATTGGGGTATTACAATTTTCAAAAAATCTCGAGTGTACAGCAGTGTAAATATCTTCCCAATATAGGGGGATTATTCATGTGTTGGTGTCAAGTTTGTCTCGCTCATACGTTCTTCGAGGTGTGTTATTCGGCCTTCTCTAGTTCTTGTACCCTCTGCTTACCACTGGAGAAGCACGAACGACGGTCTGGATGCTGGTATGCGAGTCAAATAGGTCATGTACTGCTATCTTTGTTGTGATGAATTTTCTTTTTGGTTATTATGTTTGTCCAACTAGTGTTTGGCATCCTTCACAGGCAGCTATTGCGTACACAATGAGTTTTTCCGGCTCAGCGCCGTGTTTGATGCCATACACTCAATTGCGTATTTTAGAAGCGAAAGAACATGGCTAAGGAGCAAACATACAAGTAGTTTCAGATGGGGTCGGTATTTAGTCACCTCCGATCAAATCTAAGTCGTTGGAATATTGCGCTTGTCTATGCACAATGTGTACATGTATACAGTACAAGAATAAGAGTTAAATTTCCAATTCCAGGGGGAAAATTGAAAACAGTTTTTTTTATCTTTTTTTTTGTCTTAAAATATCAGGTATGACCGATGGTCTAGAACAGAAAAATATTGGTTGTATTTGCCAATACCGTGAAAATATTTCGAGACAACTAAAACTTCGGACACGGTAAGTATAGAAGGATGTAATAGATTCTTTAAAAATTTACTATCATAGGCAGCGCAATAGCGCTGCCTAAGTAAAGAGCGATGTGGGCAAAATATACTAGTTATTTATTTATTTATTTTTTCATTTAGATAAGGGAACTTCGTATCGATGGAGTCGTCGTAGAAACTTAGAAAAGGACTCATTTGATTGGAAGGGCTTATACCCTTTTTAATAGTCGAAAGTGATTGAAGGGGAGCTAACACCCCTTCTACGCCCACCATTTCCCCCGACACATCCAATAAACATATTGAAATAACCATTTTGTACAGCGTAGTTGAAAGTTCCGGAAAGAATGTCTTTAAGGATGACAACTTCCCCAGAGCCCTCAGGGCAAGGGTTTCAAGTTATATCCTGGGAGCATATAAGGTATATATAGAAAGGGTGATCGTATGAACTTCAGAAGGGGTTTATTGGATTGCTAATAAAAATTTTTAGTGCGGTTTTTGAGATTCAGAGTGATGGGAGGCTGGATAGCCCTTCCACAGCTCGCATTTTCCCGCAATACATCTGATAGAAATTTTGAGATGGCCGTTTGTTGTCGTAGAAATTTTAAAAGAGCTCATTTGATTGGAAATTGAAAAGACTAGTGGCCTTTTAAATAGCCCAAAGTGATTAGAGGGCAACTAACCCCCCTCCCTCCACTGTTCCCCCAAACCCATCCAATCCTAATTTTTAGATAGCCATTTTGTCCAACGTAATTGAAAGGCCTAGAAATTACGTCTTTGAGATTTACAACCTCCCTAGAGCCCTCAGGGCAAGGGTTGTAAGTTATGCCCTGGGGGCATATAAGGTATGTATAGAATGAGTGATCGGATAAAATTCGGAGGGGGCTCATTGGGTTGGTAGTCAGAAGTTTCAGATATCGATTTATTGTCGTAGAAACTTCGAAAAAAGCGCATTCGATTAGAATATGAAAGGGCTAGTGCTATTTTTAATAGTCGAAAGTGATTGGAGGGTAACTAACCTCTCCTCCCACACCCAACCAATCAAAATTTTGATATAGCTATTTTGTTCAACGTAATTGAAAGGTCCGGAAGTTATATCTTTAAGTATGACAAACCCTCCACAACCATCAGGGTAGTGGTTATAAGTTATGCCCTGGGGGCATATAAGGTATATACATAGAAAAGGTGATCGTGTAAAATTCGGAGGGGGATCATTGGATTGGTGATCAGAAGTTCTAGTGTCCTTTTTAAGATTGAGAGTAATAAAAAGGTGGATAACCCCCCTCACATTCTCGTATTTTAACGATCACGATCGTATTTTCAAGGGTTGTGCGTTATGTCCTGGGGGCACATAAGGTATATATAGAAAGGGTGATCTTATAAACTCCAGGGGGGGGGGGCTCATTGAATAAGTAATCAGAAGTTCTAGTGGCCATTTTAAGATTAAAAGTGATCAAAGGGCGAACTCGTATTTTACCGAAATACATCTGATAAAAATTTTGAGATGGCCATTTTTTGTTGAAGGAACTTCAACAAAAATTTCCAATCATTCGATTGGAAATCGAAAGAGCCAGTGCCCTTTTTAATAGTCAAAAGTGATTGGAGGGTAACTAACCCCCTCCCACGCCCGCCATTTCCTCAATATCCGATGGTACAATAGTAAGTATACCCGCTTGCCGTGTGAGTGCTGACCCAATGAATCCGGTGATTCCTGATAGAAAAATTAAGTTTTTCGTAAAAAATTGATTATTTTTTAATAATCGCTGCCTAAATAAATAGCGATGTGGGCACAATGTATTTTTATTATTATTATTATTTTTTAGACCAGGGCACTTAGTATCGAAGGAGTTGCCGTAGAAACTTTTAAAAGGGCTCATTAAATTGGAAACTACAAGTGCTAGTGCCCTTTTTAATAACTGAAAGTGATTGAAGGGTAACTAGCCACCCTCCCACGCCCATTATTTTTCTAAAAACATTCAATCAAAATTTTGAGATAACCATTTTGTTCAACATAGTTAAAAATCCGAAAACTATGTCTTTGAAGATGACATACCCCCCACAGTCATCAGGGCAAGGGTTGTGAGTTATGCCGTGGGGGCTATTAAGCTTTATATAGAAAGGGTGATCGTATAAACTTCGGAAGGAGCTCATTGGATTAGTACTTGAAAGTTCCAGTGTTCCCTTTGAAATTCAGAGTGATTGCAGGGTGGACACTCCTCCCCACAACTCGTATTTTACCAAAACGGATATGATATAAACTTTGAGACGTCCATTTGTAGTCGTAGAAACTTCTAAAAAGGGTTATTAGATTGAAAATGTAAGGGGCTAGTGCCCCTTTTAATAGTCGAAAGTGATTAGAGGGCACCTACCCCCCCCTCTTATGCCCACCATTTCCCAAACACATCCAATCAAAATTTTGAGATAGCCATTTTGTTCAACGTTGTTGAAAGGTCAGTAAATTATGTCTTTGAGGAATATGACCCCCCACAACCCTTAGGTTGTAAGTTGTGCCCTGGGGGCAAGTAAAGTTTGTATAGAAAAGGTGGTCGTAGAAACTTCAGAGGGGGCTCATTGGATTGGTAATCGGAAGTTAATCTATATAAGATTAAAAGTAATCGGAAATAGGATAACCCCCCCCCCCCACACTAACATCGTATTTTCCTGAAATGAATCCGATATAAAGTTTGGAATGACCATTTTTTGTTGTAGGAACGTCTAAAAGGCTCATTCGATTGTAAACTGAAAGGGCTATGGCCCATTCTAATAGTCAAAAGTGATTAAAGGGCAACTAGCCCCAGGGGGTCAAATCATCCTCGAAGACATAATTATTAGATCTTTTAACCATGCTGAAGAAAATGGCTATCTCAAAGTTTTGATCAAACTATTTCGGGTAAAACAGGGGATGGGAGGGATAGCTGCCGTCCAATTTTTTTGGTCTCTTAAAACTTTTGATTTTCGTTCAAATGAGCCCTCTCCCGATCTTCTAGGATCACTGGTATGACACGATCGCCCCTGAAAAAAAAACAACAAAATGACAACAAATAAACACGCATCCGTGATCTTGATTCTAGCAAAAAAAAAAATCTACATTTTTTTACGTAGGAGCTTGAAATTTCATTAAGATCATTTGTTTTTTATGGGTGTTTCCCCCCTTTTTCAAAAATTAGGCAAATTTTCTCAGGCTCGTAACTTTTGATTGGTAACATTAAACTCATGAATTTTATATATTTTGAATAGGCACGTAAATTAGATTTTTTTTATGTATCTATCATTGTTAAGACTGTTTCTTACAGTTTCAGTTACTATTGAGCCGCATCGCTCCTTACGTGCAGTTCGTTACCACGAACTATTTGATACACAAGTACAAGCTTTTTTTTTACAGAAAATTATGATCCCAGCAAGCAGGTACGTATCCAGGATTTTTTTCGGAGGGGGGGGGGTTAAAAAAAGTTTGTAAAAACGTATCAAAAATTGGTCTATATTCGTTTTTGATACGCTTTTACGAGTCAGACAAACGTTTCTAGGAAGGGGGTCAAACCCCCTTACCCTCCCCCTGAATCCGACCTCGCCGGCGTATTGCATTATTCAGATAAACCTTATAATTTATCAAATTTTTAGTTGATTCAACAGTTTACTTCGAAGTGGAAAATGATATCAGAATTTGTTTGAAACTGGGAGTGTTAAGGAAAGAGTCTCGCTCAAGAGTCTCGAGATCCACTTATTGATCTTCTCTTAGGTAACGTCACTCGTTTTCAATAAAGAAAAATTAAAAATTCAAATTAAATCGGTTTTAGATTACCAGGCTATAAAAAGACGAAAGAAAGACGTTCAAAGGAACTAAAATATTGCAAACATGGGAAAAAAATTGAATAGAGTGGGCTAAAAGATTATCTAAATTTTACCGCAGCCCGACAAAAAAAATGCTGATATTAAATGGAAGTTAAAGTGCTAAAGTCGACAAGGTCAATAAACATAGGACGTTGTTTTGCTGAGGACGGCCCTTGGATATAGAGTCGAAATGTTCATTTAAAGTTGCATTCCACTGTCTTATATAAACAGTTTCGCTGTTCTACTTGTTGTTAATGATGGAAAGCAAGTGTGGTCTTTTTTGCTATTTACGTAAACATAGCTTTTCAGTAAACGCTCAGAGCAATAAAAACCAACAAAAGGTAGGAGGGGGATTGACCTCTTGCCTGAATTAAAAAATAATCTTTTTTGGTGTTTTCACATAAAACATAATCGAAATACCCTCTAAAATGCCCCCTCCTCTTGATTCAACTAAGGGAAATTAGATATTCTTAGATGACTCTCTGCAGGAAGTTGAGTAGATTATTATTCTACTAAATTATCTCAGCCAATTTACGAATTTTAACTTAGTTTGCAAATATTAATGCTACTTACAATTGAGCGCAGCACCAAATAACCGTAAGGCCAACTCAGCAGAGCAAATTTCTTCTCTATCCCTTTCTGCTAAGAGTTTTATAGGTCAAGAGAGTTTCATAGGATTAATAAGACCTTTAAAGGGCTGGAGACCGATTTTTAATGGAAAACTAAAGGCGATCAGAACTTTATTTTAATTACTATTTTGGCTGGAAATTTTTTCTGAGTTAGTTCTGGTAGGGCCGAAAGCCAACTTTAAAGGATGGTGTCTTAAAATTTTCTAGGGGTGGGATCTTGACGTTCCAAAAGGCGCGATCTTAGAACAAAGTTTCCTGGAGAGTAGTTTTGATTGATCTTTTTTAGGGAACTTCAAGCCAATTAATCTTCTGTGATGAAAGGAAAAAGTTAAAAACTCGGGGAATCCACACTCCTATCACCTAAACTTTTGAAGAACTTTATAACTTTGGCCCAATTAGCGAGTATATTTATCATAATTTTTCCATTATACCGCCTTTTAGTTTTCTATTTTGACCGCTCGCGAATCGCGGGGCAAATATTTTATTTACTAGTTTTCAATCCCTTTTCAATCTATTTTCTATATAATATATATATATATATATATATATATATACATATATATATATATATATATATATATATATATATATATATATATATATATATATATATATATATATATATATATGTTTTTACGTAAAAAATATTTATCCTTATTTTTTTGTAACATCTTATGGCTAGTGATGGTCAGCGATTGTTTCGTCAAATATTCGTAATAATTTCAACTTTTTCATTGTTGTTTTTTTTCTCGCTTTACTTGTTTAGCAAAAACAAGTTTTGGAGAAGAATTGATCAGCTATAAGGGCTCCTATATTCTCAAGATATAACACCCTAATCTACAATGGTTGTTTAAAAACCACCAACATTAGCGCTCTAACTGTTATCCCTTTCTTTTAAAAATATGTCGCTGCCCTCAGCCATAATTTTCTTCAGAAATAAAAGTTCCTTTTTAATGATTTAGATAATTTTGAGATCTAATATTGAAGTATTTTCAACAAGACAAAAATCCACTCTCCTTAGGCATGGCTCTCAGGCATAAATTCCTGAGAAAAATGAAGGAAATCAAGTAATCCTGGGACGATTACTAGAGATCTTTTTTTTTTTTTTTTTTACATAAAAAGTCTTGTTATATTAGTTTGTTTCTTCAACCATCAGAATTATATAGCCTGATCATTTGTTCTGTTTATATATATATATATATATATATATATATATATATATATATATATATATATATATATATATATAAATACTAGCTGTTGGGGTGGCGCTTCGCGCCACCCCAACACCTAGTTGGTGGGGGCGCTTCGCGCCCCCCCCAAGCCCCCCCGCGCGCGTAAGTCGTTACGCGCCATAATAGTTACGCGCCATTGTAGTTGTGTCCCTATGTCCCACCTGTGAATATAGATAGATATATATATATGGTTTTAACTACGTAAAACTTGCGAATATACAACATTCTTTGCTGTCCCATTGTCTTTGCATATAAATAGATTGTCAGGTTTACCGACTCTTGAACATGCAACATATAATGGTCCATGGGAAAACAATCTGTATTCAGATCTATACCTCATGATTCTAATGATTGCCCTTGAGCTTTGTTGATGGTGATTGCTAATCGACCATTCCCTGTCCCGGTGTCCCGGTCGTCATTTACATCCCCCTGTTTCCCCCGGTGTCCCCGTTGTAGTTGTGTCCCTGTGTCCCGGTCGTCATTTATATTCCCTGTGTCCCGGGTCCCGGTCGTCATTTGTATCCCGGTGTCCCGGTCTGTATATACATTCGTTTTTTAGTTTTGTTTTTCTCCTTTATTTTTTTCCTTTTTTTTTCTTTTTTAGCTTATTTAGATTTTTAGATTTTTTAGTTTTTTTATTAGTTTTTAGTTTTTTTTTCTTTTTAGTTTTTTTGTCCCGGTCGTCATTTATATCCCCCTGTTTCCCCCGGTGTCCCCGTTGTAGTTGTGTCCCTGTGTCCCGGTCGTCATTTATATTCCCTGTGTCCCGGTCGTCATTTGTATCCCGGTGTACCGGTCTGTATATACATTCGTTTTTTAGTTTTGTTTTTCTCCTTTATTTTTTTCCTTTTTTTTTCTTTTTTAGTTTATTTAGATTTTTAGATTTTTTAGTTTTGTCCTGGTCGTCATTTATACTCCCTGTGTCCCGGTGCTTTGTTGATTGCTAATCGAACATTCCTTTTGTCCTGGTCGCTTTCTCTTTGAGTGTCGTCATTTATTTTTTTCTTTTTTAGTTCTTTTAGTTTTTACCTTTTTTAGTTTTTTTTTAGTTTTTAGTTTTTTTAGTTTTTTACCTTTTTTTAGTTTTTTTAGTTTTTTTAGTTTTTTAGCTTTTTTATTTTTTTTATTAGTTTTTAGTTTTTTTGTAGTTTTTGCCTTTTTTTTAGTTTTTTTAGTTTTTTAGCTTTTTTATTAGTTTTTAGTTTTTTTTGTAGTTTTTGCCTTTTTTTAGTTTTTTTAGTTTTTTAGCTTTTTTATTTTTTTTATTAGTTTTTAGTTTTTTTTGTAGTTTTTGCCTTTTTTTTCTCTTTGAGTGTCGTCATTTATTAGTTTTTTCCTTTTTTTTTTTTAGTTTTTTATTGGTTTTTACCTTTATTTTAGCTTATTTTTCAGTTTTTTCCTTTTTTTTAGTTTTTTTTTATTTTTTATTTTTTTTAGTTTTTTACCTTTTTTTAGTTTTTTTAGTTTTTTTAGTTTTTTAGCTTTTTTACTTTTTTTATTAGTTTTTAGTTTTTTTTGTAGTTTTTGCCTTTTTAGTTTTTTATTGGTTTTTACCTTTATAGTTTTTTTAGTTTTTTAGCTTTTTTATTTTTTTTATTAGTTTTTAGTTTTTTTTGTAGTTTTTGCCTTTTTTAGTTTTTTCAGTTTTGACGTCACCTGATCCAGTTTTTTCAGGTGACGTCACCTGACACATCCACACATCCACAGACAGACAACTTATTTTTATATATATAGATATCTATATATATAAAAATAAGTTGTCTGTCTGTGGATGTGTGGATGGATGTGTGGATGGATGTGTCAGGTGACGTCACCTGAAAAAACTGGATTAGGTGACGTCAAAACTGAAAAAACTAAAAAAAGGCAAAAACTACAAAAAAAACTAAAAACTAATAAAAAAAATAAAAAAGCTAAAAAACTAAAAAAACTATAAAGGTAAAAACCAATAAAAAACTAAAAAAAAAACTGAAAAAACTAAAAAAAGGCAAAAACTACAAAAAAAAACTAAAAACTAATAAAAAAAGTAAAAAAGCTAAAAAACTAAAAAAACTAAAAAAACTAAAAAAAGGTAAAAAACTAAAAAAAATAAAAAAAAACTAAAAAAAAGGAAAAAACTGAAAAATAAGCTAAAATAAAGGTAAAAACCAATAAAAAACTAAAAAAAAAAAAGGAAAAAACTAATAAATGACGACACTCAAAGAGAAAGCGACCAGGACAAAAAACTAAAAAAAAAGGCAAAAACTACAAAAAAACTAAAAACTAATAAAAAAAATAAAAAAGCTAAAAAACTAAAAAAACTAAAAAAAGGTAAAAAACTAAAAAAACTAAAAACTAAAAAAAAACTAAAAAAGGTAAAAACTAAAAGAACTAAAAAAGAAAAAAATAAATGACGACACTCAAAGAGAAAGCGACCAGGACAAAAGGAATGTTCGATTAGCAATCAACAAAGCACCGGGACACAGGGAGTATAAATGACGACCAGGACACAAGTAAAAAAAAAAATTAACAAAACTAAAAAGAAGGTAAAAACTACAAAAAAACTAAAAAGAAAAAAAAACTAAAAACTAATAAAAAAACTAAAAAATCTAAAAATCTAAATAAACTAAAAAAGAAAAAAAAAGGAAAAAAATAAAGGAGAAAAACAAAACTAAAAAACGAATGTATATACAGACCGGTACACCGGGATACAAATGACGACCGGGACACAGGGAATATAAATAACGACCGGGACACAGGGACACAACTACAACGGGGACACCGGGGGAAACAGGGGGATATAAATGACGACCGGGACAAAAAAACTAAAAAGAAATAAAAACTAAAAACTAATAAAAAAAACTAAAAAATCTAAAAATCTAAATAAGCTAAAAAAGAAAAAAAAAGGAAAAAAATAAAGGAGAAAAACAAAACTAAAAAACGAATGTATATACAGACCGGGACACCGGGATACAAATGATGACCGGGACCCGGGACACAGGGAATATAAATGACGACCGGGACACAGGGACACAACTACAACGGGGACACCGGGGGAAACAGGGGGATAACCTGACAATCTATTTATATGCAAAGACAATGGGACAGCAAAGAATGTTGTATATTCGCAAGTTTTACGTAGTTAAAACCATATATATATATATATATATCTATATTCACAGGTGGGACATAGGGACACAACTACAATGGCGCGTAACTATTATGGCGCGTAACGACTTACGCGCGCGGGGGGGCTTGGGGGGGGCGCGAAGCGCCCCCACCAACTAGGTGTTGGGGTGGCGCGAAGCGTTATAGCTCTCTCATTTTTCCTTGATTAAAACAAAGCATGTGAAGAGAAGATATATTTTGCAACGATCTCACTTTCTAGCAAAGGTAATTGAGAGTAGAGCAAGCTGCATATCCTCTCAGAAGAAAGAATCGTTGGTAGAAAGAACAGATCTGCACTTTCTTTTTATCTTGTTAACAGACCCAGCAATGCGCCAAGATGAAAAATGAAATCACCAATGGAAAATATACTTTTTCTGCTTGATGTAGATTAGCTTTCCCTTTTCTGTGACAGAAAGGAAGGTAATGTTTGCTCGGTGACTGTTCATTCGGAAAATGTGGTGAATCTTCCTTTGGTTTCCAGGTTTTTTCGTCGTAATTTTTACTTCTTTCCGTTTTCCTTATACTACCATTTGGCTCCTTTTGAAGCCATTATTTGACACAGCTATACTTCTGAGAAGATGGTATTGCAAGATCCTAAGATGGTGATGTGTTTATTTAGCTTCGCGCTCAAAACGAAAGGGCCGATAATTCTTATGTATTTTCACAGGATATCAAAAATAAGATTTTTGAAGTTTTTGTTGGAATATTTATCCAAAATTACATTTTGAAAACAGTTTCTGTAAGTGATAAATTTTGGGGAAATACATTCTAAGTATTTCAAGAACCAAATAATATACGAGACAGATTGAATAATATAGACGGATATTAATAAGATAGATTGAACCAATGGATACAACTTGGTGGGTCTGAGGGGTAGGTAATTGTTTTATATTTTAATAATACAGAGAATCTTATCGCGTTTTATAAAAAAAAAATATTAAGTATCGCCATTTGACTTAGTGACATCAAGCGGCTGTAGACAATGGAAATAAGCCTAGTTCAAATTAAAATAAAAAAGAAAAAAAGAGAAAAAAAATCTAGACTTCTACAGCCCTTTACAAAATCAAAATATCACCTCTCAGTAAACTACCGATGTCTTCATATTTTAGATTTTGGCCCAACATTTTGACCAGAACAATATGGCTCAAATGTGGTCAACATCTTATATGATAAAAACAGCGTTCTGCTTAAGGCATCGAATATCGTTAGATGTCAGATTTTAAGATCTTACTCACATGCAATCATTTTTTAGTTTCTGAGCACATTGTTGTGATTTCTACAACTTAATTATTATAAATAAATGAGAAACAGAAAAATTTAAATCAAAGGGGAAGTTTTTTCAAGAGAGTGTAGAATATCGTACAAAATTAAAAAGAAAATAACAATCTCTTTGTTCTTACACTAAAATATAGCTTAAAAAAATTCAGCCTAAATTTATAAAATGTGGCCTGTCGGTGACTGCTCCCCAACTTAAGAAAACACTCTTTATTTTGAGGTAGATATTCTAATATAGATTCATTGACCTTTGAAGCACTGATATAAAGACCACACGTTTCAATATGTTTATTGCTTATTTTAAAGCCCAAGTTGAACCTCAGCGTAAATAGCGAGGAAAATCGGGCAATGGCTGTCCTATTTAGGACAAGTTCCCCTTATTTCTATCTTTTAATATCTTTCTTTACTTTCACGAGAAAAAACAATAGTCACCACACAGCCCTAGCCCTACTTTCTTTTTAAGTTACTTTTCCAACCTGAAGTGTGTTTGGATGCTTATTTAACTTAGGAATCAATGCTGCAATGCGTAGTAGGGTGTCAAAAGTTTTAAAATCAATAGCCGGCATATAAATAGTGTAAGATTAAAGTTTAGAAGGAACGTGGGTATTATGCAGCGTATAAAACTCGTTTTGCCTCTGGAAGTTATGCGTTCTATTTATTTTGCTCTTGTTCATTCTTACCTAAATCACTGTCCAGTTAGTTAATTGAATACTTTCTGATCAAATTTAGTTCCGCTTCAGAGACAACAAAAGTAGGGCGCTTCCTATTTTAAAAGGTTTTCTTCCTTCCCCAGCGTCTTTCCCCAGTAAGTCCTCTTCAAAGAGTGTATATTGTTTTTTGAGTGTAATTCGTTATTGCTCAAGGTTAAGCATAACCTCCTGGATCTGCCTCATTTCTTTTCTCTTGGTTTGTTCCCAGTTGCTGTACCATCTTTTCGTGTAACTCGCAATATACGCAAACCTCGCCAGCCATTGATAATTTCACAGAAGTGTTGTTTTTCTCTAGGAAATAGTGTTGTTGCTGCATGCAACCGATACGAGTTCTATCGATTTTGATGTACCCTTTGTGATTTCAAAAATTAGATAAAAATCACCCCTATTGGATAGTTATTATTTATTTATTGCCTTGTTTTGGGTGTTTCTCCCAAGTCTTGATTTTCCTCTTTGTGGAGTGTTTGCTGTGGCTTGGGGAGTATTAACCTTACGTCTATTGATTTTTCTTTCTTCTTATTTATTTTTTTTGGCATTTTTTCAATTAGATTGAATATCTATTTATTTCCTTACTTTTTTGCCTTTGTGCAAAACGAACTGTTCTCGCTACCAGATATTTGTATCTTTAGTATGTTATGTATGTGTGATTGAAATGTAAATGAACTTAAATATGAAATTGTTTAACAAATTGTTCAAATATGAATTGGGTAACAAACTGTGTGTGAGGAGTGAATCGTGCTAATAGTAAGTGAAACGCTAAAAAACAAGAATTTTGGCATTATTACATGTGCCACGTTTACTCCGATTATTCAGGACAGTTTTCAATATACTTAGTTATAATAAATAATAACCAAAAGATCAGGCAATTTAATAATTTATGTGGTGCATGGCAATCTAAACTACTTTATCATATTGCGGGATAGTTACAGATACTGCTATTTTTTCTCTGGGTACTTTAATGAATTGACAGCAGTTTGGCAACGCGAGTGTGGTGCTCATGTTGCATGGTGCTAGCACATTAACAAGTATATGTTTGTCTCAGTTCTTTCTTGGCCTCTATCATTATTTTTATGTAATTCAACATTTTTCTTTGAGTTTACGGCTAGTGGGCCTACGAAAACCCCCATAGACGACAGCCCTGTATTTCATATTTTATAGTTTTAAATTTAATCCATTAATTTTCAAAGTATTGTCATAAACTGCAAATATTTCAAAATTTGCATTGGTTTCTTCAAAGCACAAGTTGAACCTTAGCCTAAATAGTAGGGGATTTGGTAAATTGCTGTCTTCACATATAAAATTTTGTTTGTTATGTTATTATTTGTTTGTTTCATTATGTGTTTCAACATAGATACTTACTTTCATGAAATACACTTTTTTTTTATAATTAACCACCCCGCAGCCCTAACCTGCTCCTCTTTTGAATTGGTTTTTGTGTTTTATGTGTTTGGTAGCTTATTTTACTTTAGAAATCCATTACCTAGCAAACAGTCAACCGTTAAACTCAAAATCTAGACTTTTACACATTATTGTTCTGACCTAAATTGAGTGTCTTTTTCCCTTTCCTTTCTAACCTGGCTGACTTTTATTAGGTTATAAGAATTTCTTCGAGGAAGTCGTTTAAAAACAATAATCAGTCAGAGTATATGGTGCAAAAGTCATTTCTTTCTATTTAGTTTTCATAATAGCTTTATTTTTCCTGCAAATTCAAGTAACGATTCTGAGGCTTTGAGCATTCAGGGCCATTTACGTAGATAAAGAATTAGCAACTTTTTCTTTTCAAGACAATAAACCGAAACAGTTTCGTGAGCATCGAGCAGTCATTTGGGAATTATTTTCTTGTCATGACGCAAGATCTTTCTCGTAAAAATTCGCATAAAAAAACAGAATTAAACCAAAAGCCGTTTGTAGACAATTCAGCCATCCTTGGAAAATTCTTCACTATACCATTTTTTTTTTTTTCTCCTACTATTTTCCAACGTTTACAGAAACAGATTTTGACGGGTGAACATATATTGTGGTTGTTGACTGAAAGATGTCGTAATTGAAATTTTCATAGATCAGTGGTAGTTACCAAGAGCTTGCTAACCTGTCATACCGTTCGTCGTAACAAACTGTAAGTAAGGAGCGACTCGGCTCAATAGTAACCGAAACTCTAAACACGGAATTTTGACATCAATAGATATATTAAAAGAATCAGCTCATTATGCTGATTCCAAATATATAAGATTTATCAAGTGTTAACCAAAGCTGTTAGCTCTTTAAAAAAGCTTCCTTTTCTAACTAAACGGCCACTGTGTTTCAGTAGCCGTTAAAAAAAGGGACAAGCAGTCAAACTTTAGCGTAAAGAGCAAGGTGTTGAGGAGGGGGCAGCCTTTCATATGCGGAATAATTTCTGTTCTTTTTGAGTTTTGATGTTGCTCCTTATTTTCAGTGAAAAAAAAACTGTTTTTATTATTATTTAATTCTTAAAGAAAGGAGCAGTAGGATAGAAATCATGAATAGAAATATAATTTCTGTTCTATGTAATTTCTGTTGTATGTATATTAAATATTGTTTAATAGACATAATTAAAGTAGGATAGAAAATGAATTATCCTGCTGATTAGCTCTTTGAGAACGTTTTAACAAAAAGTTTTTGACAATTTTTTCAGAAGTTTGGATATTTAGGATACGGGCTTTAGGAATGGCGGGTGACAATGCGTGTGTTTGGGTATCTATGCTCATTGATTACGATTCACACATGGTATTCAAATTTTATGTATTACATTCTCTATTTTTCTAATATACCAATAGCATTTTTCCAGGTTTCATTACTGGGGCTTATTTATTTACTTTGTTCTAATGCCCCTCTCTGTGAAACAATTGTAGGGAATCCTTCGGTGATAACAATAAATAGATAAAAAGAATGGACATTTTATGCTGATTCTAAATATATAAATGCCATTAAGTTTAATATTACCCATCAAAAGCTACAAGCCTGAGAAAATTTGTCTGATTTTCGAAGAAGTCGGGAAACACCCCCAAAAAGTCACGGGATCATAATTAAAGTCTCACCATTATATTCAACGTATCCAAGAATCCTATTGTAGTGGTTTTAAGGCCCCATATGAAAAATATAGGAATTTAGAAATTTTTGCCAGAAGATAGACCATGGATGCGTATTTATTTTTTTCTTTGTTCTTCCTTAGGGTGATCGCATCAATCTAATGGTCCTAAAGACCAAGAGAGGGCACAGTTGGACGGAAATTAAAGTCCTAGTACCCTTTTAAATGACAAAAAATAGAGAACAAGTAGTCCCCCTCCCACGCCCTTTATTCCACAAAGTCATATTATACAAATTTTGAGATAGCCTCAAAATTTGGACAAGACCCACCAAAGTCCCCCACAAGTAAGGGCTATAGGTTATGAAATTCGCCCTTTGTTTACATACAGTAGCCTATTTTTTATTGGGAAGTATACAGACATTTTTCAGGGAGAGGGAGAATTTCTGTGCAGGAATTTTCTTCGGGGAGAATTTATTGGTGGAGGAGGGGATTTTCCGAGAGTGAGTTTTTCGGGGAAAATTTTACACGGGGGAAAATCCTAGTTTTTATATACGAAATTCGTTTTAATCATTTTGCTTTCTCTTTGATGACTTAATTTCACATGTGGATATGTTCTGGGGGAGTTATCCAGCGAAAATTTTCAGTAAGGTTGGAATTCTCGTGAGAATTTTGCTGTAGAGGTGGGGTGGCTATTTTGAGGCAGAAATTATCCATGGAGGAATTATCACCAGGAGAAATTGTCCGTGAGGGTATTATCACCAGGAGAATTTCTCCATGTGAAATTTTCCACTGGAGAAACTTCCATTGGGGGGGGGGGGGGAGATTTACAGAAAAAATGTTTCACATAAGGGGTATTTCTAGCAGATTAGAAATTACGGTGAAAAATACAATACATAACCGGTCTTTTTTCAAATAAAAGTATGCTAAGGAGAATTTTTCAGACGGGATCGTCCGCAAGAAATTTTCTGGAGGGAAATTGCAGCGAGGATAGTGTTGTCAGACGGGATCGTCCGCAAGAAATTTTTTGGAGGGAAATAGCAGCGAGGATAGAGTTTTTTGGGGTAATTTCCCAGAGAAAGGAGGATGTTTCATGGGAGGAACTTATCATGGAGGAATTTTTTGTGCAGGCTGGGAAACTTCTATGCAGACGAAGATGGGTTACCCGGCATTAATTGAAAAACGATCAGAAATTAAATAAAAACAAAAAAGTTTTTTTCAACTGATAGTAAGGGATAAAATTTGAAGTTAAAACAAAAAGAAACTATTCTGTATATGAAAGGGGCTGATCGCTTCTCAATACCCCGCTCTTTACGTTAAAGTTTGCACAAACTTTACATCAGTTTTCAATTCAGAGTTCACAGTGTCAACATCAAAATTTGATGTTACATGGACATTAATAAATCAGTAATTTGTAGTGAAGAAAATAAAAATTCCGCAATAGGGATAAATGATGTATAATCCTGACATATCTTGGCTTTTTTTTTGGCAATTGGGTAATATTAAACTTCCAAGAGAAGGTTTTTTTTCTTTCTTTCTGATTTATTGATTGATCTTATCATTTGATTTGTATTTATTTTTTCAATAGTTTAGAGTGTTTCCCCTTCTTTTTCTTCTTTATTAATAATATTGTTACCCCCTTTTGTATTTTACAATCGGCGCGATGAATTGGCATGAGTGATATCCAGCCGGTCACTTTTTCAAATATATTTTCTTCTTTAACACGACTTGTTGTCATATTAAATTTTGTAATACTAATAAAATTATTTAAATCGAATCAAAACATTTTTAACTTCTATGTTACCTTTTAAATTTGTGGGTCGATGGGCAGGTTATTTTGAAGGTTTGGGCAGGTTTGTTTCTCATCCTGATATATTATGTTGTGATCAAAGACCTTAAACTAAGTAGTCACTATTGTGGCTGTTACAGGAGTCACAAAGATGACAATCGTCACAAATGCCTCCTCAAGCAAAAATACAACTAACCTTTTGTTCTTTCTTTGATAATTCCACTCAGCATCCCATCTCCCAAAATATTTTTCCCAACCACTTGAAACTCATAAAGAGTGCCTGGTTGGAGGTTATGGATGATATACTTGGTCATTCCGGGTGCAACATCAACGGGGGTCCATTTATCAGCAGTCTCCAGCTTATACCTACAAAAGTTTTTATTTCTAATAAACGTTAGAGAGTCTAGTTTTTACAGTTTTTTTTGAGTTGAGTAATAAATGAGCATTTGTTTTGGCAAGTGAAATTTGATAATAAATGTGAAAAAAAAGAACAACCTAGGAAAGAAATACTGACTGAGGGGGTTGACCGTTGAACTGTTGGTATATTTTTTTTCTATTAGAATAAATCTCTCGCTGTTGATAATAATAAAGAACAGAGTAATTTAGAAAAAGAAGGAGTGAATTACTTAATTTAAAGGAGATTAAAGATATTATCCCTCCAAAAATAAAAACATATATCTCCAATTTCTGTTGCTTTAATAAAGTAAAGATACTGTTTTCAAGCTTTTTGCCGGAGCAGTATTATGTTAAAGGATTTATCAATAAGAATTACAGGTTTTTAATTACAATTCAATTACAGGGTGTTAATTCGTTTAACAGTTATGGCAAAAAACTTACCAAAAAAAAGATAGTCCTAGATTTTTCAGGTCCTGTTCCGATATCAATTGTCAAAACACTCTTGATTTCCTTGACTTAAAGAATATTTCGCAAGTAAAGCATTTAAGTTAACTTTTCTTTTTAAAAAAGTTTATTTTCAATTAAAATTAAGGATTTGGCAATTAACAGCTATCTACGAATAAAGAAGACTACTTCATGGATCAGAGATGCTTACATGGAAGACAGCTTGGGGCTTCCGACTTCTCCCCACCCCCTGACACCCTGTAAAAAATATCTGGTTTTAAGATTTTTCCTACACATTTTTACAATCCATATATGTTACACTCAACCTTGGTAGTTTTGAATCTTTGAATCCACCCACCCCCTTGCAAAACCTAATTACTGCATGCATGCTTGTTTAGGTTATGACAAGGTCGCTTTTGGATATACTAATAAAGACACAATAAAGAATTGTTTAAATACCGATTTTAAAACTTTATAATTAGCAAAAATAAAGATAATGTCAGTGAAACAACCAGGTCTAGTTACGGTCCCAAATTTCCTTACACTTTGTGGTGCTTGTGTTCAAGTTGTCACTAATTTTACCTATATGGCTCCATGGATGCGAAACTGGGTAGCCAAATTGTATTTCTTGTATTTCTAGGCACACGAAGATGCCCATATGCAACACATTCGTGAACTCAATTCTGCTCTACGTGGCTACGACATGGCCCCTCAAATCCAACATCTTGAGTAAACCATTGAGTAGACCATTTTGATGAAGAGGAAGTCTCATTTTGAAAGAAATGTGTTTATAAAGCAGTTGAAAAATGAAGAATTATGTAGCCGACTTGCGCATAGTTTACTTAATTTCAGGCATTTACCGAGATTGACGTAGGAAAGTTACACCTACTTAAGTATAGATTACTTTTCAGGAAATAACATTGATAAAGCCCACGTGAAGAGTTTGTCATTTAATTTAGAAGCATTTTATTGTTTAAATTCTTACAATTTATACTTTTTACAATTTCAAACCTTCTCACTTGGTCAGGTACTCTAGGAAAAATATACGAGTGTTTTTATAAAAAATAAATATGCATGTAATTACATGTACCCACAGCCACTGCGATGCCCCTTGCTTCTATACGGCCTTTGATTTTAACCTCTATAGAGAATGCAAGCGATCTCGTCAAATTTTGTTTCAACTGTTAATGTTGAGAGGATTTGGTGAGAGGTATTGGTCTCGTATACTGGTCTCATTTGCCTCTTTGGGCTGTTGGTGTGGGGAATCAATAGTACAAGGAGTGCAAGTGATCTCATCAAGTAGACAAGACCCAGGGCTTTCTTTCACTTGTCGCCCAACTGGGTAATGGTAACTGAGCTCCTTTTTGGCGTAACTAGAGGGGTGTTACACATTATGGGTAATTACAGTATAAGTCACAATGAGGATAAAATCCAATTCTCCTCAGTTAAGACACTTTGAATGACAGCCTTTTGGCATAGGAATGTGCCACTGCTCTGATTCTGATGAAAGCTCTGATTCTAGGCGAAATTAACGGTATCATGTTTCAATTCTAAATTCTTGGTTCAACCTGCCTAAGACCATAGGTAAGCGTCCCTTGTTTACCTCTCAATCCAGGCAATCTAATGGTCCTCCAACACCCTCAACCTTCAGAGCCAATCCTTATCCCGAATCCTTATCATTATTGAAGTAATTCCTTCCCCTAAGTAAAATCTTATAATGCGAGACTGTTCAATAAATGAATGACAAAAATTCCATAGTGGATCATATTCAGAATAAAGCAAGGACCCACGAGTCAAAAGAGGCATGGTTTGCATAAGTCAAGTAAGAGCAATACCAGCTTTGGTGCATTATTCATAAAAATAGCTAAAATTTTTTACTTGATATTGACAAAAAGAATCTCCCTTTTTTCATCTGTTTTTACGTTTTAAATTCCAGCCATAACAAAAGCTGATAAAAAAAACATGCGTTTCTAATTCAGCAGCTTTTGAAAAAATTGGTGCCCATGTATGTTGGATAACTTAGGAAGAGGCCAGAAGAATTATTTATTAATTGTGAAGAATTAATTATTATTAAATTATTAGAACATATTATACAGAATAAATATTATACAGAAACATTATACATGTGGAAACGTAGTAGGAAACGTAGGTACAATACATGTAGGAAATGTAGAAACATTATACAGAAGAATTATTTATTAATTTATTAATTATGATCAGAAGAATATCAAGATGTCTCCAGGATTTCACAGCCTAAATTATAATAACCATTCATATACACATAGTAACATATACATTTTCACACATATTTACATATACATACAGTTCACAGAATTGCGTAGGGCAAAGCGTGCTACAGCATTTTATTTCAATAATTGCCTGGCTTTCCTATCTTCTATGACATAAATATGCTGCACTGTGTATTATCTACTTTCCCACACATTTTTAGAAAGTCTCATATAATCCCTTTAACTCTGAGCATGGTTCTGTGGGAAAGAAACGAATTGCCTCTTCAGGTCCCTTAGTCTTGTTCAATTTTGGATTTTAATCCCCACAGTATAATAAGTGATCCGATGAGAAACCGACCACCTTTGTTCTCTTCCCACATTTTATTCCAACCATGTCTTTCATGCCAAAAATCTATATCAATTATAATTTTGGAATAGAAATAGAATTCAAATGAGCTTCCCTTGAACAAAATTCCTCACACAGGGTAACAATACATACACGCTATACAACGTATATTTAAAAGCCAGTGGCCATATGTAGAAAAACAAACGCAAAAAAAAAATCAATAACGCTCGACAAATTTAAGTCACTGCTTTCCCCGCTTCCAAGCTCTCATATTCTCTGTATAGATTATTTTGTTCATAAATTTATTTCTCTTGTTTCAGAATTTCTTTTATTCTTTAATAAAGTTATATCTTTAATCCAGTTTCATTCATCATAAATTTTCTATAGTTTTCCTTACAAAACATCCTATAGTAATAGTTAGCGCTCTCAAAGTAGGCCTCAAAGTGCATGGGAGCAGTGGCATATCCCTTCGAAAAAAAAGTTAGTATATTAGTGAAGGTATAGACCAAAGACATGAACACGAAGTGAGGATTCCAGACCTGGAATGAAAAGGCACTATATACCAATTCAAAATGTATTATTTGCCTGTTTAAATTGAATTCTTTGATATTAATCGAATTTAATTAACAAAGGTGGGCCTCCACACCCCAAATTAGAAAGGATACTTTTCCAATGGCCTCCATGGTTCGTATTAATAGAAATTCAATCTACGTAGTTTAGATGGATAACAATTCATGTAAGGAGACAGACTTTATAATTCTGAGTTAAAACCATTCCAAAAGTAGAGTTTAGTAATGATTGGTTTACTGAGTCGGTTAACAATTTGCACGCAATTAATGTGAAATGTTTACTTGAAATGTTCTCCTTCATTAAGGGATATGTGCATTCAATTTATCGCATGGGGAAATACATAATATTAAATGTTGGTATTGTTTGTGTTAGATGCTATTATGAATCTTAAACGAATAATAAGACATAAATTTATTTCGGTGACATAACGTAAATTGAAATTACAAGAAAGAATTGGGGAAAAAGCTCTGCCACTTTTATTTACCGATTTCACTTAAACACTGAAGCAGATGACATGAAATCTTTTGCTGATGTCTACTTCTGGCTCATAGCAGCAAAACATAGAAGTATTTACTTAAAAAAAAAAAAAAAAAAAAAAAAAAAAAAAAAAAAAAAACTAGTGCTATTTCTGGTGGCCTAAACGGGAGTAAGTATTCATATTTGTGCTTCGGATTTTCATTCTAGATATTAAAACATTCATTATTCAACAAAAAAACATTTTTATCTGGGTTATTAACAAAGTTCAGCTTCAGTTTTCGCTTCATTTTAAAAGTGAAACAATCTCATTACCAAAGAATCGGTTTTATCCTATTTTATTATATATCAACAACTTTCAAAAATTCCTATGATGATTAAAATCGTAACAGTACACGATTTTATAGAAGATACAAAGTAACTTTTCCGTCACATCGAGATTAGTTAAGGTTGATTAAAACATCATAATTCCGATAGGAATTTTTAATCTGGGTATTTTAGAAAGTTCAGTCTTAAATCTGCTTTATTTTTAATAAATTTGACTTAACCTGAGAACTAAGGACGTTACTTTTACTTTTATTGACTTTACTTTTACTGCTTATTCACTGCAATAAAAACTTTTATAAGAGACACGGGCATAGAAATTGTTCAACAACATCAATATTAGCAACAGAGAAATTACAACATCAATCATTGAAATTTCATTTTTTTTTATTGTTTTTAAATTATTACCATATTTGGTAATCTTGAGTATAGTCTGTGCCTCCACTATACCCAGGAAGCCACTCAACCTCCACTGAAAATTCCATCGCCTTAGCAGTGACATTATAAGGTGCATGAGGGGTCGTTCCTTCAATAAGAATATGTGTCCTTGTAGTAATTGCTGCTACTTCATTTTGAACGACACACTCATAGAAACCAAAGTCAGTCCGTCGAAGAGTGGTAATTATTAAATATCCATTTTCGATTCTCGCTCTGTCACGAGGAAGTGCTCGTCCATCTACCTAGAATTTGAGATATGCAAGTCTAAAATGGATCTTACGACGTTTCTGGTAATATCAATAATAACAATATCCATTTTCAGTGCTTCAAAGTTGTTCATATCAGCATATATTATGCATTCCCTCTAAGAGTTTATTTCAAGGGGATTGGGTGGAAGGGGCGGGGGGGGTTTAAATTCATTGGGGCAGTAGAAACCTGGGACATTATCTGAAGACTAGTAAATTGCGAAGGATCTGGGCACAAAGCGGTACCCTAGGGCATGTATCTGGTCTGTGGTAATGCTAGCAGCAAATATATCAGCTCATTCAATTTTCTCTAACATGTTGCGTTTCTTACGGTTGCGTTTCACTATCGGACTACATACTATGAGGAGTGAACCTAGCGACACTATACATAGACCCTCAAGTGGCAGTTTTCTGTGTATAGAATCTAAAACAGCATATTATATACTAAAAGTAAGCGGGGGGTGAGCGTAGGTGCACAATCCATCGGCCCCAGGTTGTAGAAGAACATTTACATGAAGCTGCTATAAAACACGAAGTCGTGGAGTGCAACTTAGCTACAAAGTATACAGACTATTATATTGCAAAAAATTCCCCATTTAAAGTCCATATTCAGTGCGTTGCGGTTTTCACGAATCTCATCGCCCAGCGCTAAATCTATTTGTTTGCGTAGCTACTTAATTGTGTAGCCTGTATCAATTTTATTTGTCTTTCTCGTTAGAGCAAACAAAATATATGGTGAATTTCTATGATTTTCTGTACAGGACGCTCAGGACCAGAGTATGTCTGATTTTACTAATATCGTTCACTTTTCTTTCTTTTCAATACTTATTTCCCTGTTTAAGTGCACGCCTTTCGAAAGTAAAACAAAAACCTCAAATTAATAGGTGAATGAGAAAAATCTTTTAGACAGCGAACGACTTTCTACGCAAATACACCATCGCTATATTTCGTTTTGTTCATTCAGATATGACGTCATAATTTTGAATGAATTACTTCTATTCCTGTAAGGAAGCCAACTATTTCTTTCACCTCGAAAAATGTAATGGCATCATTGTGTTTTACAGCCAATCGAACTGGGTTAGGTTTATCAATTTGCTTGCAAGAAAACAAGTTCGCCTTTCCCGATAAGATGGAATGTCCTGAAGGAATAAATAAAAGAAAATGCTTCCTATTTCCTCTTAAAACCAAATTGGAAAGAAAGGCAATTTTGGACAGTCGTGAAATAGATACGAATCGGACTTTGGGGTAATCGAATAAAAGAGTGAGAAACAACAAGAAAATTTCCCTGCCTCTTCTTCTCTTGTTAAAGAAGAAAAAGAAAACTGTTTGCATTGTTGAACCATCCTCTTTTCTGTATCATGCTGACTTATTCATTAGCCAAGTCAGTATGCAAAAGAGCAGAATAGGAATTTGAGGGTTGTTTATTGCATTACATAATTTTTTGCATGTTAAATCTTAAAAAGCTGCTCAGAAAAAAAGCGTAAAGCTTGCAAGATGAGAATTAATCAAGATGGAATAAAACAGTCCCTTTTTAGAACCCAAAGATTAGTACTGTTTAGAATTTGCTCTTTTAGCCCCTACTTGTTGCCTCTTTTCAGATTCACAGAAGGGCCTGGGATGCTGCTATCAGAGTTTGAGTATGCGAAGTACTTTAAGGTCCTAACCACAGACCTTTTTAAGAGTTACCATTAAATTTGTTGACTTGCATTCGGACCAAATAATTAAGACCTACTACTAGCATACCTATAAGCCGTAATTAATCTTATGAAGCAATAGCTTCTCGATAAACTTGTGTTTATTAGTGGCTACCTACTTACGAAACATATAGAAAGAGGTTTCAAGGAACGACTTAAAGCAAATTAGAACTTCGTGAAAGGGGGGTACGGAGTGAAGATTTAATAGATTGGGATGGAAAAGGAGCGTATGCAGCTGTGTTGGTCTCAAGTGGCTTGATTCTGCAGTGAACTGTTAGTAACATTATTTATTCAGGATGGTAATTGTCAAGAAGAGGGGGAAGGGGGGGGGGGGTTCCAGAAAACAATTACTCTTTCTGCAGTACGAAGTAATAGATAAATCTTATCTATTATATAGATAAGTGTCTTACATACTTTTCAACCATGTCCCTCAAAAAATCAAAATTCTGATTAAAACTCTGCCCCTAATCCTTATTACAAGCTAACTTTCTTAAATTTGTTCCGTTTTTACATACTATTAGCAGTTATAGGTGTCCAGAGTCAAAACTTAAGAGGAATGATAATGACAAATCTCAGGAAAAGACATACATTCGAAATTTCCAGTATTTTGTGCATCTCTCAATTTTCCGAACCGAATAGTTGAATTTGCCCTATTAGCCCCTAAGCCCGATGAGCTAAAATTAAATAGACTAAATAGCGGTATAAGTGATGAGTCATACTCTCAATTTGAAACGAGAATAGTTAATTGTTATTTACAATTATGACTGACATTTTATTTAACGGTATTACGTACATGTACGCTGCCTATAAAGGGGTAATTTGCGGTCGTCCTAAAAAATTTTTTTTTAATTTTGGTCTTTGAGAATCCTATGCTATCTATAAGAAAAAAAAATCAAAAGAAAGAATAAATAGATTTAAAACCAAAATAATCCGAGGAAAAAACAGAAGAAATTTAAAAATTAATTCCTAGATCTGTCTGACCCAATAGCAGTGAATGTACAAAAAGAAAAGAAAGAAAAGAAAGAAACAAACCGTTTTTGGTCGGAAAAACAAAAGGTGAAGAAAAAGAGAGAAAAAACTACATTTTAAACGAAGAATTAGAATACATTTTGTCGGCCGCCCATTATTTACATGAACTGGTTTGTTAGTTCTCGTCATTAGCATCTTTCCTTTGTGGTTAGACTTGGACCTTCTTCTTTTATAGCATGGTTAGCCAAGTAAGTCTGCCATATCGACTTGGTTAAGCGTCAGCCAGGAATGATCTTCTTTCCAAATCATTTATTAGCTATGTATTTATAAAAAAGACAATTTTTTTGAACAAAACTTCATAATGAAAGACAATCCGATGGACAGATTAAAAGACTAACTAAAAGGCTCTGGTGTCCCTATTATCGTTTCTTAGCCCCCAAACGGAAAATTTCTTAGAGCGGAAAAGAAGAAGAAAGTAACCTTAAACCCAAAGGATGGTCATCAGTCCTGATACAAAGATGTAAATCCAGTAGAAAACAGAAATAAAAAGAAAATACTGGATAGAATGCATTGTTTTGCAGAATTTAACATCTCTCAGGAAAGTAGATAAAGTCCCACCCAAACTCTGGTCAGTTGCCATACGTATTATATTTGGTTTTAATCTATGTTTAATATTCAGATTCTGAACATGGAATTGGCATTGCTACATTAGTCGTTGATTTTGAAGCAATCGATTGAAGAGCTGAGGCGACGCTAAATTCTACTATTTGAGACACAAACTGGAAGATGAAAACAACCGAGCCAGATCATAAAACTAGTAGTAGGAGATATTTCGACAGGAATTTTCGACTTTTAAGACTATATATTTATCTTCATACAAGACTAGAATGATAGTAGAAAATAGAAGGAAATAAGTAAAAAAGAAAACAATTTGTCCGTGTTTGATACTGTTAGGACCCCTCAGAAAAATAAAATTGAAGATAAAAGTTATGACGAAACTACCAGGGAAGTTTGCCGTACATTAGGCATTAAAAAGAAAAAAAAATTACGCGTACACTTTTGTGAGGATCATAGAAAAAAATTCTACCTCAATTCCTTCCAGAGCAGAGCGAAATTTGCAGCTTCAGCCCAAAAAAGAATATATTGAAACAAAAATGCCAAAGATCCGGTATAAACCTTAAACAACAAGGTTATGCCATGATGCTCCTGAAGGGTATCTGTGCTTCTTAAAGTTGTGCTATTAACAGTTATATGCTGCGTACTAACTAATTATATGTTATTAGCTAATTATATAATTATTAACTAATTGTATAATTATTACTTCAAGCAGTTGCTATTTGGCAGAACTACCAACGAAGCCTGTCGGACATCAGGCATAAAAACGAAACAAAAAATTAGTGTATAATTTTCCGTGAGGATCATTGCCCCGGGATTATACTGTCTCAGCTACCATCTACTATCTGACGCTATGTTACAAATAAAAGAAAACAAATAAGAGGGTCTTCTCCATTTACCAGCACAACCAATAGCAAAAAAATAAATGTCAAAGGGTTGTTTTAGTCTGATCGAAGGAAATTCACTAAGTATCTATGAATAGCGTCAGATGCAACCTAGTAAAGAATGAACTTAGTAACCAAAATCCAATAGTAACCAAAAAATTAAAAACGCGTTTTGAACAAAGCTGTCACGTGAAGTAGAATCGCTATTTGAAACTGATTAAGGGATGGTAACTATTATTTTCGTTAATTTTAATGGAAAAGATAATTGCGAAAAAAATTATAGGGATTTCGAAAAATAGCCAGAAAATCCACAAAGATGGTGTCAGATCGAAATGAAACCTGCCCGAATAGAACAGCTGTGGTCGAAAACCCTGAATAAGAGAATTGAAGTCTCCCATCTTGAGCAACAAGGAAAATCACTTTTCGGGATTGGAAACAGTGACGTGTCTCCTTTTTCCCTTTTTTGAATCATGCAAGAAGTAATGTTGGTATATAGCTCTTTCAGCTTGAGAAAAAAATTCGGACCCCTCCAGTAGGTTAAACTAGTGTC
Source organism: Artemia franciscana (assembly GCF_032884065.1). Taxonomy (NCBI): domain Eukaryota; kingdom Metazoa; phylum Arthropoda; class Branchiopoda; order Anostraca; family Artemiidae; genus Artemia; species Artemia franciscana. Next base: position 48,518,935 of record NC_088869.1, read on the forward strand.
TCTTGAGATTTGTACTTCCTCAGCATCTTCAGATCGCAATCACAAACACTGTTATATCTTAGTAAATCAAATCGTTAAATTTCAATATTCATACCGATCGATCGCTGACGACATTTTTTTTTTTTTTTTTTTTTTTTTTTTTTTTTTTTTTTTTTTTTTTTTTTTTTTTAATTCTAAAAAACAAATAGTGAATAAAATCACTTTTCGGGATTGGAAACAGTGACGTGTCTCCTTTTTCCCTTTTTTGAATCATGCAAGAAGTAATGTTGGTATATAGCTCTTTCATCTTGAGAAAAAAATTCGGAGAATAAGTTTGACCCCAACCCCTCCAGTAGGTTAAACTAGTGTCTCTTGAGATTTGTACTTCCTCAGCATCTTCAGATCGCAATCACAAACACTGTTATATCTTAGTAAATCAAATCGTTAAATTTCAATATTCTTACGGATCGATCGCTGACGATTTTTTTTTTTTTTTTTTAATTCTAAAAAAACAAGTAGTGAATGAAATGTAACACTAGTGAAAGAAAACTGAGAAAATAGAGAAGACAAGAGGAACAGAGAGCGAAAACGAGACAAAGGCAGAGAGAGAGAATGAGGGAGGGAAGTGCGAGTACTGGTATTCCATGTTAAACGTTTAGCCGAAGTAAATAGTAATAACAATCCAATATTATCTCACCCTTCTCCAAGTTATAACTGGAGGAGGTGAGCCTTGTCCTTCACACGGTAAAGTAATCTCCTCATCAGCTCGTTTTTGATACACAGGTTTTGGCTTCACTGTAAACATAGGTGGCTCTCTGACCAATACGTCAATCCTGGCTGATGATCCAGCCGTTCCATGGTAATTAAACGGCGTACATGTATAGTGCCCTTGGTGTTCCATCGTAACCTGAAAAATAACAATGAAAGGATATTTAAACGAAACTAAATAAAATTCTCAGTTGAATATTACATTTCAGACGGGAACAATAATATTTATAATATTAATAGAAATAGGATCCGGCAACATATAAATAACAATTAACAGGAGACAATTAAAATCGTTCGTTAAATATTTTCAGAAAACCATGTAATTAAAACTAGAATATTTCCTGAACACTGGATTTTGATTGATCTTTAGACCTTGATGCTACCTAGTATGGTATTAATTCCTAGAACATCTTTCAAGACTTAAGAAATACTGAACAATGACAGTAAGAAGCTATAAAGAAAGGAAAGATATAATGTGTTTAGAACCTTTCTAAAACATTCCAAAATCAAAAGGAAAATTGACATAGCATCCAGTCCATTGCTGTCCATATTATTATATACCTAAATATAAACTTTAAGAATAAGACGGTAATTTGCCCATATCTTGGAAGACTAGCCTGTGGTAAGCCTAGGGAAGGGTTTCTGAGTTTAAGACAACATCAAACAAAAACTGAAGCATTTATGTTTTTTAAAACTTCAGCAAAAAATTAAATCCAATACAAATGTGTATTTCTAGGGGCTACGTTAGATATTTTTTTAACTACTCTAACTCTGTCCCTTTTAAAATTGTTAGGACCCCTCCCAAAGAAAAACACAACGCCCTTAAAAGCTTATGAGTTGTCGAAACTTAGGTTATTGCTTCATATTTGGGCAATTTGCAACCATAGAGAACATAAACCTATCCAGACGACTACTTTGCATGCAAAATATTCTGACATTTCTCAAAAAAAATGCATAGTTCCCAAAAGACTTCAGAATAATACAGAATTATCATGACTCTTAAGATAATAACGACCTATGGTGTAGCTTCAGCATTTTATTGGGGGACAAATGGGTCCATATCTAGATAGCCAGGGGGCATAGAGTATATAATAATTTTTTACCTGTAGAGTTTTGGGGTGCAACTGACCCCCTCCCCCAAAACGACAACCCCTGAACCTAGTAAATAGCGATTCTTGTTGCATAGGATATGGAAACTTTAACCAGAAAAAGATTGGATACAATTAACAAAACTAATATTAATCATCGACTTTGGAAGATTAGTAAATATTTTAGTTATCCCATGGAGCAGTTACAATACTTAGGATTCTTGAGTTCCAACTCTGACGATTTTGGGAGCTTTTATAATTCACCAAGGAAGCAAAAAACCTTGTTGCACCACTTTGACAGTCTATATGCTCATATTTCGTTTTGCTTTAGTTCAACATCCATGGAAACACTCTTTGAAAGCTTCACTTTAATACCATTAGCTTCAGTAGTAGCAATAGTTGTAGTAGTAGCATTAGCATTCGTAGCAGTGTACATACAGTACCTTTTTTTTAACATGCCCCACAGCACACGCTGAAATTTTCAACTTAATACTATAAACCGTTCCTGAGGTGTTGTTGATGTGTCCTCTTGACAACCTGTATGCACGTAGTGTGTTTTGATTTAGTTCAAAGGTGTTTCAATAATCCCTAAAATTTTCACCTTAATACCTTTAGCTTTAGTAGCAGTAGCACCAGTAATAAAAGTAGTAGCAGTAGAATTAGCAATGGCCTCAGTACTAGTAGTAGTAGTAGCAGGATGCAAATATTGACTTTTGGTTAGTCCAACATTCCTCCCAAAAATCCCTTCAAGTTTTAACTTCATATACTAGGTCGTTCCTAAGATAGGTGCTGATACTCTTTTTTGACAACCCGCGTGCATACGGCATGTTATGATTCAGTACAAATCTCCCCCCACCCCAAATATTCTATGAAAATTTCACCTTCATACACTTAGCCATAGTTGTAATAGCAGTCACAGTAGTAGTAGTAGTAGTAGCAGTAGGAGTACTAGATGTAGGACTAGCAGTGGTATTAACATATTTGCTTTTGGTCAGTTGAACATTCCCCTCCTTATACCCTGGAAGTTTCAACTTAATACAATTAGCCCTTGCTATAAAAATGTCGACAAGCCTTTTGATAGCCTATCTTGGTTATCAAATCAAGTATAAGTATGTTATCAACTTTCATAACATACTTGATAACCATAGTATGTTTCAATATAATTAAACTAAACATTAAAATTTCTTGAAATTTTCATGTTAATGCTCTTAGCGTTAGTAGTAGTTGCAGTAAAAGTAGTGGTTAGAGTAGCAGTGGTAGCAGTACTAGTATTAGCGTGTAAATACTGCCTTTTGATCAATTTTTCTTTCCTTTTAAGCATTCCCTGAAAGTTCCAACTTAATTCGCTAATCCATTCCTGACGTACGCTATTTTGAAAATCTGCATGTTTATATAGTGTGCTTTGATTTAGTTCAAACTCCCCTCTCAAATTTTCACCATCATATCCTTGGCCTTAATAGTACTAGTAGCATAGTTGCAGTGTTAGTAGTAGGAGCAGTTGAAACAGTTGTAATACTGTATACGTAGTAGTAGTAGTAACAGTAGTATCAGTAATATTAATAGCAGTAGCAGTATGCACGTGTTGCCTTTTGGCCAGTTGAATATCCCCCTCACGATGCCCTAGAAGTTTCAGCTTGTAACAGTATGCCGTTCCAATGATATATTTTCGCAGATAGTATGTTCTGATTTAGTTTAACTTTCAACCCAAAATTTCCTCAAATTTTCTTTTCAATATCCTCAGCCTTGATAGTACTCGACGCAAAAGCAGTAGTTGTAGTGTTAGCTGCGGTAGTAGTAGTAGTAGTTAAAGTTGTAGCAGTAGTAGTCGCAGTGTGCCGATAATGCCTTTTTGGTCAATTGATCAAATTGACCTTATCATTTCCTGGAAGTTCCAAATTAATACTGTCCGTCATTCCTGAGCTGCGAACGTTTAAGAACGTTTAAAACGGAATCCCAGTACCCGAACTCCCCTTCCTCATTCTCTCTCTCTCTCTCTCTCTCCGTCTTTATCTCTTTCTCTCTCTCTCTCTCTCTCTCTCTCTCTCTCTCTCTCTCTCTCTCTCTCTCTCTCTCTCTCTCTCTCTCTCTGTCCCTCCCGTCTTCCCTTTTTTGCTTAGTTTGCTTTCACTAGTGTTACATTTCATTCAATACTTGTTTTGTTTTTTCTTTTGGAGAACTAAGCGTCAGCGATCGATCGGTAAAAATATTGAAATTTAGTGATTTGATTTACTAAGATATAACAGTGTTTTTATTTCGATTTAAAGATGCTAGTAAAGTACTAATCTCAGAGACGCTAGTTTAACCTACTAGAGGGGGTGGGGGTCAAATTTACTCTCCAAATGTTTTTTTCAAGCTGCATTCATTATTTCATAAGGAAAAAAAGAGAATCGTATACCAACATTACTTCTTGTATGCTTTACTCCAGTTATAACATGGAGAAGTGTGAGATAATCACTTTTGACTCTTAAAAAGGGCACTAGAACTTTCAATTTCCAATCCAATGAGCTCCCTCCAAAGTTTTTATGACAATTACTTCTATACGAAGTGCCTTGGTGAAAAAAATAAAACATAAAAGAAATAAACAAATAGTACATTGTGCCCACATCACTCTCCAACTTATACAGTGCAAATGCGCTCTCTATGATTCAAAATATATAAAATTCATTAAGTTTAATGTTACTCATCAAAAGCTAGCAGCCTGAAGAAATTTGCCTATTTTTCGTAAAAGGAGGAAAACACCCCCAGAAGATCAAGCTATCTTATTGAAAATCAGACCATCAGCTTCAGCATATCAGAGAACTCCACTGTAGAGGTTTCAAGCTCCTATCTACGAAAATATGGAATTGTGTATTTTTTGGCAGAAGAAAGACCACGGATGCGTGTTTATTTGTTGTTTTTTCCCAGGGATGATCCTATCGAGCCAATGGTCCAAGAAGGTCGGAAGAAGAATCAATCGAACGAAAATCAAAAGTTCTGTTACATTTTCAAGTATCGAAAAAGATTGGACGGCCACTAGTCCCCCTCCCATCCCCTTTTTAATCCAAAATGAATCAAAATTTTGAGATAGTCATTTTGTTCGGCAAAGTTGAAAGGTCCACTGACTACCTTATGCTTCTTGAGATGATATGACCAACGCCCCCCTCAGCCCCTCGGAAAAGGGTTGTAAGTTACGCAGTTTACTCATTCACTTATAGTAATTGTTATTAGGAAATATACAGAAACCTTTGGGGGAAATTTTCTACGGGAAAGGGATGTTTTCCACGGGGTGAATTTTTCCCCAGGAGGAAAGTTCCTGGGGAAAATTTTCCAGATGAAATATTACACGGGTGAGGGGGAGGGAAGGGGATTTACTCACTTGATTTGAAAAATGGACAGAAATTAAATTAAAAAAAAGTTTTTTCACCCGAAAGGAAGAAGCAACATTAAAACTTAAAGCGGACAATATTATTCCGTATATTAGGGGAGCTGCCCCTTCCTCAACCTTCGTCCTTTATGCTAGAGTCTGACTTTTTGTACCGATCCTTTCAGAAGGACTACTTAAACACAAGGGCTATTCAGTTTGAATGAGTAATATTTTTACAAAAATTTAAGACTTTAGCGTAAAGAGTGAGGGCTGAAGAAGGGGTAGCCCCTCTCATATGCGCAATAGTTACTGTTCGTTTTATGTTTTAATGTTTTTACCTACTTTTAGTTGAAAAAAAAATATTTAATCAAATTGTTCATGGTAACGAAATGCAATCAAACATTCGTGGTAACGAACTGTAAGTAAGGAACCACCCGGCTCAATAGTAACCGAAACTCTAAAAACGGAATTATGATACAAATAGATAGATCAACAGATTTGCATTTTTATTCTGATTTTAAATAGATAAGTTTCATCAAGTTTAGTCCTACCCATCAAAAATAACGAGCCTGAGAAACTTTGTCTTATTAAAAAAAAAGGGGGAAACACCCCCTGAAAGTCATAGAATCTTAATGAAAATCGCACCATCAGATTAAACGTACCAAAGAACCCTATCGTAGAGTTTTCAAGCTCCTATTGGCAAAAATGTTGAATTTTGTATTTTTTTGCCATAAGGAAGATCATGGATGCGTGCTCATTTGTTTGTTTTTTTCCCAGGGGTGATCGTATCGACCCAGTGGTCTTAGAATGTTGCTAGAGGGCTCATTTGAACGGAAATTACAAGTTCTAGTGCCCTTTTTAAGTCAAAACAAAATTGGAGGGCAACTAGGCGCCCTCCCACGCTCATAATTCCCCCAAAGTCATAGGATCAAAATTTAGAGATAGATAGTCATTTTGTTCAACATAGTCAAAAACCTAATAACTATATCTCTGAGGACAACTTAATCCCAAACAGTCCCCGGGGGAAGGGCTGCAAGTTATGAACTTTGTCTTTTGTTTACATACATATAGTATTGACTATTGGGAAATATACAGACATTTTCAGAGGGTTACGTGGGAGGATCTTTCCATGGAAGAGTTTTTCATGAGGGAAGAGAATTTCAATGAAGGGGGTGGGGTGCTGGATTTCCCAGCATTATTAAAAAAAACAATTAGAAATTAAATTAAAAGAACAAGTTTTTTCAGCTGAAAGTAAGGAGCAACATTAAAACTTAAAACGAACAGAAATTATTACATATATGAGGAGGTTCTCTCCCTCGTTAATACCTCACTCTTTACGCTAATGTATTTTTAGTAATTTCAAAAGAGCTATTTATTCTAATTATATTGCTTTTGAGATTCAGGGGGGTATTCTTAAAGAGTTGGAACAAAATTCAAAATTTAGCGTATAGAGCAAGGTATTGACGAGGGGGCGAACCCCTCGTATTTCGTATGTGACGGAATTTCTTCCCCTCCTCAGTACCTCGCTCTTTACGCTAAAGTTTTGTGAAATAATTACCGATATAAACAACAATTTGTTTGTTATTTTTCGGTCAATCCTAGCATTTAATATTATCTTAAACAGCTTCTTAACTATGATTTTTACGCTATAATAAACCAAAGCTATTGTAAGTTTTCGGCTTGTGGTTGTTATTAAATAAAAAAATAAACAAGTTTTTACCAACTGAAAGTAAGGAACAACATTAAAACTTAAAACGAGCAGAAATTATTAAGTATATAAGGGGACTGCCCCCTTCTCAGTACCTCACTCTTTACGCTAATGTTTGACTTTTGTTCCAATTATTTAAGAATGACTCCTGACACACAGAGACCGTTTAATTAGAACAATAAGTTTTTTACAAATTCACAAACATTATAGCGTAAAGAGCGAGGTACTAAGGAGGGGGCAACTCCCTCATATAAGTGATAACAACCAAAAGAAAAATCTGAGAAAATTGCTGTTCAAACAATTTGTGGTAACAAACTGTAAGTAAGGAACCACCCGGCTCAACAGTAACCGAAACTCTAAAAATGGTAAAAAAAAGGATTACGAGCCTGATAAATTTTTCCTGATTTTCGAAAATAGGTGGAAACACCCCTAAAAAGTCAATGAAAATCTTAATGAAAATCGCACCATCAGATACAGCGTATCAGAAAACCCTGCGATATAGGTTTCAAGCTCCTATCTGCAAAAAAGCGGAATTTCGTATTTTTGCCATAAGAAAGATTACGGATGCTGTTTTTCTTTTCTCAAGGATAACCGTATCAACCAAATGGTCCTAGAATATCGAAAGAGGGCTCATTCAAATGGCAATTCAAAGTTCTAGTGCTCTTTTTAAATGACCGAAAAAATTGCAGGGCAACCTTCCCTGCCCCTTTTTTTCTTCCAAAATCGTCCGATCAAAATTTTGTGATAGCCATTTTGTTCATCCTAGTTGAAAGGCTCAATGACTATGTCTTTGGGTATAACATGACCCCCCTCCTAGCCCCAGGGGAAAGGTCTTTAAGTTATAAAATTTACCCATTGTTTACGAATAGTATTTGTTATTGGGATGCATGCTTACATTTTCGGGTGGGAGGGGGGAATTTTCTACTGGGGTTTTCCCACGGGGAAGGGAAGTTTCCAGGGCGTAAACTTGTCAGGGGAAACTAAACAATTCGGGAATTTGCCAGAATTCTTATACAAATTTCTTTTTATATGTCTTACTTTCTCTTTTTCGTTTCAATTTTAAGCACGGAGTGGTTAAGAGTAATTGTCTGGGGTAAATTTTTAAGGGAATTGAATTGTCTAGAGGATATTACAGGTGAAGGGGTTTCTCCTAGGAGGTGGGGTCAGATTTCCTGGCATTATTTAAAAAAGATCAGAAATTAAGTAAAAAAAAACAAGTTTTTTTCTACTGAAAGTAAGAAGTAACATTAAAACTTAAAGCGAAAAAAATTTATTCCGTACATGAAAGGGGCTGTCCCCTCCTCAACACCTTGCTCTTTACGCTAAAGTTTGACTCTTCCTCACAGCCCTATTTTTCAAAACAGTAGAAAGCTTTAGCGCAAAGAGCGAGACGTTGAGGAGGGGACCAGCCCCTTTCATGTACGGAATAATTTCATGTACGCCATTTCTCAAGGGGTGGCACTAGTAGGCTACCAGAACATCTTAGACAGATCTTTTATAGCTCATATAAAAGATATAATATAAAAGATATATCAGCAAGTTCCAAATGGCACTAAAAATGGCGCTTTTGGTGCCGTGCCTCAAGTGAAAATTCTGGGGCTATTGGGCTAGCAGAACTTACAATAGTGATGTTTAATGGCTCATTTGAAAGCTATTGCTCATATATACGTGCTTTTTAACAATTTTGCCATTCATAAGTGCGATATAGCACTGAAAACAACATTTTTGGTGCCACTTCTTCAGTGGAAAAGCTCTGAAGTACAAAACAGGTACTATTGCAATAGTTATCTTCCAGAACCCTTAACTGGAAGTTTACAAGAACTCCTCGAGTACACTCCCCCTCCCATCCCCCAATAGCTTTCAATAATCGTCTGCTCATCAGTAAGCTACTTGAGCATTAGCAGGCTACCACACCATCGTAGATAGATGTTTAGTGGCTCTATTAAAAACTAGGCTTATATTTACTAGGTTTTCAAAAATTCTACCATCTATTAGATTTCACAGATTTCAATGTTAATTAGTTTCTGGGGAGAATTTGCAATGAAGTCTTTGTCATGGTTGAAGCATTAGCTACAACCTAGCAAAGAGTGAACTACAGCCCATAGTAACTAAAAGTTAAAAAATGTTAAACGGTATTTTTTTCTTCTTTTTTTTTTCCAGGCCTAGCGGGTTACTAGAATATCATAGAGAGACGCTTAAGAGCTCATTCAATAACTATTTCTCATATGTACGTTGTTTATATGAATTCTACCCTCTGTAAGTGCCATATGGCACGACACAAGTCACTTTTTATGCTGTTTCTCGAGGAGTGGAGCTAGCAGGCTACCAGAACAGCTTAGATAGATTTTTGATAGCTCATATACAAAATATTGCTCATATCTACGTTCTTCCTATGAATTCTACTATCTGCAAGTTTCAAATGGCACTAAAAACGGTACTTTTGGTGTCATGTCTCAAGTGGAAAAGATGGAGCTAGTGGGCTACCAGAACTTTTTAGAGTGATGTTTAATGGCCTACTTAAAAACTTTTGCGCATAGCTAGGTGCTATTTATCAATCCTGTCATTCGTAATTTTATCATTCGTACCTTAACCGGAGGTTTGCAAGCAGGCTACCACACTATCGTAGATAGATGTTTAGTGGCTCAATTAAAAACTAGGCTTTTCAAAATTCCGGAAATAACCGGAGGTAATTCCTCCTCCAGTTCCCCTTAATAAGCTACGCAATTAAAGTCCTACAAACACCAATATATTAAATTACATTATTAGAGGCGTGGTTCTGTTAGTACTGCACTGGACTTCACTTTAGATTATCATGCGTTCGATTCCAGCTTGGATTTTTTTTTCAATCGTGGTTTGTCCCTTCTTGATAACTTTTCAGATAATCTACTATTTTTGCAAATGTGATTCACTCTTTTTTAAAGCATATCCCAGAAAGGCTCATTTTAAACCTATTACTCATATCTACGTGCTTTTTATCAATTTTGCCTTCCAAAAGTGCCATATAGCACTAAAGACGGCACCTTTGGTACCACTTCTCAAGTGGAAAAGTTTGGAAGCATAAAATGGTACCATTGCAATAGTTATGCTCCAAAGCCCTTAACTGGAGATTTATAAGAACCCCTCACATATAATCCCCCTCCAGACCCTTTTAGTAAGTTTTATAAATCGCCCACTCATCTTAAAAGTAAAAGACTATTGCGAAAACAAATTAAATAAAATTAAAAACTTTTCAACTAAAAATCCACCAAAAATTAAGCTTGAATGATCAACAATTTTGAATTGAACCTTCAAACTTCACTCTGCGATGAAGCCTGTGTGCTAGTAAACGGCGTTAACTGAGGGTAAAGGACGTTCTCCCCCCTTTGTATTTTGCCTTATTTTTTGCCCCCTTAGTTTTTTGCTTCTGCCTAGGTTTTGAAAAACACTCTTTTGTCATTTCACTGGAAAAGGCACTTTTTCATTTTAAAAAAATGGGGGAAACATACGAAAGTTCACTTTGTGGGAATGCGCTATCTAGTCAAATTTATAAAAAGCGATTAGGTATAAATATAAGCTTTTAAATGAGCCCTTAAACAGCTCTCTTTTGTTACAGTAGCCTTATAGTTTCTGCTAGTCAGTAGGTGATTTACAAAGCCCTGTTTTCATTATAGCTTTTTCAGGCGAAGTCGGCCGAGTAAAAACAGCTTTTTGTTCATCGAAAAACAAACGTTCCTGAAAAACACGTATTGTTTTGTGTAGTATGGATAATGAACTTTTTGTTATAGATTAAAAGTTTTTCGTAGCTGTCAAGGTTGTTTGCAGTATTTTCTAGAGGTGTCTTACTTCCCCTAGATCGGTAATAATTAGAAATTGTATTAAAACAAGTTTTCAACTGAAACTTAGGAGTGACATTAAAACTTAAAACAAACATACACTATTCCATATAAATAAAAAAGATCATGACAGCGTTGTTTCTACATTAAATTTTAACCAAAAACGAACAAAGATTAATTTAAAAAACAAAGTTTTTCCCAGGGAAGTAAAGAGCGAAGTTGAAACTTAAAACGGATAAAAATTATTACTTCAAAGCCTATCTAATATATATCAATAAAACTAGTACAAAGAAACTAACTAATTATATTTCCCTATGCTTTTAGGATTATAAAAAACTAGGGATTTACTGAAAACAAAAGAAATATAGGAGTTTTGGTACAGTAAAAGCAAGCCAATTAAGGACAATTTGTACAGAATAAAAATATTTTCTAACCCTTTTCGGATCAATCCCTTTTAAGATAAAGCAGCAATCCATTTTACGATTGTTGTTCTATTTTTTTTTACTACGTTTAATTTGATATCACTTCTGCACAATGGCTCAGCTCAATGACTGGCTCTCGTTTTGGTTCTGAGAAGGATATATCATGATTAGTTTGCACACAAGTTCGTAGCAAAGTCACCTTTATAGTATTAGGATTATCAAGACTGGATAATCAGAAGATGGATATATCAAGATATACAAATAATCGCATTTCCAGAGTTCATATTATGTCTTATTTGATCTTCATTTCCAATACTCACTATTGGTATTATAGTTGGCGAGACCAAAATGCTATCTGATAAATCAATCCAATATTTCCGTATACCGTTCAATTACAGCGTGGTTATTAAAAAAAATATTTGATTTTACGCTTATGTTTTTAAGATAATTTTAATTGTATATCGAAAGGTACTGATGTCGCAACTGGACTATGAAGAGCTTTATAGGATCGCTTATTGTTATCAGAATATAGAATCACTTTTGAATCCCAAATCAATATTCCTGTTTTTTCTACTTGACTTTTGTGTTTTCAGTAAAGCGCTAGTTTTCTATATTCCTAAAAGTATAGGGAAACATAATTAGTTGGTTTACAGATAACTTCGAAGACCACACTGCCTTTCCATGACGAAAGTAAAACAGTTCAAAATAGGGATGATACCTTTTTTATTGACAGTGAATAGATATAAAATTATTTAACTGGATATTTCGAACACATATACAGTGTTCATCATCAGCAGTAAATACTTTTTAATTATTTACTGCTGTCTAAATATAGTCTAAATAGAGTTTTACTGCTGATGATGAACACTGTATATGTGTTCGAAATATCCAGTTAAATAATTTTATATCTATTCACTGTCAATAAAAAGGTATCATCCCTATTTTTAACTGTTTTACTTTAGTTGGTTTATTTGTACTAAATTTATTGATTTATATCGGATAGACTGTGAACTAATGATTTTTGTCCGTTTCAAGTTTCAACTTTGCTGTTTACTTCCATCGGATAAACTTTGTTTTAAAAAATTAGTTCTAGCACTTGAGCTGCTCATTAGATTGGTCCCAAAATCGGCAATACTAGTCTGTTAACTTTTCATCAATGTTCATCTATTACCAATTTATTTGGTAGTATGTTTTCTCTATTATCAATCAGGAGAATTGTAATGAATCATTTATTTGCTAGAGTAACCTCCTGCCCAATTCAAGGTTAATAAAAGAGCATAGAACAACAAACAGAAATATATATATATATATATATATATATATATATATATATATATATATATATTTCATATTCACAGGGATGCTATACTGAAAGTAGAATATTCATATATTTATATATATATATATATATATATATATATATATATATATATATATATATATATATATATATATATATATATATATATATATATATATATATATATATATATATATAAATATATGAATATTCTACTTTCAGTATAGCATCCCTGTGAATATGAAATTTTTCTGAACTTCTGAATGGCATCTCTTTTTAATTCTAAGAAATAAAAAGGCCAGAACTGCAAAATTCAGGCGTTGTATCTAGAGCGATTAGGTGTTACGGGGTATAATCAATAGTATTTCCCTCTTTAAATTCTTCATACAAACCCTCACAATTTTTGATAAGTTTATGAGCGATGGCGCTATTTGGTGACAGTCAACTTTTCTTAAAAACTTGGAGAATTTAATTTTACGGATGTCAACTTTCTAAGAACATTCGTTGTACACGAGTTAGAGAACTAAAACCCAAGTTTTAAGAAAGTTTAGTGCAGCAGAACTCTTGTGAAGCCAATTACTTTACCAAAATTTGAATTAGTATTTGTTGATCCGAAAGCATGATTCTGAAAAGCTAATTCATTAGCGAAAGTTATCCTCTACTTCATTTTGGAAATAAATGACTGAAATCATTTCCGTTTGTTGTTCTATGCTCTTTTATTGACCTTGAATAGGGCAAGAGGTTACTCTAGCAAATAAATGATTCATTACAATTCTCCTGATTGATAATAGAAAATGCGCACTACCAAATAAATTGGTAATATATGAACATCGATCAAAAGTTAACAGACTACTATTGCAATTTAATTCTGGGACCAATCTAATGCGGAGCTTCAGTGCTAGAATTCTTGTGAAATTTACGGATACTCTTCCGAATTATTCAGCTGCTGAATCGACCAAATTCAAAGGTACGCAAAGGAGAAAACTGGCAAGTTAGATACACTGAAGGCTTAACGTTCCAATCGTTAAACTAAAAAAAACAAAGTTTTTTTTTGTAATAATCAAATAATCAAAATTCTGTCAGGGTCCAATTAATAATCAATTTAGTAAGAATCATTTAATAGGTATTCTAGGTGTCATAGGCCTTCGGTCTTCCCCTTTTGCTGAAAAATCTATTTTATACGGTTCTTCATGTCATCTTCAATTACATTCAAATAATTCACACGTTTTTTTTCTGTTTATGGATTAACCACCCCCCTCCCTAAAAAGTCCTTTTAGAGCCAGTAGGGAGGGAGCGTCCATCCATATTATCAGGAATAAACTATTACAGTTGTCCCTTTACATAACTCTGAACTATTGATACTATTATAGCATAAGAATATAAATGAAGGTCTGTTTTTTAGAATAACAAGAATCTCTCATATCCTTCCCATAAAGGATATCAGATTTGGGGAAGCAAGCTCTTAATTAACTGTTTCTAGGGAGAAAGAACAGAATTTATTGCATCTAGGAGACGGTGATTAATATTGTCTTTTTTTACTATTTAAAAAAGGACATACAAAGTTAATAAAAGAGATGAAAAGATTCTAGTGTAGGCAACCGAAATCGATGACTGACGATTTACAACTGACGACTATTATAGATGATGGTTATTTACAAATGATAACGGAATGTTCCTTTGATAAGCAACAACAAGGTGACCATGACCTCTCTCCACCACTCAATTTCTGATGATCCAAATTTCTCATTTCATCCGCAAACTTCCATTGCAAAACCTGACCTTCAAATACAAATTTATGTCATATTGACAGCAAAAAATTAGATTGTACTAATAAATAAGACAATACTGTGCCTTACTCAGTAGAAAATGGAAGTACAAGCACTTCAATCAGTCACTTTTTAGTATAATATAAGTACAGGTTTCAGAAGCACTATATTTTACGTGGTCTCATCCCTTTGTATTTTTTTACCAGCTCCTAGTAAGTCCTCATACCATTTCATTTTTTAAGCTTTAGGATATGAAAAATACTCACGTTATGAAAAAGCAGTGTGCCATTGTTAATATAAGTGATTCCAGGAGTATTTGATGTATCTAATATTTTTCTGTCTTTGGTCCAAGTCACTAGATTTACGGGAGGATTCGCTTCGAAGAAACACTGTACCGCACCGCTCAAACCAAGTGGAAGGTACTGCACCGTCTGCACGAATGTCACACGGGCTGGAACTAAAACAATTTATGGATTAAAACAAGTTAAAGCGAATGGGTTATCTTAAACTTAGATGTTATTTTATCTCTTACCCTACAATTACTGTTGCGACTAGTACAGATCCCTAAAAAAAATTTTAACATTTTAAAATTTGTTTCAAAACATTTTTCTGTGAGAACATCAATGAAGCTTTTTTTAAGCTAAGATAGAATAAGACGACACAGTTTTTATGGGTTGTTACTGATCTCAATTTTTAAAAGAATTCTCATAGATACATATTTAGGTTCTCAATCTATAATCTCTTATCAAAGCAAAATATAAGCAAATAAACATGCCATGTTATTGTGTAACAGGAACGAAATTTTGGCTTTGTCCTGTTTTTGTTCTGTGCTGCCGATTTTCTTTTTTTTTTGCAAATAACCTGCATATATATATATATATATATATATATATATATATATATATATATATATATATATATATATATATATATATATATATATATATATATATATATATATATATATATATATATATATATATATATATATATATATATATATATATATATATATATATATATATATATATATATATATATATATATATATATATATATATATATATATATATATATATATATATATATATATATATATATATAAGATGAACCAACTCATGATAATCCTGATATTTTTAAAATTGAGGTATTTTATTGAGAGCACAAAATCAACCCAAAGAAGAAGAAGTTTTCTTGGGAGCAAAACACTCTACAAGTAGCCTGCAGAATTTGAAATACTAAATTATAAGGCTCTCAGCAGACCTTCAGTGGTGATGATAACGATAGGATTGCAATCTCAAAAATACTCAAGCAGCTTTCAATAAAGCAGTAGTTTGTAGAATTCTGCAAACATTGGAAATTATCACGGGTCAACAGATTTAAGCTAGTTTGGTAAAATATATCTTGCGTAATCTGCGAAGCAATAATGTTTGTTCGTTTTGGGTTTTATCTTCGCCCTTTACGTCCGTAAAAAAACTTTGTTGTTTTTTTTAATAAAATTTTGCTGGTTTATATTTTTCTAATCCGCACAATTAGCTTTGCAAAATGAGTCTTGTGTAACTTAGATGATGAAATTAAAGAAGCCGAAATGAGCTTTTGTTGAAACAGGGCATTAAATATGGATTTGTTTTCTACAACTCATAAGCTTTTCCCCAAAATATGTGGAACTTTGTCACATACCTAAGGAATCCAAAAAGTATGCTATCGCTAGTATCTTTCAGAAGTTGTAGACTAAAAATTAAATTATACTCATAATTTTTTTTTCATTGGGCAGTTTTGAGGGTATGAAATTGGCTCATTGACCCTCTAAACCAGTAACTCCCTACATCCCCTCCCCCATCAACCGTCAAATTTTTAGCAGATAGACATCCAAGATAAGCCTTGTTTGAGACAAGTCCGTTGACTTTTAAATTAAAATCAAGTTTGTGAACAATGATGGAAATGTTGAGAACCATGGATAATTGGAAAAAAGCCAAGACAGATAGTCTGAGTGAGAGGCAAAGCGACTAGTACTGATCCCTAAAAAAAACTTTAAACATTTTAAACATTTTCAGATAGTCTGAGTGAGAGGCAAAGCTGACATAAGCCTTTTTTCAGAATTGTATAAAAATCACGAAATATTTTCAATATATACGAATAGAGAACGAATGTGGATGCGAGTCCCTCCAACCCCCCTGCCTCATCGCTATTTTTTAACACAAAGGTAGGCATATTGCATATAGCTGGAGTTAAGGAAACTCTCTCTAAAGAAAAAAATGTCAGACCACTGGATCACACGGTAGAAAAACTACAATGCTTCTAAGTTAAAAGATTAGAGATTCATCGAGTCATGAGACTTTGAAGCCTATTAGTGCCATTAGTCTAAGAATTACTTGGGGAATTCTTACTGACTCTAAGTATCTGCCAAGCAAATTTCGAGCGAATCTCAGCACTTTTGATTTTTAAGCCACTTCCTCGGCAGGCTAACACCGTAGTGACTTCTCATTTAATAAATTGTCTTGTTTTCATTTAGAATTTCGCTTTCATTTAGGCCTCTTTTTCTAGCTTAGATTGAAAAAGACAGCAATAAACAATACACAGTTCGTTGTTTACATCCCATTCAATCTCTAATGGATTAGAAAAGAACATTTTATTCTAAGCAGAAAATCAATAGAATTCTCTTTCTATAGTTCCAAAGGCTCGCTTCTTAGAAAAGAATACTATTGAGCGTTCTAAGGACTAAATTTGGATTACACACGTTTTTCAGTCGTTGACAGTCTAAGAAAAGATTTCCAAATAAAACCTATTTTTTTAAACGTTCCAACAAGCTAATGAGTAGTTTCAATTTAGAGTGATCAAAGTTGTTTTCACCATATAATAGAAAAAGGATTGCATATTTTAAGAATTCTTTAATGCACACAAAAAATATGTAGATATTTAAGAAGTACAAGAGAACGAACAAGGATCATGCAAGGACAGGACGTGGGAAAGATAGAAGATTCATTAACTCGAAATGGAACTTTTCATAGAGATTAAGGCATTTCATTCGGAAGGGATAAATTTCTTAGTGTTGGGAGGGCACTGCATTGACCCTTCATTTGTACAAATCTTCATTGTCCAATAGCAGAACAAATTGAAAATAACATGAATGATTTCGTAGTGAAGACAATGCTTTATATTTTTTTAAACCTTGAATTTGACTTGTGACTGCGGACGCTTTTCGTGATATAGCAATATAGCAGAGTGTTGCAAGAGAACAAATTTGTTGTTTTTACAATTGTGAACTTTAAGGGAGCACCACTTTAGAGGAATAAGGTTTTTTTTTAAATCGAATTACGGTTTTTAAACTTTGTTAAACAGTACTTCTTAAATAAAACGCAGCTTTAAGTAATAACTGAGCTGAAATGCAAATGATTTTTTCTAAGAGCCCCTGTGTTATATCTATATATATAAAAATAAGTTGTCTGTCTGTGTGTCTGTCAGATGACGTCATGTTGCTGTGTCGACTGACGTCATGAAGTTAGTTGTCGTCATTTTTGCTATGACGGTGACGTCATTAAAGATATTTAAGACATATATGTTCACGTAGAAATCTATTAATGTTTAAGTTTAAAATGACTGATGAACTTACAATGGCAAAAGCCGATGAAGATGCTCAAAGAGTCTATGCCAAAAAACTTGCTGCTGATAGAGAAAGTCAGAAAAGAAAGCGTGCCGAGGAATCAAAAGAACAGCAAGGAAATAGGCTTGAGGCTAAAGAACGCAAAACCGCGCAGTTAGATGAAGATCCACCTGGACAGCGAGAGTCAAAACATATCAAAACTGAAAATGATAGCGATGATGATTGGGTTTGGGATTTTGACTTGGATAAGGTCATCAATGCCTACCAGATTTTAGTTAAAAAAACAAAGGTTCGGCGATATGTATTTCATAGTGAAGCTGAAAAATAAAGAACACTAATTTTGTCTTATCATTACACTGGAAAAATTCCAAGGAACTCCAAATGCCATATGATACTGGTTTATTGGCGACACGTGTGCCAGTTTTAACCGTTGTAAGCTAACTTACAACGGAATTCTTATTTTACTTACATAATATTACATAATAAAATAAATTACATAATAAAATATTATAAATTACATAATATTATAATATAACCCTTAATGCAGGGCTGCCCCTCAGATAGATTATTCCAAAATATCTAAATTTCAACCCACAATCTAAGATTTTGGGATAAATAGAGCCTTCTTAGCTTTGGAGAGGTTTCTGACGAAGCCCTTGGGGGCCTAAATAAAGAATATTTATGACGGGTGTCTGTTAGTTTCTGACGTGACATTTTTCTGATTTGTATAGAGATTATTTTTTCTTCTTTGGGGAATGCAAATGATCAATTGTTCAATTCTTTTTGTTCTTCCGTCCCCTTAATTTTCACAAAAATAGTTTGGAGCTGTTTTGTCAAACCTTTTTTATGGCACTTGATCTCTACCAAGTGACATATAGCGATCACAAATTCTGTCGGTCTGTCTCTCTGTCCCGGTTTTGCTCGTTTAGGCACTTCCAGGTAAGCTAGGACGATGGAATTTGGCAGGCGTATCAGTAACCAGACCAGATTAAATTCTAAATTGTTGTTTCCCCGCTTCGACCATCTGGGGGGGGAGTGGGGGGACGGTTAAATCGGAAAAGCGAATAGGTGATTGGATCTTAATGAAATTTGATATTTAGAAGGATATCGAGTCTCAGAGCTTTTATTTCAAATCCCGACCGAATCCGGTGACATTGGGGGGGGGGGACCTAAAACCTTGGAAAACGCTTAGAGTAGATGTATCGGGATGAAACTTGGCGGAAAAAATAAGCAGTATAAAAAAAAGTCCTAGATACGTGATTGACATAACCGGAACGGGTCCGCTCTATTTGGGGGAGTTGGGGGGGGAAGGTTAATTCTGAAAAATTGGAAAAAATGAGGCATTTTTAACTTACGAAGGAGTGATCGGATCTTAATGAAATTTCATATTTAGAAGAACCTCGTAACTCAGATCTCATATTTTAAATCCCGACCGGATCCATCGTCATTGAGTGGGGGACCAGAAATCTTGGAAAACGCTTAAAGCAGTGAGATCAGGATGAAACTTGGTGGGAAGAATAAGCACAAGTCCAAGATACGTGACTGACATAACAAGACCGGATCCGCTCTCTTTGACGGAGTTGAGGGCGGGGGGAGTAATTTGGAAAATTAGAAGAAATGAGGTATTTGTAACTTACGAAGGGGTGATCAGATCATAATGAAATTTGATATTTAGAGGGATCTTGTGCTTTCGAGCCCTCATTTTAAATCCCGGCTAGATCCAGTGACATTGGGGGGAGTTGGATGGGGAAACCTAAATTCTTGGAAAACATGAAAATTGAGGTATCCTTATCTTACGAATGGGTGATCAGATCTTAATGAAACTTGATATATAGAAGGATCTTATGTCTCAGATGCTCAATTTTCAAGTCGAATCGGATCCGGGGACATAGGGGGCTGGAGGGGGAAACATAAATCTTGGAAACTGGAAATCTTGGAAAACTCTTTGAGTGGAGAGGTCGGGATGAAACTTGATGGGAAGAATAAGCACAAGTTATAGATACGTCATTGACATAATTGGAACGGATCCGTTCCCCTTGGGCAAGCTGGGGGGGTGTTAATTTGGAAAAATAAGAAAATTGAGGTATTTTTAATGGAAGAACGTGTGACCGGATCTTAATAAAATTTGATATTTAGAAGGAACTCGTGTCTCAGAGATCTTATTTCAAATCCCGATCAGATCTGTTGACGTTGGGGGTGTTGGAGGCGGAAACTGGAAATATTGGAAAATGCTTGAGTGTAGAAATCGGGCTGAAACTTGGTGGGTAGAACAAGCAAATACCATAGATACGTGATTTTACGTAACCGTACTGGATCCGCTCTCTTTGGGGGAGTTACGGGGTGGGGTTCAGTGCTTTGGCGAGTTTGGTACTTCTGGACGTGCTAGGACGATGAAAATTGGTAGGCGTGTCAGGGACCTGCACAAATTGACTTGATAAAGTCGTTTTCCCCGATTATACCATTTGGGGGGCTGAAGGGAGATGAAAAATTAGAAAAAATGAGGTATTTATAACTTACGAGTGGGTGATCGGATCTTAATGAATTTTGATATTTAGAAGGACCTCGTGACTCAGAGCTCTTATTTTAAATTCCGACCGGCATTAAGCCTCTGATTTTCCTTTTAAATCAATCTATTAATTCTTAGGATTTTGCTAGATCTCATACCATAGGAGCTCTTGGCTCTTCCGGCCTGGTCACAAGTGCCATATGAGCTCTTAGCTTTTGTTTTATTATCAGTATAATAGCGGATATGCTGATGGATAGTGAGAACCTCGTGTCTTGCATGTGTAACAATTATCATTTCTTTAAATATTCTTGTGGATACATTCTGCGAGATACAACTGTTTGCCCAAATACTGTTATGATGCAACCAAAACCAAAATCAGCTCTTCATTGCCGGGATTGGGCCAAACGATTCAAAGGTTTTGCAGCAACTTTTTTTTTACCAGTTTTAACTAAATAATTTAAATTTTTTTTTACTAATGAAGTGGAAGATATTTAAAATTACAGATTTTGATTGATAATTTTGGGGCTCAGGAAAATTAGTAACATATTGATACCATTGAAAGTGTTGAAACCGATGAAAATATCGAAAGCATTGATACGTAATACCTATATATATAAAAATAAGTTGTTTGTCTGTTGACTGACGTCATGTTTGTGTGTCGACTGACGTCATGTTTGTCGACTGACGTCATGTTTGTCGACTGATGAAATTACAGACCGGGACACCGGGACACAAATGACGACCGGGACACTCAAAGAGAAATTACAGACTGGGACACCGGGACAAACCTGACAATCTATTTATATGCACAGACAATGGGACAGCGAAGAATGTTGTATATTCGCAAGTTTTAATATATATATATATATATATATATATATATATATATATATATATATATATATATATATATATATATATATATATATATGTATATATATATATATATATATATATATATATATATATATATATATATATATATATATATATATATAAATAAGTTGTCTGTCTGTGTGTCTGTCTGTCAGGTGACGTCATGTTTCTGTGTCGACTGACGTCATGAAGTTAGTTGTCGTCATTTTTGCTATGACGGTGACGTCATTAAAGATATTTAAGACATATATGTTCACGTAGAAATCGATTAATGTTTAAGTTTAAAATGACTGACGAACTTACAATGGCAAAAGCCGATGAAGATGCTCAAAGAGTCTATGCCAAAAAACTTGCTGCTGATAGAGAATGTCAGAAAAGAAAGCGTGCCGAGGAATCAAAAGAACAGCAAGGAAACAGGCTTGAGGCTAAAGAACGCAAAACCACGCTGTTAGATGAAGATCCACCTGGACAGCGAGAGTCAAAACATATCAAAACTGAAAATGATAGCGATGATGATTGGGTTTGGGATTTTGACTTGGATAAGGTCATCAATGCCTACCAGATTTTAGTTAAAAAAACAAAGGTTCCGCGATATGTATTTCATAGTGAAGCTGAAAAATAAAGAAGAAAAAGAAAACTGAAAAAAGAAAAAATGTAAAAAAATAAAAAATACTAAAAAGAAAAAACACTCAAAGAGAAATTACAGACCGGGACACAAATGACGACCGGGACAGAGGGAATATAAATAAAGACCGGGACACTCAAAGAGAAATTACAGACTGGGATACCGGGACACAAATGACGACCGGGACACAGGGAATATAAATGACGACCAGGACACAGGTATTTAAGAATATCGTTAAAATGACTGATGAACTTACAATGGCAAAAGCTGATGAAGATGCTCAAAGAGTCTATGCCAAAAAACTTGCTGCTGATAGAGAAAGTCAGAAAAGAAAGCGTGCCGAGGAATCAAAAGAACAGCAAGGAAACAGGCTGTCAGGTGACGTCATGTTTCTGTGTCGACTGACGTCATGAAGTTAGTTGTCGTCATTTTTGCTATGACGGTGACGTCATTAAAGATATTTAAGACATATATGTTCACGTAGAAATCTATTAATGTTTAAGTTTAAAATGACTGATGAACTTACAATGGCAAAAGCCGATGAAGATGTTCAAAGAGTCTATGCCAAAAAACTTGCTGCTGATAGAGAAAGTCAGAAAAGAAAGCGTGCCGAGGAATCAAAAGAACAGCAAGGAAACAGGCTTGAGGCTAAAGAACGCAAAACCGCGCAGTTAGATGAAGATCCACCTGGACAGCGAGAGTCAAAACATATCAAAACTGAAAATGATAGCGATGATGATTGGGTTTGGGATTTTGACTTGGATAAGGTCATCAATGCCTACCAGATTTTAGTTAAAAAACAAAGGCTCGGCGATATGTATTTCATAGTGAAGCTGAAAAATAAAGAAGAAAAAGAAAACTGAAAAAAGAAAAAATGTAAAAAACTAAAAAATACTAAAAAGAAAAAACACTCAAAGAGAAATTACAGACCGGGACACAAATGACGACCGGGACAGAGGGAATATAAATAACGACCGGGACACTCGAAGAGAAATTACAGACTGGGATACCGGGACACAAATGACGACCGGGACACAGGGAATATAAATGACGACCAGGACACAGGTATTTAAGAATATCGTTCAAAGACAAATTTTTAATTGTAAGAAGACCGTTGAAAGAGAAATTTCTAATTGTAAAATGACTGAAGAACCTACAATGGCAACACCCGAGGAAGCTGCTCAAAACGAATGTATTCAAGCCGAAGTAGCTGAGTTGGTAAAGCGTTATGTTTCAGGTTCTAGGTCCGAGAGGCTCCAGGTTTGAACCTTGGCTTTAGCATTAATACAAAAGAAGAAAAAAACTAAAAAAGGTAAAAACTATAAAAAAATGTTTCTGTGTCGACTGACTTTATGAAGTTAGTTGTCGTCATTTTTGCTATGACGGTGACGTCATTAAAGATATTTAAGACATATATGTTCACGTAGATATCTATTAATGTTTAAGTTTAAAATGACTGATGAACTTACAATGGCAAAAGCCGATGAAGATGCTCAAAGAGTCTATGCCAAAAAACTTGCTGCTGATAGAGAAAGTAAGAAAAGAAAGCGTGCCGAGGAATCAAAAGAACAGCAAGGAAACAGGCTTGAGGCTAAAGAACGCAAAACCGCGCAGTTAGATGAAGATCCACCTGGACAGCGAGAGTCAAAACATATCAAAACTGAAAATGATAGCGATGATGATTGGGTTTGGGATTTTGACTTGGATAAGGTCATCAATGCCTACCAGATTTTAGTTAAAAAAACAAAGGTTCGGCGATATGTATTTCATAGTGAAGCTGAAAAATAAAGAAGAAAAAGAAAACTGAAAAAAGAAAAAATGTAAAAAACTAAAAAATAATAAAAAGAAAAAACACTCAAAGAGAAATTACAGACCGGGATACAAATGACGACCGGGACAGAGGGAATATAAATAACGACCGGGACACTCAAAGAGAAATTACAGACTGGGATACCGGGACACAAATGACGACCGGGACACAGGGAATATAAATGACGACCAGGACACAGGTATTTAAGAATATCGTTCAAAGACAAATTTTTAATTGTAAGAAGACCGTTGAAAGAGAAATTTCTAATTGTAAAATGACTGAAGAACCTACAATGGCAACACCCGAGGAAGCTGCTCAAAACGAATGTATTCAAGCCGAAGTAGCCGAGTTGGTAAAGCGTTATGTTTCAGGTTCTAGGTCCGAGAGGCTCCAGGTTTGAACCTTGGCTTTAGCATTAATACTGTCTGTGTGTCTGTCAGGAGACGTCATGTTTCTGTGTCGACTGACGTCATGAAGTTAGTTGTCGTCATTTTTGCTATGACAGTGACGTCATTAAAGATATTTAAGACATATATGTTCACGTAGAAATCTATTAATGTTTAAGTTTAAAATGACTGATGAACTTACAATGGCAAAAGTCGATGAAGATGCTCAAAGAGTCTATGCCAAAAAACTTGCTGCTGATAGAGAAAGTCAGAAAAGAAAGCGTGCCGAGGAATCAAAAGAACAGCAAGGAAACATGCTTGAGGCTGATAGAGAAAGAAAGAACAGAAAGCGTGCCGAGGAACTACCAGAGCAACGCGAAAGCAGACTTGCTGCTAAAAGAGAAAGTGAAAAAAGAAGGCGTGCCGAGGAATCACAAAAACAGCAAGAAATCAGGCTTGCTGCTGATAGAGAAAGTAAGAAAAGAAAGCGTGCCGAGGAATCACAAGAACAGCAAGAAATCAGACTTGCTGCTGATAGAGAAAGTAAGAAAAGAAAGCGTCCCGAGGAATCAGAGCAACCTGAAAGTTATCGCCTGGCATTCAGGTACAGCCCAGTCGATGATTATAGCTTGAGTAGATGTGTTCAAATCGGGACAATGTGTAAAATTTGTCCCTATTGCAAGGCCTTGAAATTCAATGGTGAAACAATGGGAATGTGTTGCGCCTCAGGAAAAGTTAAACTTCCTCTATTGGCTGCACCACCAGAGCCATTGAAGACTTTCCTTACTGGAACTACGTCAGAATCTAAGCGTTTTTTGTCACAAATCAGAAAATACAACTCATGTTTCCAAATGACGTCGTTTGGAGCCCAAATCGAAAATCCAGATCAATTTATGTCTACTTTCAAAGTAAAAGGGCAAATTTATCATAGAGCAGGGTCCCTTCTACCATTCTCAGGCGAGAATCATAAATTTTTACAATTGTACTTCATCAGTGATAGAAATTCTGAATTGAATGCACGTTGCGAAATTTCTCCTAACGTTGAAAGGACAATCGTTTCCCAATTGCAACATCTTTTCCACGAAAATAATAATTTAGTGCGTCTGTTCAAAACAGCCATCGATTTGATGCCTACTGATACGCATAAAATTGTTATTTCCGCTGACAAAACGCCTCCTGGCCAACATGTGCGTAGATACAATACTCCAACTATCGACGAAGTGGCAATCGTTATGGTCGGTGATCAGTTTTTACCTAGAGATATTATTCTTCATAAGCGAAACGCTCAGTTGTTAAGAATTGCTGAAACTCATCGATGCTACGATGCCCTACAATATCCTATCATTTTTTGGGATGGAGCCGACGGCTATCACTTTAATATTAAATTAATGAATCCAGCCACTAACAAAGAAATTAATAAGAAATGCAGTGCAATGCATTATTATTCCTATAGACTAATGATTGGGCAGGATGAAGAAAATTATATTTTAAAATGCCATGAACTGTTTCACCAATTTGTTGTTGATATGTATGCTAAAATTGAATCAGAACGTTTGCTATATATCCGCCTGAATCAGACCAGGCTCCGCTCTGAACAATACATTCATTTGCGAGATGCAGTTATAAATGACGGTAATACCACAAACGTTGGAAGATTAACAATTTTACCTTCGTCATATGCTGGCAGTCCCCGTCATATGCATGAATATGATCAAGATGCTATTGCGTATGTTCGTCTCTATGGTCGTCCAGATTTATTTATTACATTTACATGTAATCAATCTTGGGACGAGATACTGCAGCTTTTACTTCAAGGACAATCGGCGGTTCATAGGCATGACATTACGGCCCGTGTCTTCTGGCAAAAGTTGAAATCACTGATAAACTACATAGTAAAACTTGAAGTGTTTGGGTCAGTGCGATGCTGGATGTACTCAGTGGAATGGCAAAAACGAGGTTTGCCACACGCACATATACTAATCTGGCTACATAAAAAAATTACTTCGAACGAAATTGATGATGTGATTTCCGCTGAAATCTATATATATATAAATAAGTTGTCTGTCAGTGGATCAGGTGACGTCATGTTTCTGTGTCGACTGACGTCATGAAGTTAGTTGTCGTCATTTTTGCTATGACGGTGACGTCATTAAAGATATTTAAGACATATATGTTCACGTAGAAATCTATTAATGTTTAAGTTTAAAATGACTGATGAACTTACAATGGCAAAAGCCGATGAAGATGCTCAAAGAGTCTATGCCAAAAAACTTGCTGCTGATAGAGAAAGTCAGAAAAGAAAGCGTGCCGAGGAATCAAAAGAACAGCAAGGAAACAGGCTTGAGGCTAAAGAACGCAAAACCGCGCAGTTAGATGAAGATCCACCTGGACAGCGAGAGTCAAAACATATCAAAACTGAAAATGATAGCGATGATGATTGGGTGTGGGATTTTGACTTGGATAAGGTCATCAATGCAAACATGACGACCAGGACACGGGGAATATAAATGACGACCAGGACACGCTGAAAAATAAAGAAGAAAAAGAAAACTGAAAAAAGAAAAAATGTAAAAAACTAAAAAATACTAAAAAGAAAAAACCCTCAAAGAGAAATTACAGACCGGGACACAAATGACGACCGGGACAGAGGGAATATAAATAACGACCGGGACACTCAAAGAGAAATTACAGACTGGGATACCGGGACACAAATGACGACCGGGACACAGGGAATATAAATGACGACCAGGACACAGGTATTTAAGAATATCGTTCAAAGACAAATTTTTAATTGTAAGAAGACCGTTGAAAGAGAAATTTCTAATTGTAAAATGACTGAAGAACCTACAATGGCAACTCCCGAGGAAGCTGCTCAAAACGAATGTATTCAAGCCGAAGTAGCTTAGTTGGTAAAGCGTTATGTTTCAGGTTCTAGGTCCGAGAGGCTCCAGGTTTGAACCTTGGCTTTAGCATTAATACAAAAGAAGAAAAAAACTAAAAAAGGTAAAAACTACAAAAAAACTAAAAAGAAAATATATATATATATATATATATATATATATATATATATATATATATATATATATATATATATATATATATATATATATATATCTTCTATATATATATAAAAATAAGTTGTCTGTCTGTGTAACGATGACTCTAGTCAAACATTTTCAGATCAATTGCTGGCAATTGGAAACGGAAAGCTCCCAGTAGTGGGAAAGCCAAGAATGTTGTATATTCGCAATTTTTGCGTAGTTTGAAACACATATATAAATCTATCTATATTCACAGGTGGGACACAGGGACACAACTACAATGGCGCGTAACTAATATGGCGCGTAACGACTTACGCGCGCGGGGGGGGCTTGGGGGTGGCTTGGGGGGGGGCGCGAAGCTCCCCACCAACTAGGTGTTGGGGTGGCGCGAAGCGCCACCCCAACAGCTAGTTATCTATATATATATAAATAAGTTGTTTGTCTGTGTGTCTGTCTACTGACGTCATGTTTGTGTGTCGACTGACGTCATGTTTGTCGACTGACGTCATTATGAGGATTGAGCATTATTCCGTCATGAAGTTGTTTGTCGACTGACGTCATGTTTGTCGACAGACGAAATTACAGATCGGGACAACGGGACACAAATGAAGACCGGGACACCGGGACACAGGGGATATAAATGACGACCGGGACATTCAAAGAGAAATTACAGACTGGGACACCGGGACACAAATAACGACCGGGACACAGGGACACAACTAAAACGGGGACGCCGGGGGGCACAGGGGGGATATATAAATGACGACCGGGACACAGGGAATGTTCAAGGGCAATCATTAGAATAATGAGGTATAGATCTGAATACGGATTTTTTTTTCCCATGGACAATTATATGTTGCATGTTCAAGGGTCGGTAAACCTGACAATCTATTTATATGCACAGACAATGGGACAGTGAAGAATGTTGATATTCGCAAGATATAAGTATATAAGGCTTCCACCGGGACACCGGGACACAGGGAATATAAATCGACACAGGGAATATAAATGACGACCGGGACACTCAAAGAGAAATTACAGACTGGGACACCGGTCGGTGTCCTTATTCAGTCGTGAAAAAAAAAGTTTTCAGTTTTCAAATGAAAGTAAAAACTAAGCTAAAATCATTAAATGAATGTAAACTATCTTTATATGAAGGAAATCCCGCCCCCGATCCCCCACTCTCTAAACTAAAATGTTACCAACGCTTACCTATATATTTCTTTTTTTTAGCCCAACCAATATAACCAATTGGGAGTTGCAAGTGTTTATTTCCTCAAAAACTTGTATTATATTTATATATTATTTTTATTTATATATACATATACTTATTGACGACATGACTGCCTGTCCATGGATTATTCTTTATGGTTGATTGTGTATGGCTATGCTGTTTGACCTATGTGATTGTATGGATGAGTAGGGTTAAGGCCTCATTCAAGTGCTGGTCTATATTAATCACTAATTTAGGAAAACAGTCTTCCTTTTCTCCTTCTGTCTCTCTTTTTTTTTGTGTTTGTGCTGTTGCATTGGTGATATATATATATATATATATATATATATATATATATATATATATATATATATATATATATATATATATATATATATATATATTTGCATATCAATTACACTGTTAGTGGTAGATCCAAAGAAATGGTGCCCCCCATTCAATAACTTGGTATGGGACAGCTTACTTTCTTGCGCTTTTCACTTAAATTTATACCAATATGCAACTACGTGTAGCTATCCTGAGACACAGGACGTAAAAATAAAGGTAGGAAACAAGTTTACACTGCACAACAGTTAATAAATTATTTTTTTTTAATCAAAGTGAGCTAATATCCCGCGTGTGTTCTTGTTAACTTATATCATTTACCTGCCAACCTAGTATGTTCGTGATCAATGAATTTATGATTCTTTATAAGAATTAGTTGGCAAATAGCTTGCGTGATTTCAATTTACAACCAAGCTGTAATAAATTTCAAAACAAGTTCATTTTGATTTTATTATCCCTGTTTGCTTTTCCAGCATTTTGCAGTATATATTAAAAATCATGCTACTTTTGCTTTTACTTGTTGTTTGATCGCTAGCTGTTAATTTTTTTGAAGTGTACTTAAGCAGAAAGGCACTTGAAAGATATAAATCTGCTTTTGGCTATTATCCAAGGGAATCAATGACAACAGGCTTCAATTCGTAAATCTTCCGATAAAAGAAAGGTATTTCGGTTTATACTCCTCTTTGGGAAAGAAGGGAAAAAGGGGTGAAGTGGCATTATAAAATACGGCCCTTCTTTCTTTGAAATATTCTTTAGTGAGTATAATAATGAATTTCTTTCCCTTTCACTATTGATTTTTTTCAAGATTAATTTCTGGTTCTCAATGGAGTATTAATACGAGGGTCATTTTCCCCTTATTATTCAGATCTAACTCACTTAAAGACAGCTCCTAGGTAGACAGCTTTTAGGACAGCTCCGTAGTTCAAAGACATAGCCTTTTAAAACTGCGTATATGATTGCAATGGTACAAAAACAGATAAAATAAAATTTTAAGAAACTGTTTATGATCATAAAATTATTCTCATGGAATTGGTTCATTCACACTGGAGGCAAAACAAATACACAGCCAAAAGCATATGAGGCGTAGGGTGGAGGGTAAGGTTGAATACAGCAGCAAAGTGTTGGATTGGAGCATTCGATTCAATCTGTAACATTGGCCTTCCCCCCAGTGGGTATTATATGCTTGACACATAGAAAATCTACTAAGAGGGGACTGAGTAGCTTATTGATCCATATTCACTCAAAAATATCATACTCTAAATAAACAAGAATGCGAAATGAAAGTAATAGTCTCGAAAAATGACAGTATAGGTAACCCAGGAGGGGTTTCCAAGCCCAAAAATCAGTCCAACAAGGAGGAAGTTAAAATTAACGCTTTCTTTTACACAAAACGAGCTATGGCCCTGAAGGAGCTTACTGTGTTTTCGAAACATAGCACTGCCATTATCTTTGCTAAGAACTCTGAGGCTCGCACGGAGTTTAGAAAATTATGCCAGTATAAAAACTGACCAAAATCCCTGTTAATTAGTATCAATTAAGATCTATTGGTGAGCGTGTGCATCATTAAATAAATAAAAAAAAAACAAGATATTTTCAACTGAAAGTGAGGAACAAGTTAAAACGAACAGAAATTATTACGTATACGAGGGGTTTACCCCTCAATACCTCAATCTTTATGGTAAAGTTTTGCCAATGTTCAACATAACTAAAAATGGAATGCTCATAAAAATTGTTATACCGACCGTATTGGCTTTTTATGCTGATTCTAAATATATAAAATTCTTTTAGTTTATTGTTACCCACCCAAAACCAAAAAACTGAGAAAATTTGCCTGATTCTAAAAAAAGAGGAATCGCCCCCAAAAAAGCAAGCGATATTACTGAAAATCCCTTTAATAGATACATCTTATCAGATAACCCTACCGTAGAGGTTTCAAGCTCCAGTCTTCAAATGTGGAATTTTGAATTTTTCAGAAGAAACATCGTCGATGCGTGTTTATTTGTTTTTTTTCATGGGATGATTGTATCAAACCGAAAGTCCAAGATAATTGAACTTTAGTTGAAAAACCTTTTCTATTTGTTTAATTGCATTTCATGTAACTGTAAAGTTTTATAAACACGATACTTTTGGTAGCGCAGAAAAAACGTTCAATATTTCAATTATTTTTGTTTTGATTTTGAAGGGTAATCAAACAGTTATTGGCAAAGAACTGTAGGTGAGGAACGACCCGGCTCAATAGTAAGCGAAACTCTAAAAAAAAAGGATACCAATAGATATATCAAAAGGCTGATTGGCTTATTATGCTGGTTCCAGTATATAAGTTTCATTAAGTTTAGTCGTAACCATCAAAAGCTACGGGCCTGAAAAAATTTGTGTGATTTTCAAAAAAGGGTGAAACACCCCCTTGAAGTAATAGAATTTTAATGAAAATCACACCATCAGATTCAGCGTATCAAAGAATCCTACTGTAGTGAATTCAAGCTCATATCTGCAAAAATGTGGAATTTTGTAATTATTTTGCCAGTACCAAGACTACGGATGCGTGTTTTTTTCCCAGGGGTGATCGTATCGACCCAGTTGCTCTAGAACATCAGTAGAGAGCTCATTATAACGGAAATTAAAAGTTCTAACGCCCATTTTAAGTAACTAAAATATCGGAGGGGAACTGGACCCCTCCCACGCTGCTTTTTCCTCAAAATTTCCGATCAAAATTTTTTGATAGCTTTTTTGTTCAGCATAGTTAAAAGCCACAACAACTATGTCTTTGGAGATAGAATGACCCGTCACAACCCCTGGGCAAAGGTTTATAAGTTTTAAAGTTTGCCCGTTGCTTACGTATAGTATTTGTTATTGGGAGGTATGCATACATTTTTTCGGGTGGGAAGGGGAGGACAAATTTTCTGCTAGGAAGATTGTTCACGGGGAGAATTTTCCATGGAGAGGGAAGTTTCCAGGGGGTGAAATTTTCAGGGTAAATTTTACACTGGGTGAATCTGCCAGAATTCTTATATGAAATTTCTTTATATATCTTGCTTACTCTTTACCGATTCAATTTTACGCATAGAGATGCTAAGGGTAATTGTCCGAAGTAAATTTTCGCCAGGATTGAATTGTCCAGAGGATATATCTGTGGGGAGAAGGATTTTTCCCTGGAAGAGGAGCCAGGTATCCTGGCGTTATTTAAAAGCCAATCAGAAATCAAGTTAAAAATACAAGTTTTTCAACTGAAAGTAAGGAGCAAGATTAAAAATTGAAACTAACAGAAATTGCTACGTATGTGAAGGGGGGGGGTTATCCTCCTCAAAACCTTACTCTTTAGGCTAAAGTTTAAATTACTAATTCTTAAACCTAATTCTTTAAAAATGACCCCTGAAACACAAGGGTTGTTTAGTTAGAACGATAAGTAACTTTTATTAAAGTACCGAAAAACTGTAGCGTGAAGAGGGAGGTCTTAAGGAGGGAGTAACCCCCTCATATACCTAGTAAATTGTGTTTGTTTTAATTTTTAATGTTGCTCCTTACTTTAAGGTGAAAAAACTGTTTTTTATTTAGTGAAGATTAGAGACAAACATGTTTCTAAAGGCAATGGAAAACGTATGTCAATTAAAGTAAAAGTATGTAAAAATGAAAAAAGTAAGTAACATAAAATACACAAAGCAATAGACTATTGCTATTCATCCTATCCTAGATGTCTAATTCATCCTAGATGTCTAAACTTGTTTCCAACACCGTGCTCGATTTGCATCTGAAAAATTATCCTTAATTTAGTATATCACATCTTTTTTACTATTTCATCCTATTTATCTAAGCTTATTTTCAAAACTATGCTCAGTATGACCCAAATATTCTACCTTTTCCCAAGAAGTTATGGTTCCTAGGAAATACCAATTTGAGCCAAATATCTAAAACTTGTTAGAAATCTCCCAAGTCTATCCTACCTAAATGACTTCTTTATATCGTTTTTTAGCCCTCTACTCTCAACTATATGAATTGTTATCCTCTAAATCCTGCTTTCATAATTCCCTTGGTGTTTTTTACTCCGTAACTATTTAATAAAACAAATGGATGGACTTTTCAAATTTTAAGAAGCTCTTAAAATGAGGCTTTATAGAGAAAAATAAACTGGGCCAAAATAGCCACACCCAGACAAAGCCATAATGATTTGAACAAGGATCATGTTAAAAAAAAGTGTCTGGATGCTTTAGTTTAAGCTTGGCGTTCACCTCGTTAGTATAATCTAAGCGAAAACTACTCAAAAGTAAATAAAGAAACCCAGAACCAAAGTTAAGTGTTCACACCATCTCCCCTAAATTCCTGGGTATACACAAGATTATACACAATTAAAGACAATATTATCCAATTGGATATTTCTCTACCAGATGATTGGTACATTCTAACTAAAACCAGTCCTCTATATTCTTCACCAATTTTCTTCACTTTTCGTTTCGTGGAGTTAATCGATTTGGAATTCTGAATGGCTCAAACATCTTTCTAAGTAAACAGAAAGTTCTGCTGTTTTTTCCCTTATGAAGGGGAAACCTAGCAGTACTGGGATCTACAGTAGCGAATCTGACATACAGTACTATATTACTGTGAAACTCGAATACTTCTGTACAATTTAGAATATGTCAGAGACTAAAGAAGATATACACGTCTCTGTTCCCCAGTGAGATTTGAGAGAGAAGTTCTTGTTAGAAAATCAAAAATTGATCTCTGTTATCAAAGGAAAGTGCAAAACTTCTTATCTTAGCTTTAAAGTTGAAACAAAAAGAGATAGAATAGAATCGGTAGAATTAGGGGACGTGGCGGGTGTCTGGGTGCATGGGGTAATCAGTGCTACAATATTATCTTTGGTACCTGATAATAAAAAAAACACCGTTTTTAAAAAGCTGTGGTGCCATAAAATTATAAAACATTCCAAAAATTTTGAAGGTGAGTAACTAACTTTGCGATTCCAAAACTTATATTTAACTATATGTTATATGTGTATATATATATATATATATATATATATATATATATATATATATATATATATATATATATATATATATATATATATATATATATATATATATATATATATATATATATTATTATTATATGCATATATATATATATATATTATATTTATATTTAACGTAACATAGATCAATCAGACTAAGACTTTTTCGTCAATTTTCGTCGATGAAAGGCCTGTTTTTCTGCAAACATGTTAGGATCATGGTCTTAAAACAGAGCATGTTAAGTAACAAATATGTGATATTCCTTCCATGAAACATTAAGTTGTAAAATATGATGATCTAATCGTTAATTGGTGTTGGCTTGATGCTCAATAAGCTACATATAGTGGAATCAAAAAAAGATGGAAGTTCTTTCCTTTTTGGTGTTCTTTCTCCTCCGTCGAAATTAGTTTTTTAAATATTGCTTATGATTTTTTTTCTACTAGACTTGCAGACATATTCGTTGTTTTCAACACCTGAATATCACCTTTTAATAAAAATAACTAATTCATTGACTTACAAACCACTTCTAGAAAGGCAGACGCCAGTTGCGGCTCACCAATTCCATTTGATACTTCACAAGCATAGAATCCCTGATCTTCAGCAGCTATAGGAGATAAAATTAGACTTCCATCTCTTCGTTGACTTGCTCGACTGTCAAGACCTAAAGATGTATGGTAGATAATCATTTTTGATGTGTCAAGACAAAAATATTTAAGCAATGCATAATGACTCTTTTCATTTTTTGCCAGAAATTATAAATCAGATCGAGCAGTTTTTTGGTTTTTTTTTCAAAACTGAATCCCTTTTAACTCCGTGAAATGGCACACAATAATAGGTAAATTTTTAAGGGTGATATATAACAGATTTGAAAAATTAATCATGGATTTCTTGTCAGTTTTAGCAGGTTTTAAGTTAAAAATACTCCTTCTTAGCACAATACTTGCGTTCGATTTTTTTTCGGAACAGGCATTTATGCAAGCAAACTAATGCCCTTCAAAGATTGCAGCGTCAACGTTCTTCAATATTTTTGCTTATCGGTAGAAATTAGCTGCTGTATAATACAGAAAAAAATTGATACATGCCAATTTTAAGACCCTATTTACAAAAATCGGTGAAAATCATCGATATACATCGATGAAGTTAGCTAAAATAGATTGACAGATTCGGGATATTATGCAACAACTCTAACTACTGCAGTGTTGAGGCACGCAAAAAAAGACGAACACAAGAGACTCCAGACTCCAGACAATACGTAGACGTGCAGTTACAGTCGATATCCAATCTTAATCTTTTCATGCAATATGTATATTATAATACAGTGCATATCCAATCTTAATCTTTTCATGCAATATATATATTGTAATACAGTGCAAGATCGAGAAAAACTGGGCGGAGGCAGGTAAAGTATAACGAATAGTATTAACAATGAAATTATTTCTTCTTTTGTAAATACGTAATCTGATAGTTTTCTCGATACGAGACATAACTTGGATATTGGTTACTTCGGTGCATTCAATCAACAAGACCAACTTTTTCACTAGGTAAAGAAATAAATAAGTTATGTCACCAATCAAAGATAGATCGAAAAATGAAAAAGAAGAAAGACTAGGGAAACTACGACATACATCAGCTGAAAAGAGAGATAATACAAATATTCATACTCAAATTATATTCTTTTTCTAACCTGTAGGCTATGATCTTGGTTTTACGTAACATTTGACTATTGCTCATAAATCTGAGAAAAAGTTTTACATTCAGGCTTCAGTCTCAATTCTGGTCAGAAAAGAAACAAACTTGCAAGTAAATGTAACCCAAGTCAATTGTTTGAACAACCTTCACTGCGGGTGCATTGTCCCCTCTTCCCCACTCCCTGTTACAGTCATTTTTTGTACTAATAGAAAGTCAATCACTGTATAGTGCATGGTATAGTAATAACGTTACAAGTGAAGAAAAGACCCAACATATTTCGTCCAATATAAACATTAATCAAAAACTTCGAAGTTTGCATACTTATAACCACCGATCGGCTTATTTTCACAAAACTTTCTTAGGTAAAATTTACTTCCTTTTTCTTAGTATTCTAAATGTGTGTTATTTTACAGGAATTGTCAGATGAAATTTGATTTCCCCAGTATCCTTGATTGGGTGCCTAACAACCCCCAATAATAATGGTATTATAATTACAACTGTGGAAGGCAAAAATGCAAGAGTAATTCCTATGTTGATGTACATGGTTTCTGAGACTTTGCGTTGTCACACTTTACTGTGAATATCCTGAATATTATTTTGCCCAGACCAAAAAAACGTATGGCACATTTCAAAACTGAGTTAAGAAGTGAGAAGGATTCCTAAAGCGGATGATAATCACAGTGAGAATTTCCTGAAATGTATTAGCTTTTTAGGAGGTACTACAGATGGGTTATCATCGGGGACAAAATGATTCAGTGGTCTAACTCAAATGCGTACGCACAGGGAAGACTTCAGGTCCATGTCCCTTCAAATTAAAAAAGAATTATGATATAACTTCTTGTATTTTACATGCAATTTTCTTTATTGTTGTTGTTTTTTTTATTCAGGACCACCAAAACTTTTACGATAACCTCGAATTGGGTTCCTGTTATCTCAACGACTACTTGACTATAATTGTGTGGGTTAAATACTGAAACAAAACCAGTGAGCATTTTTTTTTTTCAGTAATAGCTACCCATTTAATGCTTCGATTTTTCTTTTTTTGCTTTTTATAAGCTTTTTCCGACAAGAAGTTTAAAAACCTTATTTTTGCTTTACTGCAATATTAAAAAATACGTGGTACACAAAAGTTTGGGGTACGAAGAAAATATGCATCACACTTCTAATTCATAGATTTCTAATTTCATAGGCTTCTAATTCATTGATTTTGAAAAAAGAATAGAGGCCAAATTTTGCAACATTTTATCATCAAAATTTCACATTATTCAGAGTTAAGATAATTTTTGGAATGGAAAAGATACCAAAAATTAGAAGACTCTTATCTCTATTCTTTTTTCTATTTCTATGTTCTAATTAACACTGGATAATGACTCCCTCAGAGGTCTGCCGGAAATTTTGTTTTAAGCTGAGTGACATCCAATGGCATCCAAATACTTACAAAATATTGAGAGTAGTTTGCAAACGTGCAGATCATCTAAACCCCAAAATGTACATCGAATTTTTTATTCTAACCTTCACTGTTAATGAATCTATGGGTGAAGGTTTAAGTTGTTAATTTTCTAGTGAAAGCGGTTTAATAAATTTGGCATTTATTTATAAAACTTGCAAAAGTCACTTACATTTTACCAATGTGCTGGCATTGCGTTATTCTAATCAAATAATAGCATACCGTTAAATTGTAAGTAAAATCTATCCATTATAATAAGGATGTAATTGGACTTAGTCAGCAATATCAGAAGCATACCAGCACAAGGTACATATACAGACTACTTTTAGAAATATACGTGAAACAAAGAGTTAACTTTAAGATAATGTTTGTCCAAGAGTTTGAGCCAGATCGAATTCTCATAATGGTGACATGTGTCTTGGCACTCAAAAAATTTTTATATATATAGTTTTTGGCAGCTTCAATAAGCATTTATACTTGGTCCAATATTTATTTACTGTCAACGATTTAATTTACTGCCAAAGTCATCGCTCAAACTCTGATAATCTACCCATTAAAAGTTTCCTAAGGTTATTTTTCGAAACTCTCACATAATTTGTTTTCGCGTAATGGTTGAAAGGTAAAGAGGGGCATGAATAGAAAGTGAAGTCGTATTTTTCCAAAAACAAGTACAAGGTCTGAATCTTGAATGGGCAAGGGTTACGACGGTCATTATTGAGGAAATCCTGTTATTTCCTTCTCTTTTTTTTTGCACAAAGACTATTGTTGTAGCCATGATCCTTTTATGATATATTATGTTACTCCGTCAAAAGAACACAAACTTTTTTAGTTGTTTTGCTCTTTACTAGGACGAGATAATAGCAGCCCATCCAACAGAATGGCAGTTTTTTCAAACCAGCCAGTTTTTTTTTACCTCATTTAGACTAGCGTTGTAGCCTATATATAATATTAAATTAAAAAACAAGTTTTTTTAACTGAAAGTAAGGAGCGATATTAAAACTTAAAACGAACAGAAATTATTCCGTATATAAAAGGGGCTGTTCCCTCCTCAATGCCCCGCTCTTTACGCTAAAGTTTGATTTTTTTTTTTCTCCACTCTACTTTTTAAACAGTAAAAAACTTTAGCGTAAAGAGCGGAGCGTAGAGGAGGGAACAGCCCTTTTTATATAGGGAATAATTTCTTTTCGTTTTAAGTTTTAATATCGCTCCTTACTTTCAGTTAAAAAAACTTGTTTTTTTTTATTTAATTTCTGAACGTTTCAAAACTAAGGCATGTTTTGATTTTGGCTCTCCGCACATGAATAATTAAAACAAAATTTGCATATTAATTTATTTTAATGGCTAAATGGCTTTCTCATAGTTTGATAAGACAATTTTGAGAAAAAAGAAGTGGGGGAGTAGGCATAGTAACCCTCCAATTTTTAGGTTATTTAAGAAAGCAACTAGAACTTGTAATTTTTGAAGAACGTTTTTATTAGTAAAAATATACGTAACTTACAAATTATCTTACGTAACGAACTTCTATATTCGTATGTTTTTATTACGTATATGAGGGTGTTCACCACTTCGTCAATACCTCGCTCTTTACACTAAGGCCGTAGAATAAATAGTTGAAATTAATAAAGTTACTTTAGCGTAAAGAGTTAGGTATTAGGAGGAGGTGAACCCCTCATATGCGTAATAATTTCTGATCGATTTAAGTTTTAATACTGCTCCTTACTTTCAGTTGAAACAACTTTTTCATGTTTATTTTTTCATTCATCTTTAAGAAAATGCTAAAAAATCCTGCGCCCCCTTCATGGAAATTTTCTTCCACCATGATAAATTTCTCATGGAAATAGAATTATGATGTTGTAGCAATCTCGTTTTTAAATTCTGGTTAGTACGTCCCACATAAGAGCTTCCACAAGTACATGGGATTTTATAAACCCCACTTTGTTGCTCTACGGAAGTCCGATCCTTTCCAGAATTTAAAAAAATTAGCCAAAGTATTACTACCTCTTAAAGCTACCTTTAAGCCATTATTTTGTAAAATTCTTTTAAGTTTTTCACTCAAACATGGAACATATGGTAGAGAACAAAAAATATCTTTCTTTTCTGTTGCTTCCAGAATATCGTCAGAACATTCTAGAAATTTTTTCCTTCTTTTCGAAAAAGTCTGGTCAATTAACCAACCCGGATAATGGTTACTTATTAAAACCTCTTTTAACAACAATAATTCCTCCTCAATGAATTTTGGAGAACAAATTCTAACAGATTTTTGTCGTTTTTCTCCGGTCATGCTCGCCAAGTAATATCCTTAACTGACCGCTTTTTTAGAATTATTCTCCAAAATTCATTGAGGAGGAATTAGTTATTAAAAGAGATTTTAATAAGTAACCATTATCTGGGTTGGTTAATTGACCAGACTTTTTCGAAAAGAAGGAAAAAAATTCTAGAATGTTCTGACGATATTCTGGAAGCAACAGAAAAGAAAGATATTTTTTGTTCTCTACCATATGTTCCAGGTTTGAGTAAAAAACTTAAGAAATTTTTCAAAATGATGGCTAAAGGTAGCTTTAAGAGGTAGTAATACTTTGGCTAGTTTTTTAAATTCTGGAAAGGATCGGACTTCCGTAGAGCAACAAAGTGGGGTTTATAAAATCCCATGTACTTGTGGAAGCTCTTATGTGGGACGTACTAACCAGAATTTAAAAACGAGATTGCTACAACATCATAATTCTATTTCATCGTCTTTAAAGCAAAATACCAAACCTGAAGATTTCACGTCGGCCCTCTCGGAGGATATCTTTAGTTTTCCAAATCATTTTTTTTTGTTTGAAGATGTTTCTTTGATTTCTAGGGACCAAGGTTTAAAGCAAACTTTCAGGGAAACAATCGAAATTAAAAAAATTCTATTCAAGAATAATTCCATAAACAGAGATACAGGTGAATTTGGATTGAACTCAATTTATGATAATTTACTGAGGTCAAATAAAGTAAATATCACCTCACCTAAGAGCTATGACCTCTGTCCACGTAATATGTCAAATAATTCTAATGAACCGGAACCGAAAAGGTCAAAGAGATTTGCCTCGGCTGTTGCATTGAAAAAAAAAAGGAGCAATAAACTATATGTAATTAGTTTATTAGGTATAAATTTTGTTTATTTTTATTCATGTCTTTTAGTTTTTCTGCTGATGATGAACACTGTATATGCGTTCGAAATATCCAGTTAAATAATTTTATATCTATTCACTGTCAATAAAAAGGTATAATCCTTATTTTGAACTGTTTTACTTTCGTCATGGAAAGGTAGTGTGGTCTTCGAAGTTATCTAATACAAATATAGAATTTCGTTACGTAAGATGATTTCGCAAGTTACGTAAAAAAAAAAAAATATTCGTAAAAAAAAAAAAAAAAAAAATCTAGTTGCATTTTGAATTAACCAAACATAGGAGTGCAACTAAGTCTCCTCCCCCACTCCCTTTTTTTTTTATCAAAATCGTGCAATCAAAACTATGAGACAGCCATTCAGCCAAAAAAAGGATTAATATGCAAATTTCATTTTAATTATTCATGTGAGGTGAGCCAAAATCAAACCATGCATTAATTAAGAAAGGTTCAGAAATTAAATAAAAAAAAAAAACAAGTTTTTTAACTGTAAGGAGCGACATTAAAACTTAAAACGAACAGGAATTATTCCGTACTTGAAAGGGGTCGTCCCCTCCTCAACGCCTCGCTCTTTACGCTAAAGTTTTTTATTGTTTTAAAAAGTAGAGTTGTGAGAAAAAGTCAAAGCTTATTTTTTGAAAGGTAACTTAGTGCACTTTGTTTGAAGAGGAGTAGGGCACGGATTTTTAGTATGCACTAATGTAGACACAAATTTAGCCCTAAACCCCTCAAAACCCCTACCTGCTCCTTATAATTCCAGTTCTTTGTACAACAATAAGCACGTTGCATCTTCTTTGAACCTAAATCGCGCGAGAGCTTTAGCTTTACGATTAGATGGTAAAAGTAGGACAGTTTCCCTTCTTCCTCCATCCTTACCTTCTCTACCCCCGGATTTTTAGTGGAAAGGTGGAGATCTTGCACCCTGTTTAAATCAAAAACGCTCATTTTTTTTAAAATTATATCAAACAGTTTACAAACTCGACCCGGCTCAGTTGTAGCAGAAACTCTAAAAAATAGAGTTGTGATACTAATAGATATATCAAAAGAATTGGCTTATTATGCTGATTTTAAATATATAAGTTTCATTGAGTTTAGTCTTACCGATTAAATGCTACGAGCCTGAGAAAATTTGCCTGATTTTCAAAAAAAAGGAGCAACACCCCTTAAAAGTGTTAGAATCTTAATGAAAATCACTCCATCAGATTCAGCGTATCAGACAACCCTACTGTAGTGATTTTAAGCTCCTGTCTACAAAAATGTGGAATTTTGTAATCTTTGCCAGAAAAAAGATCACGGATGGGTGTTTATTTGTTTTAGTTTTTTTTTCCGGGGATGATCATGTCGACCCAGTGGTCCTAGAATATCATGAGAGGGCTCATTCGAACGGGAATTAAAAGTTCTAGTGCCCTTATTAAATAACCAAAAAGATTGGAGGG
Organism: Artemia franciscana; assembly: GCF_032884065.1. Taxonomy (NCBI): domain Eukaryota; kingdom Metazoa; phylum Arthropoda; class Branchiopoda; order Anostraca; family Artemiidae; genus Artemia; species Artemia franciscana. The sequence continues at coordinate 48,560,255 of NC_088869.1, forward strand.
CAGCCTGGTCCCCTTCCCCATCCATTTTTCCCAAAGTTGTTCGATCAAAATTTCGATATAGCCATTTTGATCATCATAGTTGAAAGGTCCAATAACTATGCCTTTCGATATAATATGAACCCCCAAAGCCACAGGGGAAAGTTCTTTAAGTCATAAGATTTGCCCATTTTTTTACACATAGTATTTGTTATAGTGAAGCATTTCAGAAGAGGGAAATTTGTCTTTATGCAAGTTGTTCACAAAGAGCATAAGTAGCTGTAACACAGTGACTGCAATTTCGTAATTATTATTAGTGTATTTATTTGACAATCACTTGGTGATTATCATTAAATCAAGCTGTTTTTACTATCCAATACATAGGAAATATCATATTTTGAGGCAATGTGATATAACCTTTACCGAATGCCTGTTGCAGTTTTAGAAATACGAAATAGCTTGTAGGTATGTTAAATTTTAAAAATAACAACCTTGAGATGACATCAGGAACTAGAGAATAAAGTTGGTTTTAAGAACACGGCGTATGCTGAGTCTTTAAGTAAGATGTTGTCATTTTGTTTTATGCTTTTTTTTAGAAAAAACTTCTTGAGATATAGCATTTTTAAATTTATGAGGGTTGACAACTACAGCTTTAATAGATGGCAAAAACTCAGTGTTGCTACAGTAACAGTTTCGTCGACGAATCTGAACAAAGGCTGCTTCACATTGCCTTAGTGGAATAATTTTTTTTTCTCTACTGCATCATCATAACAGACCCATTAAAAGTGGTTTGTTTTCATTTCTTAATCAGCAGTTTTTCCAGCGGTTTTATTTTTGTTACCTGGAATTTGGGAGATATGGATTCCATCTTTGATCCACCTTGTAGTGAAGTTGCCAGGATGCCCCCTTGCTTCACAAGGAAGTTCTACTTCTTCACCTTCCATTCGAGTTTGGTTTCTTGGAGGCTCAACTATAACAGCACTGCCTAAAATAAAACAAGATATTTTTTAAATGAACGATGCGGGGACTAATTTAAACATGTTCATGCCTGTAGAGAAAATTAAAATGATCAGTGAACTATGTCCTCCCATTCCCAACTGGCTTTTTACCCCACACCCCCCCCCTAGGAAAAACCTAATACTACGGTTAATTTAAGTATCTGTGTATCTAATGGTCAAGTAGATATGTGTTTGCTTTGTTATTTTACCTTGGCGACATTTTTTGTAAAACTGCAACAAGATAGGAACGATGTGGAACTTAAATATCGACTAAAACCTACAATGACAAATATTTTGTTTCAATGGTTCATAAGGAAGTCCAAATCCATCGATTAAGGCATCTTTTACTATGATGCTTGTTGTTAAGCGTCAAGAAATCTTTTAGAAATGATTGAGAAATCATTTTGCCCGATGTAAATTAACAATTCTTAAAAATAACAAAAACAACTGAGGCTCCGTTTGTCCGGTCTTCTTCTATTTAAGCAACTTGACCCCGTTTAGATCAGAACAAGTTTTTTCATACCTTGACTACAAGATTCAAAAAAGGAGGTGTTTTTAAAAATAGCAGATCGTGTCAGAGAGGTTTCTTCAGGTTGCGGACAGCAGAAATCTAGGGATGTTCTATCCCTAGTTCAACATCGTCCTTGGTAAGGCTGTCAGCGCACCACATCCACCAGTCACAGTCGGACAGAGCCGTGTTTGAATTAGTATCAAACAGTTCGTGGTAACGAACTGTAGTAAGGAGCGACCCGGCTCAATAGTAAACGAAACTCTAAAAAACGGAATTTTGATGCTAAAAGATACATCAAAAGAATCGGATTTTCATGCTGATTCTAAATATATAAGTTTCATCAATTTAAATCCACCAAGTGGTCCTAGAATAACGCAAGAGGGCTCATTCTAACGGAAATGAAAAGTTCTAGTGCCCTTATTAAGTGACCAAAAAATTGGAGGGCACCTAGGCCCCCTCCCACGCTCATATTTTTCCCAAAGTCAACGGATCAAAATTTTGAGATAGCCATTTTGTTCTGCATAGTCGAAGACCATAGTAACTATGTATTTGGGAATGACTTACTTCCCAACAATCCCTGGGGGAGGTGCTGGAAGTTACAAACTTTGACCGGTGCTTACATACAGTAATGGTTATTGGGAAGTGTACAGACGTTTTCAGGGGATTTTTTGGTTTGGGGTGTGGGGTTGAGGGGAAGGGGCTATGTGGGAGGATCTTCCCTTGGAGTAATACGTTATGGGGGAAGAAAAATTCAATGAAAAGGGCGGAGGATTTTCTAGAATTACTATAAAAAACAATGAAAAAATAAACATGAAAACTTTTTTTCAATTGAAAGTAAGGAGTAGCATTGAACCATAAAACGAACAGAGATTATTGCGCATATGAGGGGTTCTAAAAATACTTTAGCATAGAGAGCGAGGTATTTAGGAGGAGATAAATACCTCGCTCTTTATGCTAAAGTATTTTTAGTAATTTCAACTATTTATTCTACGGCCTTTCTGATCCAGGGGTCATTCTTAAAGAATTGGGACAAAACTTACGATTTAGTGTAAAGAGCGAGGTATTAACGAGGGTACAAACCCCGTCGCATACATAATAAAAATATATGAATATAAAAGTTTGTTACGTAAGTTAATTCTTAAGTTACGTATATTTTTTACTAAAAAAAACGTTCGTTAAAAATTAAAAGTTCTAGTTGCCTTTTTAAGTAACCGAAAAATTGGAGTGCAACTAGGCCTCCTTCCCCACCTCTTATTTCTCAAAATCGTCTGATCAAAACTAAGAGAAAGCCATTTAGCCAAAAAAAAAATTAATATACAAATTTCATTTTAATAATTTATGTGCGGAGAGCCAAAATCAAACATGCATTCATTCAAAAACGTTCAGAAATTAAATTAAAAAAAACTAGTTTTTCTTAACTGAAAGTAAGGAGCGACATTAAAACTTAAAACGAACAGAAATTACTCCGTATATGAAACGGGTTGTCTCCTCCGCAGTCCCTCGCTCTTTACGCTAAAGTTTTTAATTGTTTTAATTTTTTAGTTGTTTCCACAAAGCAGAGTTGTGGCAAAGAGTCAAACTTTAGCGTGAAGAGCGAGGGATTGCGGAAGGGACAACCCATTCCATATACGGAATAATTTTTGTTCATTTTAAGTTTTAATGTCGCTCCTTACTTTCAGTTAAAAATACTAGTTTTTTTATTTAATCTCTGTCGACTCGACAAGGAATTATGGCGTTTTATTTGATTCTCTGTCGATACGGCGCGCGTTCAATTTGTCAAATGTTGATATCATGTCAACATTTTGCCGTCTTTAATGACAGAAGAAAAAATTCCATTATTTTCTGATAATAACACAAAAGTTTTGAAATCAAGCGGCAAATTCAAAACGTAAGGTAAATTGATGACTTTTTTTTTAAATGATAGTTTGTTAAGGACAAACTATAGACTACAATAACAACTCTACTTTTTAAAACAATAAAAAACTTTAGCGTAAAGAGCGAGGCGTTGAGGAGGGGACGACCCCTTTCAAGTACGGAATAATTTCTGTTCGTTTTAAGTTTTAATGTCGCTCCTTACTTGCAGTTAAAAAACTTGTTTTTTTTTATTTACTTTCTGAACGTTTTTTAATTAATGCATGGTTTGATTTTGGCTCACCTCACATGAATAATTAAAATGAAATTTGTATATTAATCCTTTTTTTGGCTGAATGGCTTTCTCATAGTTTTGATTGCACGATTTTGATAAAAAAAAGGAGTGGGGGAGGAGACATTAGAATCAATTAATTAACTGAATAAAAGCCAAAAGCTGGTTAATGATTAGTATTAAAGTGTATTATAGTTTGTATTTAAAATTAATGCCAAAAAATGCGTTCGATTTGCTATTTCAAGTTGACACAGAAAGATATAAATAAAACACTAAAAACCAAAGTGTTAACATGATGTCGGCAGTCTGTCGGCTTTATGTTGCTAATTCAAACAGGGCTCATACACAGTATTTAGTCAAGCGTATCAAGGTGGGCCAAAAGCATCAGCTCTCAATCCAATTTTAGTATCATAGACTACTCGCCTGGCAAGCAAGTTGCCTTTCCCTAGTTCAAGTCCTTATGAAATGCAAACACTAATTTTTCTTCCATATGTCAGGAACAGCAAAATACTGAAATTCAGGAAAAGTAAGAGCATTCTCAAAGCGATCTTTAATAACTACGTCTTTTTATTCAAAATATTTGTTTCACCAAATTTAACTTGAGAAACTATAGGAGGCTGGTTAAAGTAGTGCTACAAGAACAACGACATAAAGAAAGAAAAAGCATCGCTGACAATGTTACAATCCTTATTCTCCATAGTTCAGCTTTAATAGACTCTAATTCGTAATTAGACTACCAAGAATATAGACTACCGAGAATACAGACTACCAAGAATACAGACTACAAGTATATAGACTACCAAGAATATAGACTAGAAGAATATAGACTACAAGAATACAGACTAACAAGAATACAGACTACCAAGAATATGGACTACCAAGAATATAGACTACCAAGAATATAGACTAACATGAATATAGACTACCAAGAATATGGACTACCAAGAATATAGACTACCAAGAACATAGACTACCAGGAATATATACTACAAAGAATATGGGCTACCAAGAATACAGACTAACAAGAATATAGACTACCGAGAATACAGACTACCAAGAATATAGACTACAGGAATATAGACTACCAAGAATATATACTACAAGAATATAGACTACAAGAATATAGACTAACAAGAATATAGACTACGAAGAATATGGACTACCAAGAATATAGACTACCAAGAATATAGACTACAAGAATATAGACTAACAAGAATACAGACTAACAAGAATATAGACTACCAAGAATATAGACTACAAAAATATAGACTAACAAGAATATAGATTACAAGGATATAGACTACCGATAATATAGACTACAAGAATATAGACTACAAAAATATAGACTAACAAGAATATAGACAACCGAGAATACAGACTACCAAGAATATAGAATACAAGAATATAGACTAACAAGAATATAGACTACCAAGAATATGGACTACCAAGAATATAGACTACCAATAATATAGACTACCAGGAATATATACTACAAAGAATATTGACTACCAAGAATATAGAGTACCAAGAATATAGACTACCAGGAATATATACTACAAAGAATATAGACTAAATGAATATAGACTACCAAGAATATGGACTACCAAGAATATAGACTAACAAGAATATAGACTACCGAGAATATAGACTATCAAGAATATAGACTACAAGAATATGGACTACAAAGAATACAGACTAACAAGAATATAGACCAACAAGAATATAGACTACCGAGAATATAGACTACCAAGAATATAGACTACAAGAATATATACTACCAAGAATATAGACTACAAGAATATAGACTACCAAGAATATAGACTACAAGAATATAGATTACCAAGAATACATACAAACAAGAATATAGACTAACAAGAATATAGACTACCAAGAATATAGACTACCAAGAATATAAACTACCAAGAATATAGACTACCAGGAATATATATACTACAAAGAATATAGACTACAAGAATATAGACTACCGAGAATACAGACTAACAAGAATATAGACTAATAAGAATATAGACTACCGAGAATATAGACTACCAAGAATATAGACTACAAGAATATAGACTACCAAGAATATAGACTAACAAGAATATAGACTAACAAGGATATAGACTACCAAGAATATGGACTACCAAGAATATAGACTACCAAGAATATAGACTACCAAGAATATAGACTACCAAGAATATAGACTACCAAGAATACAGACTACCAAGAATATGGACTACCAAGAATATAGACTACCAAGAATATAGACTACCAAGAATATTGACTACCAGGAATATATACTACAAAGAATATAGACTACAAGAATATAGACTACCAAGAATATAGACTACAAGAATATAGATTACAAGAATATAGACTAACAAGAATACAGACTACCAAGAATATGGAAAACTAAGAATATAGACTACCAAGAATATAGACTACCAGGAATATATACTGCAAAGAATATAGAAAACAATAATATAGACTACCAAGAATATAACCACTCGGCTATATTCTTTCAAGCTCATTCAAAAAATTTAAAGTCAATTTTCTACAGGATTGTTATTATTCTACAGTTTAGAGTCTAATACTTGCTTTCTTGTGTCATGATGCATAGACCTTGGAGAGAAGGGGGGGGGGGGAATAAAAATCTTAAAATTTTCAAAAATGCTGTATAAAACTGTCTCAAGACTCAAGGCAACAGAAAATAATACAGAGGAACCCCTTGAAATAGTAACAAGACGATAAAAATAAAAAGATTCACCTGTCTAGCTTTGTTCTTAAGGTTCTTATTAATTTTAGTGTATCAGCTTCCTTGCATAAGGGTTCAAAAATTTATATTGCCAGTTGCATCTTTTGGAAGCTATCGGATTCTCTGGATCATGCTGATCACTTCCTGGTGTTGTAGATCATTTGATCGAAATGCCAAAAGAAAACGCAAATCATTTAGTGTTGTTGATGTTTTAGGAAAACTTCGTATTTGCCTTTTTTAAAAACAGAACGAAACTAAAACCAAAGACCTCAAATCAAACCAAAAACCTGAATAAAAATCCCAGAAGCTAAAAATTGTCCCTAGACTGGATAGTCCTGACTGGATGGGTAAAACGCCCCTTTCTGACGAAACACCGAGTATACACCTACTGAACTCCTCCTATATTCTAGAACGAAAATAAATAATAAAATTAAAGCTCTTTTGTATGAAAATCTGAAAGAGATAAAAAGAGTTCAAACACAAAAGAATCTTTTATTAGGTAGATATTTATTAACAGAATACGAATAGAAATAGTTGCAACGAAATTACAACTCTAGCTAACTAAGTGCATACCTTGATGGGTCAGGTTAATGCATTACACAAAAGTAGATACATAATACGCCACAGTAACACAAACAATTAAAAACAAGATTAAGACTAATCAAGGAAAAAAAGAGGCCGTCCCATCAAGAGTATGGAAAAATCGAAATTAACACTAAATTTATCATTTATAAGTCCCCACAAGGTACAATCTTCAAAACACAATTTTTCGTAACGAACAATTCTTTGGAGTTATTGTAGCTAGATTCAAATTATTTGTAAAAAGTACAAATATAAAAATTAACCAGAGAAGACATAAGAATATTCAGAACACTTGTTGGGTTTCCTGAACATCGGCTCTTCATTTCCTGGTTTTCCATGAAAAAAAAAGTTTTCTTACAGTGCGCAGAAATTTAGATTCCGCAAGAGAACTAAGCCATGCGAAGCCTGAAAGGGTATCAGTCCTTAAAACTGTTTCGTGACTCAATCAGCATGACTACAGACCCTGCAGTAGATTTCAATATTCAAAATAAGAATGTCCATGGGAAATATCAATGGGCCCATCTCAACTGACACCAAAACGTAACTTCTTTTTCTCAATTTTATCCACAAATCTCCAAATATTCAAGAAATTGAAGTGTTTCAGCACACAGCTCTTTCCAAAATTAAATTAAAAAAAACAGTTTTTTTAACGGAAAGTAAGGAGCAAAATTAAAACTTAAAACGAACAGAAGTTACTTCGTATATGAAAGGGGCTGCTTCCTCACCAATGCCCCGCTCTTTACGCTAAAGTTTGACTATTTCTCTCAACTCTTCTTTTTAAAACAGTAAAATTTTTTACTGTTTTGGTAACCTCCAATTTTTTTGGTCACTTAAAAAGGGCACTAGAACTTTTCATTTCCGTTAGAATGAGCCCTCTCGCAACATTCTAGGACAACTGGGTCGATACGATCACCCCTGGGAAAAAGAAAAAAAAAACAAACAAACAAACAAATAAACACGCATCCGTGACCTGCCTTCTGGCAAAAAATACAAAATTCCATATTTTTGTAGATAGGAGCTTGAAACTTCTACAGTAGGGTTCTCTGATACGCTGAATCTGATGGTGTGATTCTATGACTTTTAGGGGGTGTTTCCCCTATTTTCTAAAATAACGCAAATTTTCTCAGGCTCGTAACTTTTGATGGGTAAGACTAAACTTGATGAAACTTATATATTTAAAATCAGCATTAAAATGCAATTCTTTTGATGTAGCTATTGGTATCAAAATTCCATTTTTTAGAATTTTGATTACTATTGAGCCGGGTCGCTCCTTACTACAGTTCGTTACCACGAACTGTTTGAAAGACTGTTATGCAGTTTGACTCCATCCCTGTAGCCCCACCATCAATGCTCATAGACAAAATCAAAGGAGAAGTCATTTAAGACCTAACGGAAGTCTAAGCATTTTACTCCCTAGTCAATCCTTTTCAGAGGCGGTAACTCGGTCAAAGACAAAGTTATCAGTTTTCTTCTTTGCTTCAACTAAACAAACATGAGAAGGTTGAGCCTAAGGGGTTTCTTACTCAAAATTACGATTAGGCGCAGGTTATCCTTAGCAATTCTTCTTGTAATTATTTATACAATATAACTTTTTTATATATATTTATTAACCGGCAGTTTGGTGTCTGCACGCTACTTATTTTTCAGACTCTGTTTAAACGGGTTAAAACTAACTAATATTTCACTGAATTGCTCAAGAACAATCCAAGTGGTTAGTCCCTTGGTCTAATTTATGCATTCTTACGCGCTCCGATTATAGCTGCATCTAGTCTTTTTATGGAAATTTTTAACTCCGGAACACAAACATGTCGAGTATTTGAAGGGACTGCAGCCAGCAAGCGTTTACTATAGAAATAAGTTTCTGATTGTTGAATAGAATTTTTTTTTGCTCTATTTTTTGATACCCCACAACAACGGTGTCAAGTTTAGCAATCTAGAATGCAAACCCGAAACAGGTATTATAATTATTTTGGGATTATAAAAAAAATAATTGTCGGCTTTAAGATTTGTTTAGATCAAAATATTCACTAAATTTTTTTTTATTTGTTAAAATAGAAAACCGCCAAGATCACTAATTCAGGAACATCAGGCAAACTCCAAATGTTTAACATGGGAGGTATAGGAAGATTCCTCGAGAGCCCGTCCCACCTTAATAGTGCCCTCCTTATATGAAATATAGATGAATCGGTTAAACTTTCACAATTTAAAGCTAGTAGAATATAACGGGTTTAGAATTTGTCCATTTTAAAGTGATACATAACCACGTTTAAGTTGTATTAATATATTTTTCTTTCGCTCCCATTCTCTCAATCTCTCTCTTTCTTCCTTTCTTGTTTCTTTCTCCTTCTCTCTTCCCTTCCTCCCCCTCCTTTCTTCTCTCTCTCTCTCTTGCTGAAATAGATGATAAATTAATTTCTTGCCTTTTTATTGTGACAACTATTATTTCTTATGAATTCCCTACAGTATTTCTTGTCACTTTTTTTCCCAATGACCTTTTACTGAATCTGGGTGTGACATGTTCGCTTAGCCTGTTAAAAATGACTTTCTTGCTTTCAAATCCAACACTTTCTGCTGAATATTATGGCAGCTTAGAAACGAAAAGAATATTCCAGTAAGGAAAATACTTAATAATATCAGAATAATTCAGGTCTTTCTTTTAGACAAGTTATGCCCCTTTTTTTCTTCCAAAACATAGTTGAAATAAACATATCCAATATGGATAAGCACGTATGACTATACTATGACTATACTAACTAGCAAAAGACAGAAACTTTTGAACAAACGGGGGAATTCTTAGTTATTTAGGAGCCAATCCTACAAAACTAAGGTTAACCGATATTATTTTCTTAAGCTATACATCAAAACAAGACTTTTTTTTCCTGCAATCTTCAATTTCCTGCAACCTGCAATCTTGCAATCTGTCTTTACAAAAAACATCATTGTAGCCTTTACAGCAACATATCTTTGGTATGTTTTACACTGTTCGCAGTAAATTTGCTTTTCATAGGATGTCCGCGGTACATTGCTCACACGTCTCTTCAATGGATATCTAATGTTTTTTATTTACCCAATAAACGTAATATTATATTAAATTAACATTATATAAATCTTATTATTAGAAGATTAATGACACTTAGCAATAAAGAGGGTAAAACAAATTTAGTAAAATATATGTATAATCGGTAATTAACATACAAAAAGAATTTTAAGAAGAAAAAAAGATAAAAAAAAATCTGATTAAAACTATGAGGAGTAAAATAGTTTTTTTCACAAAATTAATTTATTGCCATGTATGTTAAAAAACTAGGGTAAAAAATTAGATGTCAATTGAATTTAGTATTCTTAAATATAGATCCATCACGAAATAAATATTTCGAAAGGCTTCAGTCAAAGAGGTACAAATGACACTAAGTAGAAAGAGGAATTACATCTCTATATGTGCTAAGCTTGAGAAATGGGAGTGAGTTCGATAGGCAATACGAGACCAAAAACTTTACTTTGTGTTCTCCAATCACACTTTTTGAAAACCCTTGTAAGCTGTGTACCAGAAAATTGGATTACAATTCAAGTCTGTTAAATTTGATATAATTCTTTTTAATTGGAAAATGTTTAAATTAACTCTTGGGAATAGTTTTGTCCAACCTGTTGACCAACTTATTTGTCTCGGCCTCCCCATAGGTTCCTCAATCCAGCTTATGCTTCTATTGCTTTATGCAGACTTCGGTTCAGCCGGATGCTTTTTGCTAGCCTATATAATGCCGCGGCATTTCCTCACATACTACTTGCTATTTCCTTTGGAAACTGCTAACAAAAACTTTGGCGTTCTTATCTGATTTTTATTGACAATTTTTCTCGCACTAGGCCCATGATCTGTCACGTTCGTTTCGTTAATTTTTTTTTTCCAGCTTATCCTCCGTCCTTTTCAAGTTTTTATAGACGGGTTTTCAATTAGATAAATAAATGAATAGGGAAAGGATCACTGTCTACATACCAGCAATTACTATCTTGGTAGTGTGCGTTACTCTTCCTTTACTATTCCTTGCAACACAAGTATAATCGTCAATGTCTTCTTGTCGAATGAATGCTAGGCGCAGTTCGGTGCCATCATTAACTACTCCAATAGAGGGTGAAGGATGAACGGGCTCACCCTGTCTATACCACATAACTTCTGGCATTGGAGAACCTGAAATAAATTTCTATTTTCGATTATAATGCTTTTGAATAATGTACCGCAAACAGAAAATTGAAGCAAAAATCTAAAAGTTGAGACATTCATTTACCTCTCTAATAATATTAAAAGTGGAGTGGATGATGGCGCGCAGTGGCCAAAAAGTGGTCGCAGCAGAGTCGATGGCGCGCCGTTTGGCAATACGGGGCACACAGATCGATCCGCATTGTGACAAAGTTGGACTACAAGGTAGTTACTTGTCCATGTAAGAAAGACCCAGCACCTGCAGCGTCGGTTCGACGCCCTGTGCGCTTACCAATGTCTCTGGAAGATCTTCATCACTTTTTGCTGTTATTAGTTTTCATTTGTAAACAGAGGCAGGATAAATATTATTTGGAGAAGATATTGGTAGGTGCATAAAAATATAATTTTTGTTCTTAAAAGTGAATAACTGTATTTTGAAATATAGGAATAAGAGCTGTTAATAGCAGACAGTAAGCGATATAATAGTTTGAAAAAAATTAATAGTTCCTTACTTTTAGCCATTACTTTTCAGATTTGAACAGCAAATTCCTTTGCTGCGCAAGAAGGGACAGAATTTGTGACCATTAAGTGGAGGGAGAAGGGAACACATCCTTCTTGGGCAATAAAATGTTATCAAACAGTTCGTTGTAACGAACTGTAGTAAGGAGAGACTCTAAGGAGCGACTGTAGTAACCGAAACTCTAAAAAATGGAATTTTGATACCAATAGTTACATCAAAAGAATAGCAATTTAATGCTAATTTTAAATAGATAAGTTTCATCAAGATCAGTTATACCCATCGAAAGTTACGAGCCTGAGAAAATTTGCCTTATTTTAGAAAATAGGGGGAAACACCCCCTAAAAGTCATACAATCATAACGAAAATCACACCAGCAGATTCAGCGTATCAGAGAACCTTGTTGTAGAAGTTTCAAGCTCCTATCTACAAAAATATGGAATTTCGCATTTTTTGCCAGAAGACAGATCACGGATGCGTGTTTATTTGTTTTTTTTGTTGTTTTTTTCCCAGGGGTGATCGTATCGACTGACCGGTCCTAGAACGTCGCGAGAGGGCTCATTCTAACGGAAATGAAAAGCTCTAGTGCCCTTTTTAAGTGACCAAAAAAATTGAAAGGCACCTAGGCCCCCTCCCACACTCATTTTTACCAGAAGTCACCGAATCAAAATTCTGAGATAGCCATTTTATTCAAAAAACCGAATAACTACGTCTTTAGGGACGACTTACTCCCCCGCAGAAGGGCTGCAAGTTGCAAACTTTGACCTGTGTTTACATATAGTAATGGTTACTGGGAAGTGTACAGACGTTTTAAGGAGGATTTTTTTTGGTTTAGGGGGAGATTTGAGGGGGGATACGTGGGAGGATATTTTCATGGAGGAACTTTTCAGGGGGGAAGAAAATTATTTGAAAAAATTATTTATATGAATATAATTATTATGTGAAAAATTATTATAATGAAATTATTATATAAATTATTTATATTATAATATAATATAAATAATATAATATATCAAATTATTATATGAAAGCATTATTTGAAAAAAACAATGAAAAAATAAATATGAAAAGTTTTTTCTACTGAAAGTAAGGAGCAGCATTAAAACTTAAAACGAACAAAAATTATTACGCATATGAGTGGTTTACCTCCTCGTTATACCTCACTCTTTACGCTAAAGTATTTTTAGCAATTTCAATTATTTATTCTACGGCCTTTGTGATTCAGAGTGTGATTTAAATTCTAAAACTTAAAGCTTAAAGCTCAAAGTCACTAAAGCTTAAATTGGACATTTAAGCTTTAGTGTAAAGAGCGAGGTATCGACGAGGGTTGAATCCCCTCATATACGCAATAAAAACATACGAATATAGAAGTTCGTTACGTAAGTTAATTCGTAAGTTACGTATAATTTTTACCAATGAAAACGTTTGTAAAAAATTAAAAGTTCTACTTGCCTTTTGAAGTAATCAAAAAACTGGAGGGGAACTTGGCCTCCTCCTTCACTCCTTTTTTCTCAAAGTCTTCCAATAATTGCAATTAATTAATATGCAAATTTTGTTTTAATTATTTATGTGCGGAGAGCCAAGATCAAAACATGTATTAATTCAAAAACGTCCAGAAATTAAATAGAAAAAACAAGTTTTTTTTAAATGAAAGTAAGGAGCAACATTAAAACTTAAAACGAACAGAAATTACTCCGTATATGACAGGGGCTTTTCCTCCTCAATACCCCGCTCTTTACGCTAAAGTTTCTTACTGTTTTAAAAAGTAGACATAAGAGAAAGAGTCAAACTTAAGCGTGAAGAGCCCCTCAATGCCCCGCTCTTTACGCTAAAGTTTCTTACTGTTTTAAAAATTAGAGTTAAGAGGAAGAGTCAAACTTTAGCGTAAAGAGCGGGGCGTTGAGGAGGAAAAGCCCCTGTCATATACGGAGTAATTTCTGTTCGTTTTAAGTTTTAATGTTGCTCCTTACTTTCATTTGAAAAAACTTCCTTTTTTCTATTTAATTAAAATGAAAATTCAAAGGTATATTAGGCAGACAACTGACTCTGTGGGCCGTCTTCATGTTTCTTTTTTCCAAATCAAATAAAAGAAAAAAATTGAAATGAAAGTAAAGAATTCGAACTTAGAACAAACAGAAATTATTCAACATATGAGGTGGGCCTGTTATCCCTCCTTCTCTACACTAAAGTATGACCAAGGCTTTAAACAAGACTTACAATTCATACGCCTTGTGTGTGAATAATAAAAAAAGAAGAACACGAGAGTCCGTTGTTTCAAGCAAATCAAACAGTTCGTGGGAAAAAACTGTAAGTAAGGAGCGACCTGGTTAAATAGTAACCAAAACTTTAAAAAAGGAAATTTGATACCAATAGATGTATCAAAAGAATCGGATTTTTATGCTGATTCTAAACATGTAAGTTTTGTTAAGTTTAGTCATACCGATCAAAGGCTAAGAGCCTGAAAAAATTGCCTAATTTTCGAAAAAAGGGGGAAGACCCCTTAAAATTCATAGAATCTTTAAGAAAGACACACCATCAGATTCAGGACATCATAGAACACTACTGAGGTTTCAAGCTCCTACCTTCAAAAATGTAAAATTTTGTACTTTTGCCAGAAGAAGATCACGGATGCATGTTTATTTATTTATTTTTTTCCAGGGGTGATTTTATCGACCCAGTCGGTCTAGAACACTAAGAGAGGACTCGTTCTAACGAAAATTAGAGGCTCTAGTGCTCTTTTGAAGTGAACAAAAAATTAGAGAGCAACTAAGAAACCCCTCTCATGCCACTTTTCCCCCCAAATCATCCTATCAAAATTATGAAATTGCTATTTTGAACTGGCCAAATAACTATGCATTTGGAAATAACATGACCCCCACTGGCCCCTGGTGAAAGATCTTTGAGTTATGAAGTTTGTTCATTGTTCACACATAGTATTTGTATAGCATTAGTATTTGGGAAGTATTCACAGGGCCGTTACTTATGGGGGGAGGGAGTGAGCCCCCCAATGTTTTTCGTCATTCAGTAAGAAATAAAAGCCGGTAAAATCGTGGCGCTTCGCGCTACGATTTTTCCGACTCCGCTAAAATTCTTTGTTTGGTTCAACAAGACCATGAAAATACTGACATGTCATCTACAGAAATTCCGAACTTGGTCCGTAAACGCAGCAATTTCACAAGCTCCTGTCGTGAATTTACAGATGATGCCGTAATTTTCCATTTGGTTAAATAAACAGCATTAAAATAGCGACATGATATGTACCAAAATCTCAATCTCAGGTGATGAATGCAACGGTTTTACTGACTCGACAGTGATTTTACGAATTATATTCAAAATGGACATTATGCTAATTTTTGACCAAAACACCCGGTAGAAATGACCAGCCAGTCGGTAAAATCTCTTGCTCTCCCTCCCAAACATTTTGGCTAGAAACGACCCTGATTATGCATACATTTTTCGGGTGAGGACAAATTTTTCTGAGGAACTTTGCATGGGGAGAATTTTCCATGGAGAAGGAATATCCAAATGGGTGAACTTTTCAGGGGAAATTGTATACTGGGGGAATTTTCTAGAATCCCATACGAAATTTCTTTATATGTCACGCTTTCTCTTTGCTGACTAAATTTTACGCGTGGGGGTGTTAAGGGTAATTGTACAGGGTATATTTTGACGAGGATTGAATTGTCCAGAGGATATTTTCATGGGGAGGGCATTTTTCCGCGGAGGTGGAGCCAGATTTCATGGCGTTATTTAAAAAACGATCAGAAATTAAATAAAAAACAAGTTATTTCAACTGAAATTAGGGAGCAATATTAAAACTTAAAATAAATAGAAACTATTATGTAAACAAGGGGGATCGCCCCCTCCTCAAAACCTCACTATTTACGCTGAAGTTTAAATTTTAGACCAATTCTTTAAAAACGACTCCTGAAACACAAGGGTCTTTTAATTGGAACAATAAGTAACTTTTTTTTAAAGATGCTGAAAAACTCTAGCGTGAAGAGCGAGGTGTTCAGGAGGGGGCGATTCATCTCTTATATGTAATAATTTCTGTTCTTCTCATGTTTAAATATTACTCATTACTTTCAGTTGAAACAACTTGTGTTTTTATTTAATATGACTAAAAGAGCCATGTCATTCTTGAGGTATAATGATTTTAAAAAAAAGTTGATATTTCTTGTGCAGGATAAAATTAGGAGCATAGAAAGGGGAGGGGTGGTTTTCAAAGACAACATATGTTCGTTTTGAATTTTAACGTCACCCTTTACTTTCATTAGTTTAAGTACCCTAGCAGAGTTGAACAGAAATGAAGTAATTTCTGCTAATTTCTGCGAAGTAAGACTAGCTGAAATGAAAGCAAACAGTTCGTGGTAACGAACTGTAGTAAGGAGCGACCCGGCTCAATAGTAGCCGAAACTCTAAAAAACGGAATTTTGATACCAATAGTTACATCAAAAGAATTGAATTTTAATGCTGATTTTAAATATATAGGTTTTATCAAGTTTAGTCTTACCCATCAAAAGTTACCCATTACACCATCAGATTCAGCGTATCCGACAACCCTACTGTAGAAGTTTCAAGCTCCTATCTACAAAAATGTGGAATTTTGTATTTTTTCCCAGAAGACAGATCACGGATACGTTTTTTCTTTTGTTTATTTGTTGTTGTTTTTTTCTCAAGGGTGATCGTATAGAACCATGGTCCTAGAATGTCGTGAGAGGGCTCATTCTAACGAAAATTAAGTTATAGTGTCTTTTTTAAGTGACTAAAAAATCGGAGGGCATATAGGCCCCCTCTAACACTAATTTTTTTCCCAAAATCAACGGATCAAAACTTTGAGATAGCCATTCTGTTCAGCATAGTCGAAAAAACCAAATAACTATGTCTTGGGGACGACTTAATCCCCCACGGTCCCCGGGGGAGGGGCTGCAAGCTACAAACTTTGACCATTGTTTACATATAGTAATGGCTGTCGGGAAGTGTACAGACGTTTTAAGGGGGACTTTTTAGATTTGGGGTGGGGATGGGTTGGGGGAGGGGGGCTACATTGGAGGATTTTTCCATGGAGGATTTTATCACGAGGGAAGAGAATTTCTATGAAGAGGGCGCAGGATTTTCTAGTATTATTAAAAAAACAATGAGAAAATAAATAAAAAAAAATTTTCAACTGGAAGTAAGCAGTAGCATTAAAACTTAAGACTAACAGAAGATATTATTTAAGTATAAAACTTAAAACTAACGGAAGAATATATAAGGGGGTTCTAAAAAGAACCCCCTTATACATATAAGGGGGTTCGTCTCCTCCACAATACCTTGCTCTTTACGCCAAAGTATTTTCAGTAATTTCAACTATTTATTCTACGACCTTCGTGATTCAGGGGTCATTCTTAAAGAATTGGGATGAAATTCAAGCTTTAGTGTAAAAAGCGAGTTATTGAAGAGGGGACGAACTCCCTCATATACGTAATAAAAATATACAAGTATAGTTTTTTTTATTGTTTTAAAAAGTAGAGTTGTGAGAAAGAGTCAAACTTTAGCATAAAAAGCGAGGCGTTGAGGAGGGGATAACCTCCTTCATATACGGAATAATTTCTATTCGTTTTAAGTTTTAATGTCGCTCCTTACTTGCAGTTAAAAAAAACTTGTTTTTTTTATATAATTATATGAAAACTCAAACTGAAAATAAACAGAAATAGAAATTATTAACAAAGAATAGATGAAACCCAAAGCCAACAGGAATCAGAATGAATAATTACATCTAACAAGATAAAAGACACCCCTATAGATAAGCAAATTAATCCCAAAATTAAAGCACAAATAGTGTTCTGACAATAAGAAGATTTAGAGGGCACTAGCCTCCTGTTTGTGATAATTTCTCTTTATTTTAACTTGGACTTAATTATTCATTTTTATTTAAGTTCTTTTTTGGTTTCATTTATTCATCAATAGCAGTGTCAGATGTCCTTATAATAGCTTTCCTTAGTACAAAAACAAGAAAAAAATAGAATCGAATAAATTGCGCAAACAAATCAAAGAGACAAAAATAAAAAAGAGTAATAGAGCCATCTAAAAAAAACAACAACTGAGAAATAAAACTGGATTTTGAATAAAAAATTAAGCCTTCATCTGGAAATTTGTTTTTATCGAAGTAACATGGACGAACAAAATTTTTAACCGGTTTTAAGGTATCTTTAAGTGACACACGCGGGCTTTCTATTATATGAAAATACGAAGGATCTGTTCTGTATTTTTTACGTCTAATGTAGTCTTGAACGCATTTACAATTAAATAAGATTCTCGTATATATGAGGGGAACTGCCCCTCATTCAGCCTGTAAATCCCTCACCCTATCGTCACCCATAATAAATACTTTGTCTAAATACATTTCCCCAGGTGAACCGATTTTATACGCGGAATCCTCTCTATATAGATCTGAAACCTAATGGAAAGTACGAAAATGGTACGCCTAAAAATATATTTCCTCATTTTGCATGTATTGCATATATGCTTAATTATGTAAACAACTAATTTGTTTAAACATCTGTTTGTTTTGTCTAATTCACGAAGCTCAGTTGTATAATTTATCTTTAAAAACCTTAAGTGAAGCTGGTCTTAAGCGATGAGACTTAAATAAGCTTTAGTTTGTCAATTCCATATGGTTTTTATTCATTCAAAACATTTTTTCCACAAAACAAGTTTTTCAAAGAAAATTAAAGAGCTCCATTAAACCAAAATTGAGCGGAAATAAAGTCATACAATATTCCAAGCGTATAACTACCACAAAACTACCACCAGAACATAAATTGGGTTCTGCTGAAAGAAAAAAACGAATGACCGTGGATTGTCAGTATAATTGACATATACTGATATTTATTCCTTAAAGTATTGCTAATTTTAAGGAAGTAAAAAACGTGAAACCATATAAAACGTGTTTTGTTTTCAGTAAAGCGCAATTTATGTTCTGGTCTTGAGAAGCCATGGGGGTTATCCGCCGTACTAATGTTAATTTTTGCTCGTTTTGAGTTTGACTCGGCTATTTATTGTAATTTCTGTTCGCTTTGATTTTCATTTATTTTTGATAGTGATTTGTGGTAATTTTACGCTTGAAAGATTATTTTGCTTTATTTGCACCTATTTTTGGCTTAATGGAGCTCTTTACTCTGCTTTGAAAAACTGGTTTTGTGGAAAAAGTTTTTTAAATTAATTTCTGTTCATTTTTTAGTGACATAATCTTTTTCGTGGCAAAAAATAATATTTGATGTCTTTTCAGGTTTTTCCTATAAGAATCTGTAGTTGGGGTTGCTATTTGTATGTTGGAAAAACTTTTTCAACAATTTTTGATCCTGACACAAACTGTATCTTTTAATTTAATTTTATAACTCCTAAAGTTGACCTGAAAAATAAAACCATATCATTCCCAAAGGATTCTATTCATGTTCTTTGACAACCTGGATACACTTACGCTCTTTTTATTTATTCAAATTATAAGAGCAGAAGTAGTAATAGTATTAGTCCCAAAAGTTTTAACTTAATATTCTCAGTCGTTCTCAAAGTATTGCTGAGGTGTATTTTTGGCAACCATAAGCATAATGCCTTTCGACTTAGTTTAAAGCAACATTTAGTTTAAAGCAAGCATAATGGGCAAATTGCGCGATTGTGAGGGGTTGGCATACCCAATCTCACTAAAGACATAGTTGCTGGACCGTTCTACTATGCTGAACAAAATGGCTGTCTCACAATTTTGACTGGATGTGTTTGGAAAATGAAGGGGCTAGAGAGAAGCGCTGCTTGCCCTCCAATCCCTTTTTACTCTTAAAAAGGGCACGAGATTGGTTTCTTCAACATGCCTTTCAACATACGGTGAGTTTCAACTCAATATCATCAACCGTTTTTAAAGCATTTCTGGTGTGTCCGCTTGACAACCTGTGTGGGGTATAGTGTGTTTCGATTTAGTTCCATTTAGTTACTATACATACCAAAATTTTCACCTCAACGTCCTCAGCTTTAATAGCAGTAGAAGTATTTTTAGCAGAAGAATTAATTGTAGTAGTCTAAGTTTTAGTGACAATAGTACTAAGAGAAGTAGTAATACTAGCAACATTAGTAGTAATATGAGTAGAAGCAGTAGTATTAGGTTGAAAATATTTTCTTTTGATTAGTTCAACATCTCTCACAACAAGTTCTGTTAGTTTTAACTTCACACACCAGACTGTTCCTAAGATTTTGCAGCTACACCCATTTGAAAAACTGCATACAGACGGCGTGTTGTGATTCAGTACACCTCCCCCTCAAAATTCATTGAAAATTTCACCTTCATACCCCTAGGAATAGTTACAATAGTAGTCACAGTAGTAGTATCGATATTACAATTAATACTATTAGCACATTGCCTTTTGATGAGCAGAACATTCCTCTCATCAAGTCCTAGAGGTTTCAACTTAATACTATTAGCCGTTGCAATGTTATTGCTGATATTTCCTTTTGATAACCTATATGTTGTCGTATTTTCCTCTCAGTGCTCTTTGCCTTACAAGTAGTATAAATAAAAGTATTAGTAGCAGTAAATACAACAGTAACAGTAGTATTAGCAGTAGTATGCACATAATGCCTTTTGGTAAGATGATATTCCCCTTTAGGCCTTCTTTGAAAGATCCAACTTAATACCCAAATCGATTTTTTAGATACGCTATTTTTACAATTTTCATGCACATGGCGTCTTTTGATTTAGCTCAAATTTCCCCTCAATACTGTAAATAGATTGATCTGGTAGCAGTAGTGGTGGTAGTTGTAGTAGTATAGGTAGCATGCAAATATTGCGTTTTTTATCATCTCCCTTGTCATTTCCTGAATTTTAAAAAATTAATATACTCAGTCAGTCTAGTGTTACACCCTTTTGACGATCCTTATACACATAACGTGTTTTGATATAGTTTAAAACCTTTCCAAAAAGGCTCACCAGAATGCCCCTAGTCTTCTTGGAAAATAAAGTTCAAACATGCATATATTTCTCATTAATATATCCTGTGTGCAAATAACAAACAAATTGCCTAAATTACAGCCCTTTTCCTGAGGACTTTGGCCATGTTGACACCTCAAAGACATAATTACCGGACCCTTAAAAAAGGCTGAACAAAATAGATCTCTTAAAATTTAGATCGGATATATTTTGGGGAATGATAGGGTTGGGTGAGGTTGATTGCCCTCCATTCATGTGTGACTATTAATTAAATGAGGTCCATTCAATCCAAATTTAATAATATCACCCGTTCCCAAAAACCTCATATGCCCCGGGCATGATTTACAAGCCCAAGGGCTCTGGGGGATTGTGTCCTCCCTAAAGACACTGCTATATGGTTTTTGGACTACTGGCAACAAAATGGCTGCCTCACAATTTCAACTGAATGTGTTTTGAGAAAAGAGGACGCCAAGGAGGGGGGATAGTTGCTCTCCGTCATGTTTGGATTTTAAAAAGGAACTAGAATTACATATTTTAAATTAAATGAGCTTCTTTTAAAGTTCACACGACCACCCCATAACTTACAACACTTACCACCAGGCTCTGGGAAATTCTGTCTTCGTCAAAGGCCTTATTATATGATCTTTGGACTATTTTTGAACAAATGGCTATCTAAAATTTTTTATCGGATGCTTTAATAGAAAATAAGACGTAGAGGGGGGGGGGCTGCCCCCGATCACTTTGACTCTTAAAAAAAGAACTAGCACATCTGATTTCCAATATAATCAACCTTATCTGGAGTTTAAACGACCACCCTTCCCAGAAAAACTTCTATACCCCCAGGGCACAACTGAAAACCCTTGCTCTGAGGGCTCTGGGGGGGGGGTTGGTTGTCATACTCAAAGACATAATTCCGAGCCTTTCAACTACGTTTAAACAAAATAGCTATCTCAAAATTTCAATTGAATGTATGCGGGGAAATGATGGGTTTAGGAGGGGTTTTAATTGCCCTCCAATCACTTTCGACTATTAAAAAGGGCACCAGTTCTTCCTATTTCCAATCGAATGAACACTTTTTGGAGTTTCTACGACAAATCTGGCGATACGAAGTGCCCTGGTGTAAAAAAGAAAAAAAAGGAAAAAAAAAATACATTGTGTCCACATCGCTCTTTACTTATGCAGGGCTATTGCGCTGCCTTTGATAACAAAACTTCGTTCTACCAAAATTAGATCTTGCTTTTATGTATTAATTCTATATAATTCACAACGCTCAGCTGCTTGAATTTATTAGAAAACTTAAGGGAAGCGGGTCTGAGACCAAAAGTCCCTTAAATTCTGACCTCAAGTGGCAACCCTGTCCATCCTTCTAGGCTTTATTTCACGTGCTTCCATCTTTGAATCGTTGAGTTATACTAATGAAATTGTTGGGATTCAAAAGCCTTTGAAGGACTCAATGCATTTCTTCGCAATTTTATTTGTCTAACAATCAATGGCTTTTCATAAAGTAATCATTAGCCTATTTGTTTGTTGAGGCACGCTTCTGATTTCATTCCATCCCCCTCAGACCTAATTCCCCGAAGATACTTATCTGGAGAAAAGGATGTTAATGACTCAATCAAATTTTACATCAATCCATCCAACCGCAAAAGCCGGCGTTTTCAGTTCCTGTTGACCTGTAATGCAAGAACAAGAGACAAACTTAGGAGAATTCCGGAAAGACAGACAGCGGGATGAGACAAGATTAGACCAAGCTCGTAAGCAGAGTTAGAAATACTCCCGGTTTCTCCAAATATATTCCTTGTTTCACTGGGACTTTGTTCCATATAAACTTTCGAATTAGTTTATCCTCAGTCTCGGTTGGGTTTAACTGACGAGGAAAGTCCTTAAATGCCATAAGGAATGTCTTTGGTCTCAAAAATGGAATTCAATA
This sequence comes from Artemia franciscana, assembly GCF_032884065.1. Classification (NCBI taxonomy): domain Eukaryota; kingdom Metazoa; phylum Arthropoda; class Branchiopoda; order Anostraca; family Artemiidae; genus Artemia; species Artemia franciscana. The sequence goes on from NC_088869.1 coordinate 48,582,815, forward strand.
TTATGCTAAGATAAGAAACATGGCCAACAAATTCTGAAATAAATAACGCTTGAATTCAATATTCACTCTTAAATATCTTAAGACTGTCCTAGGCTATTAAATAATTAGATTCGTGACAAAGATAACATTTCCTGTACAGTGGCGTCAATTGGAGGTGGGTGTCGAGGGGTATGTACCTCCTAGATCCTCCTAGATTTGGAACAATATCGATTTTGGGGTTATTGGGAATCGTATTCATTGAAAATATCCTTTTATATTTTTACTGAACATACTGAAAAAAAAAGACAATTTGTCCCTCTAAATATTGAAAAATACATTTTACTCCCCCCCCCACACACTAAATCTTTGTGAATTTCACTGTCCGTTTAATAAAACATCCACTATCTGATATAAAATATATATGCTCAATTGTCATTGTGAGAATTCTTCAAGTACTGCAAATTTGGATTATTACGGGATTATGGATAAATGATTCGTGGATATTTTGAGAATGTTAAAAGGAAGCCTTATGACATCGAATCGAACGGTGGGGTTAATTTGAAATATTTGCTTATATTAATGTACTATCAGCAGGTGAAATTGGTACCTAGATTTTAATCCGATTTTGAGACACCACTCCGTTTTGTTAGGATCTGGTCCATTTGGGAGAAAACTATAAATCCCTAGGAAACTGTGAAACAGGGTAAATCCCGTTCAACAAGAAAAATATAAGTACAGAAAACTTCAAAGTCGGCCCCCCTGCGAAAATGAAGAGGTGTGTTGGGTCATTTACTTTTCAATTTCCATGGTCTTACCCATTTTCCCCTAGAACATAGTTTTCATGTGGGAGCAAAGTTTGACATCAAGACTTATATGAACAAATATCCCCCTGAGTATGAGGGGATATCCCTTCATTCCATCCATTTGTGCTTTCCTGAGTATTTCAGTCGAAATTATTAGATTCTTAAAAAGCTTTCAATATCTTTAATCAAAAAAGTATCTTACAATTTCCGGATTTGTTTCTTTTTGGCCCAAACAGCCTCTCTTTTAAGAGCCAGTCCCTAAAAATTTAGTACTCCACATAACTGGATGAAGTTCCAAACGAGGGAACTCAGTCCATTTAAGTTGTCCGAAACAATCCTTTTATGTGTGCTCCATACATGTCTGGGTGTGCGGACGCACTACCCAGCTGCTCCTCAAGATGTGAAAATAGGAGATTTAACCGATAGGTTTTTGGAAATTCTAAGCTGGTTTCAGTGACATCAATTCGTGTAGATTAGGGTAGGGGAAGTGAGAATAAAATCTGTTTTGCAGAATCCTGGGGAAGGGCAATTTTGTTGTTTTTCCAAAAAAATTTAATTAAGTATAAAAATAGCAATTTTTGAAAGAAAATAGCGGGGAGGGGTATTTTGAGATATAAGAGGGGGCAAAAATCTTGGGGGAGCAAGCCACCCCCCAATTAACGCCAATGGTGGGTTTGGCTGTCTCATAATATATGTTGTTAGCCTTTAAGCCCCGTTGCCCGAAAAGGTGAAAAGGGGAAAAACAACTAAAAGATTGTCGTCGAACAGATTTTATCTCCATATGTTTGTTGCTGCTACCCCTTTGGAAAAAAACGGCGGGATCACATTTTATATTTAACGGTACAATTTCACTGCTTAATGAAGTTTCGACTATATGCAACAAATAGTCAAAATACCAAAAACACAACAAATATTTGTTAAACGCTCGACATAACGCTACTGGAGTTGGAACTGAATTCTGATTAAATTCTGTTTAAATCAGTTAAATTCCAGATTCTATTTGAACTTGGCAATGCCAGGATTATATTTAAATCTCTTAAGAGCCAAGAATTATTTACCTTTGTCAATAAGTGGTATTCATGTTTAAATTGACATTTTTTTCATAATTGTAGACTGAACATTTACTATTGTTCACTTTTACTTACTTCTCTTCGTTTTTCTCTCTTTTCGATGCATTAAATGTAAAAAAAGTTTTTTTTAACTGAGAGTAAGGAGCGACATTAAAACTTAAAACAAACAGAAATTACTCCGTATGTGAAAAGGGCTTTTCCTCCTCAACGCCCCGCTTTTTACGCTAAAGTTTGACTCTTCCTCTTAACTCTACTTTTTAAAACAGTAAAAACACTTTAGCGTAAAGAATGAGACCTCTTGCAACATTCTAGGACCACTGGGTCGATACGATCACCCTGGGAAAAAGAATAGAAAAAAAAAAGAAAAGAAAACAAACAAACAAATAAACTTCTTCAGTGGGGTTCTCTGATACGTTGAATGCGATGGTGTTATTTTCTTTAAGATTATTTAACTTTTAGGGGGTGTTTCCCCCTATTTTCTAAAATAAAGCAAATTTTCTCAGGCTCATAACTTTTGAGGGGTAAGACTAAACTTGATGAAACTTATATATTTAAAATCAGCATTAATATGCGACCCTTTTGATGTAACTATTGGTATCAATATTTCATGTTTTAGAGTTTCGATTACTATTGAGCCGGTTCGCTCCTTACTACCGTTCGTTACCACGAACTGTTTGAAAAGATCTATAGAAGATGTGTATTTTTACTCAGTGAGCTTTGGAAAAACTGATACCCATCCATGTTGGAAGGTGCTAAGAGTATGAGGAGGATTAGGTAGAGAAGGTCTTAAGGACGTATGACACATTATCTAATGAGTGCTAAGACCTAGGGGTCACCGACTCATAGAAACTACACTAGATGACCCGCACCAAGCGTGGCATAACTGTGCGATCGTTGTGGTGGCTCTGCCATACGTGGTTGTGCTCTGCGAAACACATGGGGCTCCAAGACGTAGAACCGTAAAAGGAAACCTCGGCCAACATGAGCGTTGGAGTGTCCCTCCAAGTGTCAAAGGTATACAATTTTTTGGGATTTTAACCCCTATATCTTTAACCCTGTCTTCATTTTAACATTGATTCCTCCGACTTATACGAAGACACCTAGTCCGTAGCCCCCTAATTCTCAACAGTCTTTCAAGCTTTTGGAAGATTTCCAAATGGCTCAAATAGTGTTTCGCATTTGATCTTTCGCGTCATTTGTCGTGGTACGAATTATTACATCGCATTAAACTTGAGAATTCAATAACGAGTAATGGAGAAACTGGAAAAATGCCAATGACTTTGAGCAGTCAAGAATATTTTTCTTCCTTTTCTTCGATTAGTTAAGTTTGAATTTAGATCGGATGATTAATTAACTAATGAGCTTAAAGAATAAGTTTCTCCTCGTCATGAGTCAAGTCTTTTTTGGTGCTGAACGGTAAGCAAAGAGCAACCATTGTAAAAAGTAACTAAAATCGGAGATACGGATGTTTCAACATAATTTATACATTCAAAAAATTAGCTTCTTATTATGATCTCAAATATACTCGTATAAAACTTGTTGTGTAAAACAACACATCATAAGTGATTAGCGCAAGAAAATTTACATAATTTAGGAAAGGAAAAAAGAGGGAAAAGAGTCTTTAAAGTTTGATCTTCATATAAATCCCACCACCAAAGTTAATGTGTCTGAGAATCTATGAAACCAAGTTTCAGCCCCTTATCTAAAAGGCTACAAAATTCTGCAGTTTTACTGAAGAGGACCTGTGTTTTTTTTTCGTTTTTGGGTATTTTTATCCATTTTTCTTAGTAGGATTGATCTTTTTGAACCTGTCATCATTTAATATTGGGACACAACTTAATGAAAGAAACATTTAAAGTTTTAATGCCTTTTTAGGTAAAAAAAAAAAAAAAAAAAGATGGCGTTACGATGAAGTCTGTACAGTGCTACAGAACTGTGCACCAGTGGCGTTGCAAGTGATTTTTTTGTTTGGGGGATTAAGGGAGGGTGAGGCCTCATAAAAGGAAATGAATATTTAAGTTTGAATTTTACAGCCTTCCGTGAAAGGTACCATTTCGGGAGGCACTTAAACATGATACTCTGGTATGAAACCTGTCCTTTTGTTGTGGAAATATTTTGAGCATAAAATTAAAATTTTACTCATTCAGTTTTCTGTATAAAGCTAGGACAGGTGGGTCCATTCTATAAGAACTATATTTTCCGGCAATCCCGCTTATGCTTATTAGTGAGAAAATTTTCGCAAGGAAAGTGGAGGACATTACTTTGAAATACCTGAGAAAAATCAATTTTCAAAGATACAAGAAAATGTAGAAAAAATCATTGAAATGTTGAGATTTGACCTGATTTTTTCGCCTGAAAATCGTTTTTAACCCGAAGGGATTTCTCATTTTTGTACGGTTGATAGGTTTACGTAATGGGTTTACTTTTTTCACTGATGATTTTACCGAGCTAGAGGTAGTAAAAGATGGAGAGAAAGACTATTAAAACAATATTATTTAATTCTAGTGCCCAAAACAGATGGTGCTCAAAGCAGCAAAAAAGATCACAGCTACTATATTCCACCAGAATGGGCCAAAGAACACAATCTTAGACCAAATCAAGCCAAAATGTCACAAAATCAAAAGTTATCAGAAAGCCATTCTGTTATGAGAACTGAAAGGTGATGTGTTCCGCCTTTTTGATTGATAATGGGCAGGGGCAGTTCACGAAAACTAAAAAGTGAGTGAGGATTTTATTTTTATTTTATTTTTTTTTTTTTGCAAATGAAGATACGAAAAAATCTATTTTTCAAAACAGAGAGGGGAATTTTGTCTTTTTTCATTTTTTCAAAATGAAAATACTGAAAAACTATTGACTAGCATCCCACACCCCCCTCCTATTGGCACCCCCTAATGACGAATAGACATTAAATGAAGGGTTCTTTACATGAAAGTAAAGGGCCCCTCTCCCAATAAATTCCTCCTATTTACACCAGTATTTGGGTTGGGGGAGCGAGGGGGCAAGGTGGGTCAGCTACCCCCAATAATTTAAGGAAAACATATTTTTAGCCCATGCCCCTTGACTATCCGGAGCTGAAAATGTACCCCTGCTGAGAGCTTAGTAGATCGTACAATACCAAATAACCTGCTTGTAATCACTGATGATTAATTTAGCGAGTTATGGCCTATTTCCAATGGTTTTTCAGAAAACCAAAGGTGCTTGTATGATATAGCCCCAACCGCTCAAGTTGTCCATCCATGACGCACTGTAGAATCGTTTTCTTTTTTGTTGATCTTTTATGTAATCCTTTAAAATGAGCCATTAAACAGCTCTCCGTGATTTTCTAGCGCAGAGCTATCTGAAGAGGAAAAAAGCAGAAAAGAAAGAAAAAGGAGCCGTCAATGCAAGATATTGTGCTTGCAGCCACTTTTCTGGCTTTTCAAGTCAGTGAATTTTTTTTGCTATTCAGGGCAAGGGACAGTTAATTTCCAATGCAGAAATTCGGGCAGGGTGGTCCCAGCAGTGAACTTCTTTTTTGATCTAACTCTAGTTTGAGGAGTTATGGCCTATTTTGTTTTTTACCATGGGACGTGATCGTCTCTTACTAGTCTGCTAACTACCACAGCCACCCGGATCATCAATATCTGAAGTTGCTCTTTATATTGAACATTTTGGTTAGTATCGGTTAGAGTTCGTTCTTTATTACAATTTAACTGCAATTAAGAGCTTTGGGTGCTACACGGTACCAATTGGCAATGAATCTAAAACTAAGTCGGTACAAGTAGAGGAGCAATAACCAGCACAGTTGAAGTAACTTATCACTACCCAGCGATATTCATGATTTTTAATACTACATAACAGAGTTTTAAGGGATGAGCAGGCATTAGAAAACTTAGTATGTGAAGCTAGACATTTCTGATCGCAGGGAAGATGTACATTTATTAATTATAAGGTGAACAATTCGTATTGCCATCATATCATAAGAGGAATGAAATAAGACAAGTGACAAAGGAGTAACAAATCGTTTGAAAACACATGCAAGGTCCCCGGAGGATCAGCCTTTTGTTTTGCAGGCATTGGTTCTTCTTTGTAAACTACTTCTACTTCTTCGTAAAGAGTTAACAAAGATGACAGGAAGTAAATGTTCTTGCAAGAACAAAATGTCAGAATAATTCATTTTTTGGTTTGATGAGCCATCTTTATCTTTCGTAACCATTGATTTAAAAGAGCAGATTGAGACAAGCGATTCGACAGTAATATCCAAATCACTCGTTCGCTCAGGACATAAATAGCGACGAAGACCTCACTGCCTTTCCATCACAAAAGCAAGACAAGAACAAGAAACAAGAAGACACCAAAAACAAAAGAACAATAGGGAATTCGTTTCGTAAGACAGTCGGAAACAATTTAGAATGATTATTTCGGCCCTATGTCCAAGGGCCGTCCTCAACAAGACATAAATATATAAGAAAAAAACGTAAATTTTTTCTTCTTACATATTTATGTCTTTCTGGGGTCAAAAAGACATTAAAGTCAGTGTTAGTCATTAAAGCCAGTGTTAAAGTCCATATATGTCTGGACTCTCAATGTTGTAATACATTGATCCGTTGTTATAACACATTGATACATTAATCCGGCTTAAAGTTGAACTGTTGCACACTGGTCAGATAGGAAATGAGTACCCAAATTTGAATAGCCCAAACTCAGGGGTCGTCCCCTCCGCAACGCCTAGCTCTTTACGCTGAATTTTTTTTATTGTTTTGAAAAGTAGAGTTGTGACAAAGTCAAACTTTAGCGTAAAGAGCGAGGCGTTGCGGAGGGGACAGCCCGTTTCATATACGGAGTAATTTCTGTTCGTTTTAGGTTTTAATGTCACTCCTTATTTGCAGTTAAAAAAAAACTTGTTTTTTTTTATTTATTTAATTTTCATAAAAAGACAGCGTACTAAACCTGTTAGTGAGATATTTTCTGCTCCCTGCCTTCCCTGTTTTGCTTGCATTCATTTAGCTCCGTCGGATTAAGTTGAATAGCCCGGTTATCAGTGCAGTGTCCGACTGAACGAAATCGATTGTAGTTAAACGGCATTATTCAATTGCGGTAAAGTGCGATAACTTTTACAAGTTACCGCACTGACTCTGACTGCCTGTTTTATATGTTAAATATTACATCCGATGTTGTTCTCTTACAAAAACACCTGCTCCCAAGTTGCAGTGTAAACTTTCTAAGGCGAAGTTCTCAACATGCTGTTTTCACCACGAATGCCCGCCGTACCCGAGGCAGGCCTTCTGGCGGTCTTGCCTGTATAATTAAGCGATCTTTGCCTAGATATTTGTCTCCTAGCTGCTACCAATCTTGCAATCCGGCTTGCAGACGTGATCCTAATCAACGCCTATTTGCACCATGATAGAAGATCTGTTTCTTCCTTCTCCAGTTATGCTAATGCCTGCAACAAATTAAAGACTCTCATATCTGGTATTGACTGTCACGGATACAAGTGGGTGCTTATAGGCGACTTAAACTGTGACATCACCGTTTCCTCGACACGAAAGGAAGCGCTTTTTCAGTGTCTACCCTCAGCATTTAAGGTCCTAGCGAAACACCTCAGTTTTACATATATCCACTGTAGTGGTTCTGTCTCAAATTTGGACCACTGTATCTGCTATCATTCATTACAAACTTCAGCAGTACATGTTGATGAAGATGAGAGAGATTATGATCATTTACCTCTGTATTTTGATATTACGGTTACTTCTGACGTATACTCGAACCAACCATCACTGTCGTATAAGTGGTTTGAAAAACGTGATTGGTCTAGTGCGAACATGCGTCTTTACCTTGCTACACTTGGAGCTCTACTGTCCACCGTACGTGTCCCCTTCCATCTTCTTTGCACAAATGCGTACCCCATTATTGACAATGCTCGTGCTGATTTGAATCGCTATTATCGTGACATTATCTTATGTATAAAGCAAGCTGAAGATGTGGCCGTCCCACTGATCCGTGTCAGGCGGAATACCCAAAAATCAATTTGGAAGCGTGATCCTTTGCTGAAAAAAGTCAAGAATAAGGCCAAATTCTGGTTAAGAATCTGGTCTGCCTGAGGTCGACCTTGTCGGGGTACTGTGTTTGATCTAAAACAAAAGACGAAACTCGAATGTAAACGCCATCTTCGTGCCGTTCGTTACTCCGGTGAAACTTTTCCGAAAAGTAATAGTGAGTGGCGAAAAGTGATAAATTCTGCCAAGTTTCCGGATACAAGTTCTAGTGATATTATACCTCGTCCATCTTGGATCGAACATTATTCAAAAATATTTTCGAAAGTTAATTATGCAGTGCATAAGCGTTTCTCACGTTTGCTCGAAAAAAATTTGCCGTCACGTTTATGTCAGAGACATGTGATTCCAGTTGAAAACTGGGCTATTGTTAAAGGTATTAAGGGTTTAAAATCAAAATCTTTGGATATTGATGGGATTAGTGTTTTGAATCTTGTTCCGAATTCTTTTGAACTGGTATCTCATCTCCAACTGTTTTTTCAAATGTGTTTTAGTAGTTCGTGTGTGCCCGACTCGTTCTTATGCGGTAGCGTTACGTCACTTCTAAAAAAAGGAAAAGCTCCGGTTTCTTGTAGTTCTTATAGGCCAATAACGGTAGCTTGTACTCTTAGCAAGCTTTTTGAACACCTCCTACTACCTCATATCACAAAGCTTGCTCTAAATGATGATAATCAATTTGGTTTTAGATCGGGGCTAGGCTATCAGCATGCTCACCGTGCTTTGACTTCTTTATTAAAAGATGCCCATCGCACTCGTCGTGTACTTCATTTCGCAGCCCTAGACTTGTCTAAAGCATTTGACAGTGTTTTTCATACTCAAGCATGGACAGCATTATGCCAGAGAGGAGTAAATCCGTCGGTAATTCACGTGCTTCGTTTTTGGTACTCCCATTTTTACCTTCGCCTTAAGCCATTAGATAATTCCTATTTTGGTCATATCCCTGTTCGTTGCGGTGTAAGACAAGGGGGAGTTCTTTCGCCGTATATTTTTAATGCTTGTATTGAAAGTGTACTATCAACAATATCGACTACGTGCCTACTAGGACCATCTGATATCTCATATCTGGCTTATGCGGATGACCTTCTTCTGATTAGTCAAACTGAGTCTGGTCTTGCCCGTTCAGTGAAGTCAGTTACTTCTGCTTTCCGCGATATCGGCCTGTACCTAAATATTGACAAGTGCGAGTTTCTTGTTTTCAACGGTAATAATTTTAGTATTCCTCGTGTTAAATCGTTTCGTTGGCTTGGTATAACAGTTTGCGATTCTATGAATGCTCTCCGGTCTCGTGCTGTCAAAGATATTAGTGATAAGCTGAGGCTCGGTTACTCTAAGATTGTAGCAAATCGTGGACACAATAGCAGAAGAGCGCTAACTCGGCTTTACTCAAATTTTTGCGATCATTCTGTACTCTTCTGTTCTGGTATTAGGCCACTTCTGTTGACTGGTGATCTAAAACGTATTCGTATAAATTATTACCGGTACTACAAATTTCTTTTATATCTACCTCGTTCTTACCGGAATACAAAACTGCTTAAAAAGTATTGTGCGACAGATATTACTAGTGCTTTCGAAAAATTATCTGCCAATCTAGCTATTGAAGCGATTTATAGGCTAGGATGTTTTCATCGCCTTATCCGTCTTTTTTCTGTATGTGATTAAATTTGTTTCTTGTATTACTTTTGCTGTTTTTCTTTTGTATTTTACTCCACTTAACCTCTGTTTCTGTAAAGTGGGTGATAAATAAATTATTATTATTATTATTACAAGTGAATATATCTGATTATATTTTTGAATGATATGACTATTTTGAAGGAAAGGCCAATTCAGTAAATACTGGGGGGAGGGCAAAATCTATTTTTCACACCTAGGAGGAGGGACAATTTTGTTTCTGTCGAATATTCTTTCAATGGAAATACCGAAAAACGTAGTTTTCAAAATCTAAGGGAAGGCAAATAAATGTAGGAGGGGAGGTCAATTATCCCCCTCCCGCTTCCCTCAATTGACACCACTGTCGAAGTGTTGGACGAAAAGTGTAGAAGGGTATTTTAGAATAGTTTAAAACGTTTTGAAAACCCATTGAATGGCTACAAAACCTGAACTCGATTATTCATACATGAAAGACCAAGATCGATGTCATGAATTCCCCCTCCCCCCCCCTACAAAAAAGAAACATAAATAGAAAAATCTTGTATATGTTTCCTGATAATTTCCACGGTGATGTGTTCTTCATATTTGTTATCGTGAATGTCTGGAATTGGTAAACGTCGAAATCCACCGGTGAATATCCGAAATATACTTTTTTTCCTCCTGGGATTTAGTCAGCGTTGCCAGTCGACTTTCAAACAGTTCGTGGTAACGAACTCTAGTAGGGAGCGACCCGGCTCAATAGTAACCAAAACTCTAAAAATGGAATTTTGATACCAATAGCTACATCAAAAGAATCATATTTTAATGCTGATTTTAAATATATAAGTTTCATCAAGTTTAGTCTTACCCATCAAAAGTTACGAGCCTGAGAAACTTTGCCTTATTTTAGAAAATAGGGGGAAACACCCCCTAAAAGTCATAGAATCTTAATGAAAATCACACCATCAGATTCAGCGTATCAGAGAACCCTATTGTATAAGTTTCAAGCTCCTATCTACAAAAATGTGGAATTTTGTATTTTTTGTCAGAAGGCAGATCACGGATGCGTGTTTATTTGTTAGTTTGTTTTTTTTTCCCAGGGATGATCGTATCGACCCAGTAGTCCTAGAATCTTGCAAGAGGGCTCATTCTGACGGAAATGAAAAGTTCTAGTGCCCTGTTGAAGTGACCAAAAAAATTAGAGGGCACCTAGGCCTCCTCCCACGCTAATTATTTTCCCAAAGTCAACGGATCAAAATTCTGAGATAGCCATTTTTATTCAGCGTAGTCGAAAAACCTTGTAACTATGTCTTTGGGGACGACTTACTCCCCCACAGCCCCCATGGGAGGGGCTACAAGTTACAAGCTTATTGGGAAGTGTACAGACATTTTCAGGGGGATTTTTTGGTTGGGGGAGGGGTTGTTAGGAGGGGGATATGCTGCGGGAACTTTCCATCGAGGAATTTATCATGGGGGAAGAAAATTTCCATGAAGGGAGCGCAGGATTTTCTAGCATAATTTAAAAAAAAATGAAAAAATAAATATGAAAAGTTTTTTTCAACTGGAAGTAAGGAGCAGCATTAAAACTTAAAATGAACAGAAATTATTACGCATATGAGGGGCTCACCTCCTCCTAATACCTCGCTCTTTACGCTAAAGTATTTTTAGTGATTTCAACTATTTATTCTACGGCTTTTGTGATTCAGGGGTCATTTTTAATGATTTGGGACAAAATTTAATCTTTTGTGTAAAGAGCGAGGTACTGACGAGGGGGCGAACCCTCTCATATATGTAATAAAAAAATGAGAATAAAAAGCTCTTTACGTAAGCTAACTTATAAGTTACGTATATCTTTTACTAATAAAAAGATTAGTAAAAAATTAAAAGTTCTAGTTGCCTTTTTAATTAACCAAGAAATTGGAGGGCAACTAGGTTTCCTCCCCCGCTCTTTTTTTCTCAAAATCATTCGATCAAAATTATGAGAAGGCTATTTAGCCAAAAAAAAAAAAAATGCAAATTTCGTTTTAATTATTCTTCTGCGGAGAGCCAAAATCAAAACATGCATTGATTCAAAAACGTCCAGAAATTAAATAAAAAAAAAACAAGTTTTTTCAACTGAAAGTAAGGAGCGACATTAAAACTTAAAACGAACAGAAATTACTTCGTATATGAAAGGGGCTGCTTCCTCATCAACGCCCCGCTCTTTACGCTAAAGTGTTTCACTGTTTTAAAAAGCAGAGTTGAGAAAAAGAGTCAAACTTTAGCGTAAAGAGCGGGGCGTTGATGAGGAAGTAACCCCTTTCATATACGAAGTAATTTCTGTTCGTTTTAAGTTTTTAATGTCGCTCCTTACTTTCAGCTAAAAAAAACTTGTTTTTTTTTATTTAATTTCAATTTACTGCAACGTTTGATGATGACAGATTAGGTTAGATTTGGCTAGGTCAAAATAGGTTGGGTTAAGTTAGCTTATGTTTTTAAAACATTTCTGACACTTGTAGCCAAATTTAACCTAACCTAATACTAAAAAAGCTGACTCGCAAAGCAAATTGAATCTAAGCAGAGAAAAGGGAATTTCGGACATTTATAAGTGAACGTCAAGATTAACCAGATCGACATTAACCAGATTTTCGACAGCGATGATCTTCGAATAATTTTAAAATATGCTATGATCCCCCCCCACGCTTTTGAAGTCGTAAAACTTTCCAATTAAAAAGCCTTTTTTTAATATTTGTATTTTTAGTGCAAATGTTCCGTTATTTGTCTAATTATGGAATCGGTTGTATGCACGAAAGTCAGCTGTTCATTTCCAGTTTTTGTAGTTGTTCGTTTCAATTTCATTATTTTTTTTCAGCATTAAATTATTATTTTCTTGTAAGATTTTCTTTTCATTTTTATTTTTATTTTTCGGATAATTCATATTTTCTTGCTTAACTTCAGTGCCTTAGTGAATATCTTCGCCGGATCAGTTGCACTTCTCACAAAGGAAAATCGGATATTTGAAAATATGTCAAATTTGAAAAAAAATGTAAATTTTAAAATTCATTTTCTAATAAAAACGACAGAAAATAATTTTCTAATACATTCTTATCCTCCCATTTTTCTTGAGAACTGTCTTACTTTCGGAGTTAATGGTTTTCTAACTACATTATAGTTTATACTCATATTTTTTTTCTTTCTTTTCATTCATTGTTATTCTATTAACAGTTTTCCAGGCTGTCTGTTTTCCTGTTTATTTATAAGTCCCAAAGCTGCTTTCTTGAACGGGTGAATAAATAAGCCCTCTTAAAAAGCCTAGGACAAATACTGAGAGAAAATAGTAATCTTATTGCATTCGATTGTCTTGTGGTATAAAAATATTTGGCGAGATATTACACTTTTTCAAAAGGTTGGAAGGTAGAGTTTTAAATATGTTATGAATACCATGGATTGCAAGAAAAACAAATCAAAACTCGACAAATTTCAAAATACCTGATATCCTTAAATGACTAGATGGGGAGCTGAAAAATAGGATATAAAATGACAAAACTATTCACCATCATGTCTAGACCTTATTTGGAAGAATGGGCTGACGATTAAAACCAGTGGAAAATGAATAATTTTTAAGCACCCTAGTTTCCCATTTGCTTTGTATTGCAAAAAAAAACGTTCGCACAGTCCTCTACTCTTAATGTATTATTTTCTCCTTAGTCTCATTTCTTGGGAAATATCATTCGAAACTTTTGGTGATATTATTAGTCTAGGGATTTCTTGTTATCTTGAAGAATAGTTGAGTTAGGTGAAAAAAACTTTCCGGAACGAATCTGGGCCAAAAATATACTCCGTGAAGGTGTTGTCAAGCTACTGTGTCTATGCTTTTCGTATTTCAAGGTCTTGGAAGATCGCATAGATGACAGGTAACCTATCTGATTCTGAAAAAATATTTTAATTTTGAGTTTTTAATATCTTTTTCATCGCCTTTAATTTTAGAAAGCGGAAATTCTGTTATTTTAATGGGATTTTAAACCGTATTAAGGGTTTTCTCCCTAAATTTAAGAAATATATTTACACATCTTTAAACCTTATAAATAGGGATGATATATGAGTCTCAAAAAACTTTTCTTGTGTCTCACTTAAGCAAAAGATCTATTTTGCAAGGTTCCACTTTTACAACACAAAAAATTGTTAAGGGTTACCATTTGGTAACCCTTACTAGAGGGAGAGGGAGTCAAAGTATCTGCTTCAACATGCATTCCTGGGAGATTATCAAGGCTCTGTATACATTTCCGAGAGCTTCATTCACCCAACTAAACCCCTTTCCAAGATAGTTGAGAGCCCCTAAACTAGAATTTTACCGAACCTTTGAAAAACTCAAAATGGCTTAATGTTTGTTTAGGAAAAATATATACCAGATAGATTCAGTGGCGTAATTTCGTTAAAATCCTGGAGGGGTGTCAGGTTAAAGCCAATTTTCTCAAATCAAGCGAAAATGACAATGAATACTGAAAAAAGATTCATATAGCACCATAAAATAAATATGTACTAAAGAAATTGATCCGTTTCTGTGGATGCTAGAATTATCCAGGCTTATCTTAGGTTTGACAAGATTTTTGAAGAAACTAAATTGCAGCTGGGGGACAAACTTGGGTCTGGGAGGGGGTCGGGGGCAAGCCAAATTCTGGAAGGGAAAGTCCCCCTTACGTCCCACGCCCCTGAGCGTAGCAACTTACGTCTCTAGGTAGACTTTGTATTTAACTTGACATGATTTAACGAAGAACCCACATTCTAACGATCCACTGTCTGGACACTTTTATTGTTTCAATAATCGTTTAAGTATAGTTCAACAGTTCAATTGCGTAGGATCTATTGTAGCAAATCGGATCCCGGATTTGAAGGTGAATGGAGTTCGTCCGGAATGAGGCAGACTCTGTCTGCTGACCACGTGCCTCTGGATATGGGGTTTCTCCCCTAACTAAACAATCCGATCAGGACGGCCGCAACCTCATGTGGCGGGTGGAGCCCACCCCGAGAATCTCAGTACCTAGGTTTAACCTAGCTCTAATCAGATTCCAGGCCTAGGGTCGGTTGGGCTAGCGACCCTCCACCAGAAAATTAAGTGCTACGTAAAGTGACAATATAGCTTCGGACCCGGATTCCCTTTTAAGATCTCGACCATCACGCGTCAATGGACATGCTGACGACGTCAGAAAGACTGACAGACTAAACCTTATGGACCGAAGGGGGCTACGAACAGCCACCTGGAATTTCTTGACTTTGAATGCACCTGTGTCAAAGAACCTACCTTATGAAGAACTTCGCAAGAATAAAGTGTCAATTGCAGGTCTTACAGAAACCCGTCTTACTGGAAACGGAGAAGAGCGAATAGGTAACAGTGACTCATTGCTCTGGTCTGGAGGAAGCACGAACAGGAATAGCGTTGGCATTACACTAAATAGCCTTACAAGAAAGGCATTACTTTTACACAAAGCTGTATCTGACAGATTAATGAAGGCCCGCTTTGTACACAAGCATGACAAGATGACTGTCATCGTATGCTATGCCCCGACCAATGATTCTGATGATGCGACTAAGGAGGATTTCTACTCTGCTTTGTCCAGATTCCTTGCGACAGTGCCCCCATGATATAACTGTTCTTCTTGGCGACTTTAATGCGACAGTGCGCGACGATATGGCTGTATAGCGTGGCACAGTTGGTCCTGTATCCCCCAACCCAGTTAACGACAATGGGCTCCGCCTACTTGAACTGTGCCGATCTCACGACCTTTACATTGCAAACACCTACTTCCAACGCAAAACTATTCATCAGTACACGTGATATAGTACCGACGGTCGTACAAAGAAGATGATTGACTACGTCATTATTTCCAAACGCGTGAAGAACTACAGAACTTACAGATCAGCAGAGCTTGGAAACGCAGACCATAGGCTTGTGTGCGCCGATCTCCGGCTTTGCCTCCATGCACAACGATCGGAAAGAAAACCCATCGCTGCAGATATTGGGAAACTAAAGGAACCAGATACTCGCCAGAAGTACAGAATCGAGATATCGAATCGCTTCGAGGCCCTTGGCTCACTTAATAGCAGCGAAGATCTCTGGAAGCATTTTAAATCTCAGACCAGCGAAGCAGCACAACTAATGCTTGGCAAGAACAGTTACCCAGAAAACGTGGCTAACTAATGAAACACTGAAGGTCATAGAGCAAAGACGGAAGGCAAGACTTCTTGGGGACATGACCACATATCAAAGGCTCAATGGAGTGCGGAACAGGCTCATTCACCGGGATAGAACCTAGTTTGTTGCAAGGAAAGCCGATGAAATTGAACTAGCTGCAAAAAAGAAAGACATGGGCAGCCTATTCAAGCATCTCCGGGATTTCACTGAAAATAAAACTCCCACCTTGGGTCCCGTCCTGTCCAGGGATGGTACACTTCTTTCTGATGAAGGTTCTTGTCTTGAGTGGTGGAAGGACCACTTCTGTTCGCTCCTCAACGAGCCTAGTCCGTCTGGTCCTCCTAATGATAGTCCCAGCCAACCTTGCAGTCAAAGACCGGGAACAGATGCTCCTCCAGATGAGCCTTTCAGCCCCTCAGAAATTGTACATGCAGCAAAAAGGCTCAAGAATAATAAAGCTGCTGGTATCAGCGGCTTAAACTCAGAGCTGCTAAAATATGGGGGTCCTGCAATGCTCCTGTTTCTGCACACCCTGTTCTCTACAATCTGGCCAACGGAGATAATTCCCGAGGATTGGCGGAAGGGTGTCATCACCCCCTTATGGAAGAGAAAAGGCTCAAGAAGCGACTGCTCCAACTACCGGGGAATAACCCTGCTGTCAGTCCCTGGCAAACTGTTTTCAATGGTCCTCCTGGATCGATGTTGGAACATCATTCGAAAAATCCGCCGACCGGAGCAAGCTGATGTTATGTCGGATCGTTTAACCATCGAGCAGATTTTCACGATCCGACGAATATTAAAGAAGACCACGAGTTCCGGAGAGAACTCGTCGAGAGAACTCGACGGAGAGTTCCGACAGAAAGCATTTATTGCCTTCGTTGACTACCGTGCTGCATTTGACTCAGTCGATCGAAAAGCTCTTTGGAAGATTTCTCAAGGCGCTGCACCATGGGACGGAGAGCTGTGTACAAGTAAATCGTCGGCGCAGCCCGTTCTTTCAAATCACGACCGGGGTGCGCCAAGGATGCTCTTCAATGTCATCATAGATTACGTTATGACAAAAACCACTTCACGTCTCAGCTTTGGGCTCAAATTCGTAGATCATGCCATCACAGATGTTGATTTTGCCGATGACTTGGCCATTCTGGCGGACTCCATAGAGCAGCTGCTGGAAGCGCTCCGAATTCTACGAGAAGAGGCTGCCAAAGTAGGACTTCATATAAACTGGAACAAAACTAAAATTACGGCCATAGACCCGTCTTCTCCTACTGCTAACTCTCCAGTTAGCCTGGACAGCACCACTAGCATCGAGATTGTTCAAGACTTCTCCTACCTGGGTTCCATAATTTCTTCAAATGGCTCACTTCTCCCCGAGCTGCAGGCAAGATTATCTAAAGCGTCTTCTGTCATGGGCAGACTGAATCGTCCACCTCTGGCGAAAACCAAACATCAGTCGCACACCGAAACTGCGAATCTTCAACGCTCTAGTCAGCTCTGTGATGCTTTACGGAGCTGAGACATGGCAAGCATCAGCTGCAACCCTCAAGAAAATAGACGTATTTCATGCGAAGAGCCTGATGAGGATTGAGGGCCTACGATGGTTCGACTTCGTCAGCAATGAGAAGCTTCTGCAGCTCACAAAGCAGTCTTATTTTTCGACTCAAGCAGCCGAGCGAACCTTACTATGGTTCGGGCATCTGCTTCGAGTGCCACCACATCTACCCGCATTGATGATCTACGACTTCGACCCTATCAAAGTTGGTTGGAAACGACCTCGCGGCCGACCGAACAAACGATGGTCCGACAGCCGGTCCGAGTTCTTGAAGATGGCAAACGTCAGACAGGGCGAAGAGCAAATACTCGCCATGGACCAAAGTGGATGGAGGAGGCAGATGTCACTCTCTACGCCGAGCAGTGCCCGGCAGGAGACTTAAATCAAGTAAAGTAAGTCAAGATCCCGGAGAGTTATATTTTATGGACAACATTAGATTTTTGGAAAAATTTTGTAACAAAAATAAAGATCGACAAGCGGGTATATATTTCAAAGTAAGCAAGAAAATACATTCCGAAGGGTAAAAATTGCTCTGACAATTCACAGAGTAATTTTTTCTGTGAGGTAGCTATAAACTTGCATAAAAATCTGAAAGCGGGGAATATGAAATTGGAAGTAACAGCTGTACCTGGACCTATCTTTAAATATTTAATTTTCAATTTTACTTTGCGTTTTCTTTGTTTTAAAATTGAAATGTGTTCCTCCGCAAATTCTATGTGTCTTGATCAAAAACAAAATGCATCTCTTGCATCGCAATCTGTACATGAAAAATGTACAGTAAGATGGTGCTAGGTATTATCTACTTTCACTGCCAGTCCGGATTCGCTTTCAAATTAGTAGGACTCCCACGGAATTCGAGCACTGCTTTCAAGTGTGGAAAATTGATGTTTTAGCTCGCTGACCTCGCTAACCCAAGCACAAGAACTGCATTTTCCCCCTGACCCAGCAAAGGGAAAATCACCGTGTATGCTTCATTTCCTCACAAGCAAATTCTAAGGGACTTTTTTCGACAATTTTGCTTACTATTGCTAGATTTGAAAAAAAAATGTAAATTCTCCTCTTCAGAACTCCAGTTGAAGCGTCGTTTTCGACAGTCCAATTATCATTGAGAATCTGAATTTGGCAAGGTTACAACTAACACATGAATTACATAGAAAATATAAGAACTTATGAAACATTTTTTACAGAGTTCGATTTTTTATAGAGACCGGGGGGGGGGTAAAGGCCCTGCATTTCTAAGTTCTAAATCTTAGAATCTGAATACCAAATTTTTGGTTTGTCGCTTCTTAAAATTACTGATTCAGTTGTCAAACCTACAGTTGTGTTTTTTATCTTGTGTCTGCTCATGCACAAAGTGTGTTCTTTTCTTTTTTTTGTATTCATTTTAAAATGTGTATTTTTTTCTCCGTCAATAAAAAATAAATCTGGATATTTTATCAGAAAAATACTTTACATGGCGTCAACTTGACATAAATAATCAACATTTGGCAACACTGTGTTAAAAAACAGAAAACTTCCAGCCCCCCTTCCCCATATCGACAAATGCAAGATCTTCACGAACTACCCCATAATTTTATACAGCTTTTACATGCGTGAACTGACAGTTTTTATTGCACATGTCTTTTGTTACTATTAAAAGAAATTTACTTTTAAATGAGCCCTTAAACATCTCTCTGTGATGTTTCAATGCCCCATTAGTGGTGACAAAAAAAGAAGAAGGAGAATAAAAAAGGAGACACGTCAGTGCTTCCCGTGCGAACAACTGATTTTCCGTTTTGCTCAAGATGAGGTACTATAATTCTACTATATTGGGCGTTCGGCTATGGATATTCCGATGGTATCTACTTCTATTTGATACCATTTTTATGGGGGTTTCAGATTATTTTCCAATATTCCCATATATTTTTTTTCGCAATAAACTTTTACCAGTAAGAATAACTGAAATAATAACGATTCTTGAATCAGCTTCAAATGGCGATTCTTCTTCGCTTGACATTTTTTTAAAGTCGTTTTTCAGTTTTCGGTTACTATGGGCGAGAGTTCGTCCTTTACTACGTTGCAGCGGCTGACGCAACCCTGACTTTTTATATGTTATTTCTTCGCTTCACAAATTGATAACGAATATTTGGAAGTACAGGCAAAAATTTCAGTACATCATCACAATTTACCATCTTATCATCCAGAAACATGTGTTCCCTATAAGATTAAGCTATTATGGACTTCCAGTCTCAGTTGCTAAAATAAGAGATCTATATATTCATCAGATAAATTATCCTTCAAGTTTCTAATAAGTATAATCTAAGAGAAAGGTTTCCTTCTCATGTGTCTGTGATTTATCTAGGAGATAAACTACAAAAGACTGAAATAAATAATCAAAGAAAAAAGCCTTGATGACGGTATTTGAACAGCTGTTATTCGTTGTCTTGTGGCGAGGTGCTATCTCCTGCTACAAGTTCAGCATCTTGCTTTCTCCATCTATTTATTTTTTCTTTTTTTTATTTCCTCCATCCTTTTCTTGGCAAAGAAATCTTTGAAAATCCTGTTTTTATGCGTATTTTAGCACCGCCACCTTTCTCTGCGAAAAAAACAGTCAAACTAATGACTAGGCACGTGTGCACCTATGTTTATAGCCGTTTTGTCTTTCATGATTTTGGAACATAAGCACTCAACTGACTTCTCGGGGATCTTTGGAATTAATATTACTTTAGGTCTAGTCATCTAGGAATCAACGAGGGCTTTTCAAGATTGGTAAGTTCTTACCCTATTCCCTGATGACGAATTCCTTGGAAATCTTTTCTGACTTTCTGTCAGCTGACAAATCTAGTAGGGAGAGTGACAGATTAGAAAAGTTTATCTATTCATATCTATAGCTATAGAAAATTTTATTTATAGCCGTAAAAGAAGATTTTTTAGGAGGGGGCTCCCCTAACTCCCCCGAGGTAATACTGGTGATGACACATAGCTACTCAACTAACTTATTAAGGCAATCCAAGAGTGATCTGCTGTAAATGAGGCCTTGTCAAGACTTGTAAGTTTTCTAGTTCTGGCATGAAAAATCCCTCCGATGGGAATCCCTTTGGACATTCTATTGACTTACAATTCTAGCAATGGGAGTGTATGACGGAATTTTAAGCTCTTTCTCTGGTAGTTTCGAAATGTAGGGGCTTTTGATATATCACTAGGGAGGACTTATTATAAAAAAAATCATATAAAAAGCGTTTTTTTTATATATATACACTTGGTTCATTTTGGTTGAAAATGTTTCTGAGAATATCTGGAGATATATAGTAAGGGATGTTGGAGATATTTAAAAAAAAAACGAGAAGTTATACAGCCTTATTTGGGTATAAATAGGTCAAATATCCTATTTCATAAGCACTAAATGCATTTCATAAGTACTAAATGTCGAAAAATAGAATACTCGTTTCACAAGGACTTCCTAGAAGATAACTACGCTTTGGGGAACAATTAAGAACATTGTCCGGAGGTGGTGCCGTAGGTGGCTTTGAGATATCAAAGAGCAGCCAATAACAATACGTTAAATATCTTGTAGTTGGCACGAAAATTGAAGCATATTTTTCAGCTTTGGGGTAGAAAATAAGAGTTAAATTTGAATAAACTAACAAAAAAAACATTTTAGATTCCCGCAACTCATGTCATCCATTTCTGATTATAACTGGTAAGGACAATTATATATCAATTTGCCACCAAGATTTGTTTATTTTTTCGAATTTTTAGGAAAGGGGAAAATCAGCGGTGGGCATCATAATGGGTCTGACTAAAATTGGGTCTTCGATGCCTGGATCAGTGCACCTTAGGATCTAAAGTCGGAAGCAACTTGCTCGAATCAGGACAATAATGGCATCGAAAGTCTCACCCAGCCGTTTAAAATCCAGATGGCAGCTTGTCAATTCTAACAACCTTGGAAAATACAGTATTTAAAATAGATGACGCGAAAGTGTCACACTTCATAAGAAGCTCTCTGTACGTCTTGACAGAGTTGTTCAGATGAGGGGGCCAGAAAAGCTGCCCCAGGTGCCGTGGCTGGGGGCACTGCGGCTAGGGGGCTGCTTACTTTGATCATATATTTCACATTGATTCTACTAGTCTTTTTTTATATATTTGGAGCATGAGGAGGCCGCTTGATTAATTTTGACCCGGGCACCACCAGCCCTAGGAATGTTAATTAGATGAATTTGTCAATTCCACTAGATTTACAGGTGTAAGTCCAAGGTGTGGGGATGCTTTTTTTTCAGTTAGAGTAACCACAGAAATTTTAGAGTAACAACTATTTTTTGTTGCGTTTTGCTTTTCGGTTCTAGGTGAGAGGAGCAAAAGAATCTATACGTCAACAAAGATCTGAGTTTCCTCCCATCTATATTATTCACTTATTTTTTCTCAGCATGTCAGTTTTTATCAAGAAATTATCATTTATTATTTTATTATCTACTAGTTGGTGGGGGCGCTTCGCCCCCCAAGCCCCCCCGCGCGTAAGTCGTTACGCGCCATTGTAGTTGTGTCCCTGTGTCCCACCTGTGAATATATATATATATATATATATATATATATATATATATATACTAGCTGTTGGGGTGGCGCTTCGCGCCACCCCAACGCCTAGTTGGTGGGGCGCTTCGCGCCCCCCCAAGCCCCCCCGCGCGCGTAAGTCGTTACGCGCCATATTAGTTATGCGCCATTGTAGTTGTGTCCCTGTGTCCCACCTGTGAATATAGATAGATTTATATATGTGTTTCAAACTACGTAAAAATTGCGAATAAACAACATTCTTGGCTTTCCCATTGTCTGTGCATATACAAAGCCGTATGTACTAATAATGACGTCATATGCAAACGCTCTTTTTACAAACAAACAAACATGCATCCACACAACTCGTTTTTATATAGATAGATAGATAGATAGATACAATACAAATTAACTGCGTAAAACTTGCGAATATACAACATTCTTCGCTGTCCAATTGTCGCTGCATATAAATACATTGTCAGGTTTACCGACCCTCGAACATGCAACGTACAATTGTCCATGGTAAAAACAATCAGTATTAAGATCTATACCACATTTTTCTAATGACCAGAGTCATCGTTTTGCAATCGGACACGCATATTTGTAGTTAATTTTAATATTTTTACGTGTGCCCATAAATTAGAATTTTTTAGGCAAGCATTCATTTCGTCTGCAGGAGTCAAACTACGTAAAAATTGCGAATATACAACATTCTTGGCTTTCCCATTGTCTCTGCATATACAAAGCCGTATGTACTAATAATGACATCATATGCAAACGCTCTTTTTACAAACAAACAAACATGCATACACACAACTTGTTTTTATATAGATAGATAGATAGATAGATACAATATAAAATTAACTGCGTAAAACTTGCGAATATACAACATTCTTCGCTGTCCAATTGTCGCTGCATATAAATAGATTGTCAGGTTTACCGACCCTCGAACATGCAACGTACAATTGTCCATGGGAAAAATAATCAGTATTAAGATCTATACCACATTTTTCTAATGATTGACCTTGAGCTTTGTTAATGGTGATTGCAAATGCTAATCGAATTGGGAATTGCAATCTTCTAAATTGAAAAGGCAGATCCGTTGGAATCATGGGAATGCGAGGAATAAGAACAGCCTCACCCTCAAAAGGCCCTGTCAAGATTGTGGCCTCTATTAGGTTTTCCATTATTTTTTTTACGGCAAGTCGAGTGCCATTGCAAAGCTTTGGTGGGTTTATATTTCTTAAAAGTATTATTGGTACGCCTATTTTTAGTTGTAGCACGTGTGGTAGAAACCCTGAAAGATCTATGGAATTTAAAAATTCAGATGGATAATTAACCGCTTCATTTGGTTCCAAAACTGTGTCGACTGACTTGTAAAGGACTGCCTGGTCTCGAATCTTGGTTAAAACAATATTGTTGATTTCGTGGACGTCTATATTTTTGGGTGCGAGAATCGCTCTTTCACTTAGCCATTTATTATTTTTATAATTTTTTAGAATATTCGGAAATACTTTTTCAATCAATTCATTTTTGGACGTCACTAAATTACAGAAATCAGCAGGTAGTTGTATACGTCCTGAAATTGAGTCTACTGGGAGCTTTCCGTTTCCAATTGTCAGCAATTGATCTGAAAATGTTTGACCAGAGTCATCGTTTTGCAATCGGACACGCATATTTGTAGTTAATTTTAATATTTTTACGTGTGCCCATAAATTAGAATTTTTCAGGCAAGCATTCATTCGTCTTCAATGGCTCTGGTGGTGCAGCCAATAGAGGAAGTTTAACTTTTCCTGAGGCGCAACACATTCCCATTGTTTCACCATTGAATTTCAAGGCCTTGCAATAGGGACAAATTTTAGACATTGTCCCGATTTGAACACATCTACTCAAGCTATAATCATCGACTGGGTTGTACCTGAATGCCAGGCGATAACTTTCAGGTTGCTCTGATTCCTCGGCACGCTTTCTTTTCTTACTTTCTCTATCAGCAGCAAGCCTGATTTCTTGCTGTTCTTGTGATTCCTCGGCACGCTTTCTTTTCTTACTTTCTCTATCAGCAGCAAGCCTGATTTCTTGCTGTTCTTGTAATTCCTCGGCACGCCTTCTTTTTTCACTTTCTCTTTTAGCAGCAAGTCTGCTTCCGCGTTGCTCTGGTAGTTCCTCGGCACGCTTTCTGTTCTTTTTTTCTCTATCAGCCCCAAGCCTGTTTCCTTGCTGTTCTTTTGATTCCTCGGCACGCTTTCTGTTCTTTCTTTCTCTATCAGCCTCAAGCCTGTTTCCTTGCTGTTCTTTTGATTCCTCGGCACGCTTTCTGTTCTTTCTTTCTCTATCAGCCTCAAGCCTGTTTCCTTGCTGTTCTTTTGATTCCTCGGCACGCTTTCTTTTCTGACTTTCTCTATCAGCAGCAAGTTTTTTGGCATAGACTCTTTGAGCATCTTCATCGGCTTTTGCCATGGTAAGTTCATCAGTCATTGTAAACTTAAACATTAATAGATTTCTACGTGAACATATGTCTTAAATATCTTGAATGAGGTCACCGTCAAAGCAAAAATGACGACAACTAATTTCATGACGTCAGTCAACACAGAAACATGACGTCACCTGATCCACAGACAGACACACAGACAGACAACTTATTTTTATATATATAGATATATATATATATATATATATATATATATATATATATATATATATATATATATATATATATATATATATATATATATATATATATATGTATGTATATATATATATATATATATATATATATATATATATATATATATATATATATATATATATATATATACATATATATATATATATATATATATATATATATATATATATATATATATATATATATATATATATATATATATATATATATATATATATATATATATATATATATATATATATATATATATTTAAAACTTGCGAATATACAACATTCTTCGCTGTCCCATTGTCTGTGCATATAAATAGATTGTCAGGTTTGTCCCGGTGTCCCAGTCTGTAATTTCTCTTTGAGTGTCCCGGTCGTCATTTGTGTCCCGGTGTCCCGGTCTGTAATTTCGTCAGTCGACAAACATGACGTCAGTCGACAAACATGACGTCAGTCGACAAACATGACGTCAGTCGACACACAAACATGACGTCAGTCAACAGACAAACAACTTATTTTTATATATATAGGTATTACGTATCAATGCTTTCGATATTTTCATCGGTTTCAACACTTTCAATGGTATCAAAATGTTACTAATTTTCCTAAGCCCCAAAATTATCAATCAAAATCTGTAATTTTAAATATCTCCCAATTCATTAGTAAAAAAATTTAAATTATTTAGTTAAAACTGGTAAAAAAAAGTTGCTGCAAAACCTTTGAATCGTTTGGCCCAATCCCGGCAATGAAGAGCTGATTTTGGTTTTGGCTGCATCATAACAGTATTTGGGCAAACAGTTGTATCTCGCAGAATGTATCCACAAGAATATTTAAAGAAATGATAATTGTTACACATGCAAGACACGAGGTTCTCACTATCCATCAGCATATCCGCTATTATACTGATAATAAAACAAAAGCTAAGAGCTCATATGGCACTTGTGACCAGGCCGGAAGAGCCAAGAGCTCCTATGGTATGAGATCTAGCAAAATCCTAAGAATTAATAGATTGATTTAAAAGGAAAATCAGAGGCTTAATGCCGGTCGGAATTTAAAATAAGAGCTCTGATTCACAATGTCCTTCTAAATATCAAAATTCATTAAGATCCGATCACCCACTCGTAAGTTATAAATACCTCATTTTTTCTAATTTTTCATCTCCCTTCAGCCCCCCAAATGGTATAATCGGGGAAAAAGACTTTATCAAGTCAATTTGTGCAGGTCCCTGACACGCCTACCAATTTTCATCGTCCTAGCACGTCCAGAAGTACCAAACTCGCCAAAGCACTGAACCCCACCCCGTAACTCCCCCAAAGAGAGCGGATCCAGTACGGTTACGTAAAATCACGTATCTATGGTATTTGCTTGTTCTACCCACCAAGTTTCAGCCCGATTTCTACACTCAAGCATTTTCCAATATTTCCAGTTTCCCGCTCCAACACCCCCAACGTCAACAGATCTGATCGGGATTTGAAATAAGAGCTCTGAGACACGAGTTCCTTCTAAATATCAAATTTTATTAAGATCCGGTCACACGTTCTTCAGTTAAAAATACCTCAATTTTCTTATTTTTCCAAATTAACACCCCCCAGCTCGCCCAAGGGGAACGGATCCGTTCCAATTATGTCAATGACGTATCTATAACTTGTGCTTATTCTTCCCATCAAGTTTCATCCCGACCTCTCCACTCAAAGAGTTTTCCAAGATTTCCAGTTTCCAAGATTTATGTTTCCCCCTCCAGCCCCCTATGTCCCCGGATCCAATTCGACTTGAAAATTGACCATCTGAGACATAAGATCCTTCTATATATCAAGTTTCATTAAGATCTGATCACCCATTCGTAAGATAAGGATACCTCAATTTTCATGTTTTCCAAGAATTTAGGTTTCCCCATCCAACTCCCCCCAATGTCACTGGATCTAGCCGGGATTTAAAATGAGGGCTCGAAAGCACAATATCCCTCTAAATATCAAATTTCATTATGATCTGATGACCCCTTCGTAAGTTACAAATACCTCATTTCTTCTAATTTTCCAAATTACTCCCCCCGCCCTCAACTCCGCCAAAGAGAGCGGATCCGGTATTGTTATGTCAGTCACGTATCTTGGACTTGTGCTTATTCTTCCCACCAAGTTTCATCCTGATCTCACTGCTTTAAGCGTTTTCCAAGATTTCTGGTCCTCAGAAATCAATGACTCAATGACGATGGATCCGGTCGGGATTTAAAATATGAGATCTGAGTTACAAGGTTCTTCTAAATATGAAATTTCATTAAGATCCGATCACTCCTTCGTAAGTTAAAAATGCCTCATTTTTTCTAATTTTTCAGAATTAACCCTCCCCCCCCAACTGCCCCAAATAGAGCGGACCCATTCCGGTTATGTCAATCACGTATCTAGGACTTTTTTTTATACTGCTTATTTTTTCCGCCAAGTTTCATCCCGATACATCTACTCTAAGCGTTTTCCAAGGTTTTAGGTCCCCCCCCAATGTCACCGGATTCGGTCGGGATTTGAAATAAAAGCTCTGAGACTCGATATCCTTCTAAATATCAAATTTCATTAAGATCCAATCACCTATTCGCTTTTCCGACTTAACCGTCCCCCACTCCCCCCCCACAGATGGTCGAAGCGGGGAAACAACAATTTATAATTTAATCTGGTCTGGTTACTGATACGCCTGCCAAACTCCATCGTCCTAGCTTACCTGGAAGTGCCTAAACGAGCAAAACCGGGACAGAGAGACAGACCGACAGAATTTGTGATCACTATATGTCACTTGGTAGAGACCAAGTGCCATAAAAAAGGTTTAACAAAACAGCTCCAAACTATTTTTGTGAAAATTAAGGGGACGGAAGAACAAAAAGAATTGAACAATTGATCATTTGCATTCCCCAAAGAAGAAAAAATAATCTCTATACAAATCAGAAAAATGTCACGTCAGAAACTAACAGACACCCGTCATAAATATTCTTTATTTAGGCCCCCAAGGGCTTCGTCAGAAACCTCTCCAAAGCTAAGAAGGCTCTATTTATCCCAAAATCTTAGATTGTGGGTTGAAATTTAGATATTTTGGAATAATCTATCTGAGGGGCAGCCCTGCATTAAGGGTTATATTATAATATTATGTAATATTATGTAATTTATAATATTTTATTATGTAATTTATTTTATTATGCAATATTATGTAAACTTATAATATTATGTAAATAAAATAAGAATTCCGTTGTAAGTTAGCTTACAACGGTTAAAACTGACACACGTGTCGCCAATAAACCAGTATCATATGGCATTTGGAGTTCCTTGGAATTTTTCCAGTGTAATGATAAGACAAAATTAGTGTAGTTAGAAAATTAATATAGTAATAAGTGTCTGATCTCAGTTTCTAAGAAAAGAAAGAAAAACACTATTACGAAGCTTCAACAGAAATGCCAAGAAACACCAAACGCTAGAGGATGTTGGTGATTTTTCTTTTTACACTTACGCCATTTTCACTCTAGTAAGTCGTCTAGACTCTTTGCCGCAACCTATTGACAGGAATCCTACAAAATATGAGACCCAAGCTGAAAACAAAATCAAGCAATAAACCTCAAAGCACTCCTTTCTTGTGATCTATCAAGGGAGCAAATTTCATACATAAATGCATAAAGCGTCCAGTCTTCAAAACAACCATCACTGATTCTCTAATATATAATCATTGCCACGAAATGACTCTCATGAAAGTCATTCATCTTCAAAGCCGCTAAGGATACAAAGGGATATTTCTACTAAAACTGATAATCTTGACAAAGATACATAGTGGCAAAATGAGCTAAGACAGAACTTGGGAATTAAAAACTTCAAACAAATAACAAGGAAATTTTCATGAATGCAAATCATTCTAATAGAAAAAGATGGAAATATACAATTGATGGAGACACGTAGGCCGTAAAACGAATTAATTCACATTTAAAATCTGTTGGAGTTCTATAGTCTCAGCCTATACGGTCTAACACAATTTGTCATAAAATTTGTATAATTTAGAGATTAAAATTTTCTAAAGAGCTCTGATTTACTCCTAGGTAGTGACGCTTAGCCACCCTCTACGGTCTCCAGGTGGCGTGAATACGTGTATCCAATATTAAATTTTGCGTAAGATTTTAATACCAGAATTTTTTTTTTTTTTTTAGCAGCTCTAGATATTCATTTTTTATTCTTTTTGGTAATAAAGGTGGTGAATAGCTTTTTGTGTGATTAAAATACAGTTTGCTATTCATCTCTCTTGAGCTCATCGATTTTCAACGATTTCAAAGAACTTGATGACAAGAAAAGAAGGAAATTTCCCGAAAAAGATTTAGGACTTGAGAAAATAATCGTTTGCCAATTCAAGTCACGAAGATCGCAAAAGATAGGGAAATTTTGAAATGCAACTCAAGTAGGGCTAAAGTGTCCATCGTTTCCAGGGAGAAGAAACAGCCCAACTTTCCACATAGGAATTTAAACGACTATTTGACATATTCTAGGTACGACGAAAAGTTTTCCTAGAAAGTTTGATGTGGTTGAATGTGGCAATACTATATGAAAGGATAATAACTTGTGAACTAGAGATTTCATATTAGGTCCAAATTTTACATTAAACAAGATATGAAACAAGGGATGTACAAAAGAGGAAGGGGAGTCGGAGCCCCCCGCCCCACCCCAGATATTAAATTTTCCAAATTTCTAGGAAATTAATATGAAATTATCCCGTCAAATTTCTTTTTTTTATCACCCCCCCCCCAAACAAAAAAAAATGCCGCAAACACACCACAAATTATACTCATTGAAAGGCCGTAGTTTATTTTCTTTCCCATACTAGTCGGTGTTTTACATAAAACGGGAAAAAATGTGGTATTTTTCACAAAATGAGTGGGGTTTCTTTCTCTATTTTTGATATTATTTCATCATAATCATAATATCTGAAAACAAAATTTCCTTGTCTTAAATATCTTTGATTCAGGGGGTAAGTTAAAATTACGGTATTCTGGTGCGCACTTTCTATATTTATCATCACAGCGATTGGGCATTTAGTGATCCTAAAGCTGGTAATTCACAGCTTCAATTCCACAAAAATTAACAATATTTCACTTCTACAATCTTATGGCGTCCTAATTGACGAAGGTGGATTTATAACAGTCAATTTTATAATTCCGACGACGCCTTACCTATGAGCGCTAAAGTATCAATTTACAATTTCGTGTTAATTCATTTCACGATGGAAACCTCTATACAGATCCGAGCTAACGAATTGAGAAATTCTTATTAGCAGATTTCTATATTCACAGAATCTTATCCATACATTTTCAAAGAATCGGCTTACAGAAATGTTCCAATGTCTTCTAGAATAGTATACTGAACGTTAATTAACGAAGAAAGTGAAATGTCATGATTTTCTAAAGTAAGATTTACCTTTTTTACGTGAAGTAAGACTGACTTTCCTGGAAAAAGGAGGGGAGTAAGATTATACTGGTACATATTTCCTAATAAGTCAGTTTTCAAAACTGTTCCCTCAATGGTTACATGGCTTTATTTTTCTTGTGGTTCGCACTGTTGCTTAAGCGCCATCTAAATTTCCATCAGAATGTATTTTATGTTACATGCTACTGCCCCTCAATAATTTATTCGGTTGAATAATGTTTTCTCTTCTTACTGCCTATTTTCATTAAGAGCCTAATTCATTTAAAGAAGGATTTGATCGTCCTTTACCTACAAAGTAGAGATAATTTAAGTAAAGATATTTACGCTGTAAAAACTGCGATGATAGAAAAATCGCAATGATGCAGTATGACACTCTTATACAAACAAAAATACGAGAAGGCTCGCTTTAAAAGATCAGTTAATTTGAAGAATTTAATGCGAAAATGCCTAAGAAAACACTCAATTGGCAAAAATACGTCGCCTTTGACAACCTGGGCTCACATGGTGAGATTACAGCAACGTCACTATATACCAAGTTTAAGTTAGCACATTGATAAGGAAAAAACGAGCTGACTGCACTATTTTTAGACAAAAATGTGCCCAGTGTTCAATTATGAAAAAAATCACTTTAAAGAATGCACTGATTTGAAGAATTCTATGTATAACCACAGAAAAAGGTGCCCGAATACAGTAAATACGCCTTTGGTTTCTGTAGTATTAATGTATCCAATATACACCGAATGGACAATTAAAAAAAATCGCTACAGAGAATGTACTGACTTGATGGGCTAAACGAGTAAAAAAAAAAAGTAACAAAACTACACCCCCCTTTACATCCTAAGTTAAAGTGGTTGGTTTACGGCAATATTACTAGTTACCAGGCTTAAGTTAGTAAAGTCATAAAAGCAAGAAACATTAACGTCATCATTATTCGACTACGAATACACCAAATGCTCTATTTTAAAAAAATGTTCTACAAAATACACCGATTTGAAAAGTTCAATGAGTAGCCAAATAAAGTGCTAAAACAGCGCAAACGCAACTAATATTAATAGATAGCACTCATAAACGGTAAATTTCAAAATTACGTCGTACCATAATTCTTTCCTAGTCAAATAAGATAAGGCAGATTCATTGGAGTAAGAATAAACGATTATAGGGAATAACTCATTTGAAAAATAATTTATTAGGATTTCACCCCATCGATGGGTAATAAATGAACAATAATGGCAAATCAAACCATGTGCAATTTCTTAATAAGATTTTTATGCTGAATCAGGTTCATTTTCCTATACCTCACATCTAGCTTGTTTTCCGGTTTTGTTTTCAGTTCAGTTAACCTTTATCAAGATGTTCTCACGAAAATAACGGCAAGACGGTTAATATGATTTATCAATAATAACAATATAATATAATAAAAAATATCAAAACAGTTCATCCATCTTCTAAAAAGTCTAGATTTGTCTGTTTGTCCCCTGATTTTTGTTTTCAGCATTATTATTCAACAGTGTATCCCTACTAGATTTACCAAGTCTTTAAGGGTCTGCTTTTTGAAAAATTAGCAAGTTTTCATTTCTAGATTTGTGACGTTTAGATATAGCTCTGTCTTTGATTCGTAAATTATGCTTACATGCGAAAACCAGCGGGTCTGATAATTTGAGTGGGCTACATAAAAACAAAATCAAAAGAGGACGATCCAGGGGTACCGATTGGGGAGGTAAGGGGGAATTCCCCCTAGATTTGTACACCCCCTCCCCAAATATTTTGAAAAAAAAACTTATTTGACATTGGCATTTGAAAAATCAAAACTTTATTGAAAAAAAAATACATATTAACAACCTATATTTTGTGAGTTGGTGCCACCGAAAGGATCCTGACAAGATACTATAGATCATACATGTTTGCAAGTAGCATACAAAAAGGATATGTCACAAAATGCTAGCGACAAGGAAATTGGAGAGGAGAAACTAAAAATGTTAAGCTTGTACTCTTCTTGTACAAAAAAAAGAGGTCTGTATGCAGAGAGTTTTTGTCACACCTCAAAAATGCTTACAATATTTCCGTATCGATATTTTTCCTATAGGAAAAATCAAATTAGAATAAAAAAGGTAGTGTAAGGCTTACCTTCTGCGACACAATTTAATATTGCTTGATCACCAATCGATACATACACTACATCATCTGGAGTGGCAACAAAATACGGAGGAGCTAAAAAAAAAAAAAAATAAGTAGAAAAAATAGAGAACACCCAGGGGAACGTCTTATAGGTGCTGCTTTGAACCATCCCAAAACCAATCACTACACCAAAATCCAGTCTTTCAGTATGTGGTCGCTTCCCTTTGGGACCTAAGGTTTTTAAATCAGCTTGCTAATTCCTGTAACCTAGAAATTAGAAGATTTTGCTCGTTTCCGTACAACAGGAAAGGAGCTAAATAATATAAATGACATAATAGTATGTGGATTTTTATAGTATATTAAAAAAAGTTTTTTTTTTTAACTGAAAGTAAGGAACGACATTAAAACTTAAAACGAACAGAAATTACTTCGTATATGAAAGGCGATGCTCCCTCATCAACGACCCGCTCTTTTACGCTAAAGTGTGACTCTTTCTCTGAACTCTACTTTTTAAAACAGTAAAACACTTTAGCATAAATAGCGGGGCGTTGACGAGGGAGCGCCCCCTTTCATATACTAAGTAATTTCTGTTCGTTTTAAGTTTTAATGTCGCTCCTTAGTTTCAGTTAAAAAAACGTGTTTTTTTTATTTAATTTCTGAACGTTTTTGAATTAATGTATGTTTTGATTTTGGCTCTCCGCAGATGAATAATTAAAACGAAATTTGTATATTTATTTTTTTGGCTAAATGGCTTTGTCATAGTTTTGATCGAATGATTTTGAGAAAAAGTAGCGGGGGAAGGAGGCCTAGCTGTCCTCAAATTTAGTCAAAGATATACGTAACTTATAAATTAGCTTACGTAACGAACTCCTGTATTCTCACGGTTTTATTACGTATATGAGGGGGTTCACCCCCTCGTCAGTACCTCGCTTTTTACACTAAATCTTAAATGTTGTCCCAATTTCTTAAGAATGACCCCTGAATCACAAAAGCCGTAGAATAAATAGTTGAAATTACTAAAAATACTTTAGCGTAAAGAGCGAGGTATTAAGAGGAGGTGAGCCCATCATATTCGTAATAATTTCTGTTCATTTTAAGTTTTAATTCTGCTCTTTACTTTCATTTGAAAAAACTTTTCCGTATTTATTTTTTCATTATTTTTTTTAATAATGCTAGAAAATCCTGCGCTCCCTTCATGGAAAATTTCTTCCCCCCATGACAAATTCCTCCAAGGAAAACTGACCCAACATATCCCCCTCTTCTCAACCCCCTTCAACCAAAAAATCCCCCTGAAAACGTCTGTACACTTCCAAATAACTATAACTATATGTAAGCACTGGCCAAAGTTTGTAACTTGTAGCCCCCTCCCACGGGGACTGTGGGGATTAAGCCGTCCCCAAAGACACAGTTGTAAGGTTTTTCGACTATGCTGAATAAAATGGCTATCTCAGAATTTTGATCCGGTGAATTTGTGAAAATAATTAGCGTGGGAGGCGACCTAGGTGCCCTCTATTTTTTTTGGTCACTTAAAAAGGGCATTAGAACTTAGAACTTTTCATTTCTGTTAGAATGAGCCCTCTCGCAAGATTCTAGGACCACTGGGTCGATAAAATTATCCCTGAAAAAAAAAAAAAAAAAAAAAAAAAAAAAACACGCATCCGTGATCTGCATTCTGGCAAAAAATACAAAAGTCCACATTTTTGTAGATAGGAGCTTGAAACTTCTACGATAGGGTTCTCTGATACGCTGAATCTGATGGTGTGATTTTCTTTAAGATTCTATGACATTTAGGGGCTGTTTTTCCCTATTTTCTAAAATAAAGCGAATTTTCTCAGGCTCCTAACTTTTGATGAGTAAGACTAAACTTGATGAAACTTATATATTTAAAATGAGCATTAAAATGCAATTCTTTTGATGTAGCTATTGGTATCAAAATTTCATTTTTTAGAGTTTGGGTTACTATTGAGACGGGTCGCTCCTTACTACAGTTCGTTACCACGAACTGTTTGATGTTGCTCCTTACTTTCATTTAAAAAACTTGTTTTTTTATTTAATTTCTGGACGTTTTTAAATTAATGCATGTTTTGATCTTGGCTCTCCGCACATAAATAATTAAACGAAATTTGCATATTAATTAATTGCAATTAATCGGAAGATTTTGAGAAAAATGAGCGATGGGAGGAGGCCTAGTTGCCCTCTAATTTTTTTATTACTTAACAAAAAAACTAGAACTTTTAATTTTTTACAAACGTTTTCATTTGTAAAAAATATACATAACTTATGAAATAACTTAGCGTAACGAACTTCTATATTTGTATGTTTTTATTGCGTATATGAGGGGGTTCAACCCTCGTCGATGCCTCGCTCTTTACACTAAAGATTAAATTTTGTCCCAATTCCCTAAGAATGACCTCTGAATCACAAAGGCCGTAGAATAAATAGTTGAAATTACTAAAATACTTTAGCGTAAAGAGTGAGGTATAACGACGAGGTAAACCCCTCATATGCGTAATAATTTTTGTTCGTTTTAAGTTTTAATGCTGATCCTTACTTTCATTAGAAAAAAACTTTTCACATTTATTTTTTCATTGTTTTTTCAAATAATGCTAGAAAATCCTGCGCCCCCTTCATTGAAATTCTCTTCCCCCATGAGAAGTTTCTCCATGGAAATATCCCCCTACGTAACCCCCCCCCACCCCCAACTCCCCTCCTAAACCAAAAAATCCCCCTGAAAACGTCTGTACACTTTGACCTGAAACGTCTGTTAACCATTACTATATGTAAACACAGGTCAAAGTATGTAACTTGCAGCCCCTCCCACGGGGACTGCGGGGTTGTAAGTCGTCCCTAAAGCCATAGTTATTAGGTTTTTCGACTATGATGAATAAAATGGCTATCTCAGAATTGTGATCCGGTGACTTTGGGGAAAAATGAGCGTGGGAGGGGGCCACTTAAAAAGAGCACTAGAACTTTTCATTTCCGGTAGAATGAGCCCTCTCGCTACATTCTAGGACCACTGAGTCGATACGATCACCCCTGGAATAAAAACGAAAAAAAAAACACGCATCCGTGATCTGTCTTCTGGCAAAAAATGCGAAATTCCACATTTTTGTAGATAGGAGCTTGAAACTTCTACAATGAGGTTCTCTGACACGCTGAATCTCATGGTGTGACTTCTCGTTAAGAGTGTATGACTTTTAGGGTTTTTTTCCCCCTATTTTCTAAAATGAGGCAAATTTTCTCAGGCTCGTAGCTTTTGATGGGTATTACTGATTTTGATGAAACTTATATATTTAAAATCAGCATTAAAATGCAATTCTTTTGATGTAACTATTGGTATCAAAATTCCATATTTTAGAGTTTCGGTTACTATTGAGCCGGGTCGTTTCTTACTACAGTTCGTTAACACGAACTGTTTGATAGGGTACAAAAACATTTTATAGTCCCAAAGAGTTAAGAAATTAGTGTCTATGGATAGATGGTGTCTAATGGTAAACTTTGTCTCACGGGATATTCTATAGCTAAAAAAAATCTAGAATTGTGAGGGCTTTCGATAATTGGTTCTTACAGAAGGGTGGGGGGGGAGACGACCTTGAAAGACGTAAATACAAGAAATTTTTATCAGAATTTCAAACCGAAATTTACGAAATTTAAATACAGAAATTTACGAGAAAGAAAATTGCTTATTTATATCATTCCTCGGTATCTTGTTTCGATGCTAGTAATGGTGTCCCGCACAATATACCGACGACAAACTCAATAATAATGTTCACTACAATATGTATTAGTAAACAAACAGAGGCATGCCGACAGCAAATTATTTACAAGGCCAGGGGACTGACAAATTCAAAAACATACTGAAAGTAGACTGTTAGACAAAGTCCCTGAATACAGGTCCCTATAGGTGTTACTCTTTTACGGCATCAAAAAAGAACCTTGCCTCAAAATAAGCGAGACTTGACTTACTTGACTCGGATCTCCTGCCGGGCGCTGCTCGGCGTTGAGAGTGACGTCTGCCTCCTCCATACACTTGGGTCCAGTACAAGCATTTGTTTTTCCTTCAGTCTAATGTTTGCCATCGCCAGAAACGTGGAAAGGCTGTCCGACGATCGTTTCTTCGGTAGACCACAGAGTTGCTTCCAACCGGCTTCGGTAGGGTCAAAGTTAAAGATCATCTTTGCGGGTAAGTGCAGGGGCATTCGAAGTAGGTGTCAAAGCCATCGTAAAGTACGCTCAGCTGCTTGGATAGAAAACTGCGACTGCTTGGTGAGCTGCAACAGCTTCTCATTACTCAAGAAATCAAACCACCTTCGATCCTTCTCGGGTTCTTCGTCTGGAATCCAATTATGGCCTTTAGTGTTGCGGTTGATGCATGCCATGTTTCAGCTCCGTAAATCATTACAAAACCAACGAGGGTGTTGAAAATCCGTTGTTTAGTTGAACTACTGATATTCGGTTTTCACCAAAGGTGATGGTTCAGCCTACCCATGGCAGAAGACACTTTGGATATCCTTGCTTGCAGCTCAGGGAAAAGCAATCCATCCGAGGAAATTGTAGAGCCCAGGTAGGTGAACCTTTGGACCATTTCAATGCTAGTTGTTCTGTCAAGACTAACTAGAGCATTGTCAGAAGGAGAAGACGGGTCTATAGCCTTAATTTTGTTTTACCCCAGTTTATCTGCCGTCCCACATTTGCGGCCTCTTCTCGTAATATCCGAAGCGCTTCCAGCAACTGACCCATGGAGTCTGCTAGGATGGCAAGGTCATCAGCAAAATCAATATCTGAGATGGCTCGATCTCCAAACTTGAGCCCAAAACTGAGACGCGAAGTGGCCTTTGTCATAGCATGGTTAATGACGGCATTGAGGAGCTCTGGAGCCATTGCACATCCTTGTCGCACTCCTGTCGTTATTTGAAACAACGGGCTGCATCGGCCGTTGACTTGAACGTAGTTCTCTGTGCCATGGTGTAGAGCTTTGAAAAATCTCCGGTATTTCTGAGGGTGGCCAGTCAATCAAGAATTCGCCAAAGAGCTTATCGGTTCACTGAGCCGAAGGCAGCACGAAAGTCAGCGAAGGCAAAAAAGCTTTACGTCGGAACACCGCAGCTTTTTCTAAAATCTATCGAATAGTAAAAATCAGTTCGAAGGTTGAACGGTCCAGCATAAAAGCAGCTTGCTCCAGTCTCCGGCCATATTTCAAATAATAGCTTGAAATAATCAAAACTTTTGTAAGAAAATCGTGGGCAAAGCAAACATGCATTAAATATCTTAATAATTCATCTTTGAGAAAGAAGAATAAAACGAGAACTATCCTTAATGACCATTTTGGTGTTTTTACCTCAATTCTTTGAATCGACAACAGTAGATTGTTTCCATATACGTTAAAAGAAACTAGATTGTCTTTTGAGGAAATCTTCAACCTCGTTACAGTCTCTTGTTTGTTAACCTAGTATTGCCTGCATTCATCAACATACACGGCGTCTCAACTTTTTTTTAAGGGTAAATATAAGCAAGCAGCAGGGTCATTCAAAGAGGGAGGTGATCGGGGCAAGCTGACCCAGGCGCCGTGGCTAGGGGAGAGTCGTGGCTAGGGGTGCTTGGCTGGGGCCTCCATGTTTTTTTATATTTATATTCGAGTACAGAGGGTGGGGGCTAATTAATTTTTCACGGGTGCCACAGACCCATGGAACGACCGTGGCAGTTTTCCGAGGTAGAGGTAAGGCTGAACAACAAATCCTTAGCATATTTTCAGGAATTTTCTCTTCATTATGTTGTTCATGCCTATTCAAAACTAGATGGGCAGTGCTGTCAATTCACAGAATTTCCTTCTCTTTTTTGGTGGGGCGGGAGGTGGGGGAGGGGGCCAAATACATCTTTAAAACATAGATAGGGGGAGAGGTAAATTTATGATTTTTTTCAATGTTAACACCTAAAAAAGACATTTTACAATGACTATGCAAAAAAAATGTATTTTCCAAAATCTGGGGGGTTGGGGGGAGAGAAAATATAGAGGATTCGTGTCTCCCCTCCAATTGGTGGCACTGTAGATAGGACTGGGCTTTCACCGCGAATGACGTTTCTGGTGCCCAGGACCATGAAATGACATAACCAGAGGCAACATGGACGTTTGGATAGTATACTTATTTGATCAGTCCCAAAGTAAAAAAGAAGAAAAATTAATCTTCACTTGCAACGCAAGGTTCTGCCATTAAACCGTCGTTTGTCAGATTTTACTCTGATTTCACAGATTTTTCAAAGTGGTACTAAAATTTTTACTGAACTAACTGCAAATGTACATATAATACCAGAATGTCGATCCTGGTCGGTATAAATAATCAACCAATAGCTAACACCCCCCTTGAACACACTGTTTGAATGAACGCAGAAACATCTAAAGTTTATCAGTTGTGGAAACGATTACGCACAGCAAAAACTCCTTATGCTTGAACCTGAAATGCAGTTTTCAAATTCGAGGGGAAAAATACACCCAATTGACAAAAAAATACATTAAAATGAAATGAAATATAAAAACCCACCCACGTTGCAGCGACTACTTAATTTTTTATATTTCACGGGAGATCGGAAGCTTGTCTCTATACTTAACCGAACCTATTTAGTATTCTATATACTCTCTAGGTTGATTTCAGTAGTATTCGATAAAAGCCAGGAGCAATTTCTAGGCCTGAGACGAATTTTGAAATTAATAGGATCATAGAAAAGCGAATTTTGTTTCAGAGAATATCGACAGACAGTCTACTTTTAATTAGTTTTCTTCCTAATGTGTGGGGGATTTTTAATTAAAGGGTAATTACTGAAAATCTGTATTGCTAAGTGACCAGTAAAGTAAAATTTCGTTGGATGAATGACTGTATAGAATAAAGCTTTAAAAATAAAATATATAGTCTGAGATCTGCATAATACATAAATAAGATAATCAAACAGTTCGTGATAACGAGCTGTGAGTAAGGAGCGACATGGCTCAATAGTAACCGAAACCCTACAAAACGGAATTCCGATACCAATAGACATATCAAAAATATTGGATTTTTATGTTAGTTTTAAATATGTAAGTTTCATCCAGTTCAGTCTTACCCATTGAAAGTTACGAGCCTGACAAAATTAGCCTTATTTTGTAAAAAGGGTGAAACACCACCCTAAAAGTAATAGAATCTTAATGAAAATTACATCATCATTCAGCGTATCAGAGAACCCTACTGTGGAGGTTTCAAGCTCATATCTGCAAAAATGTGGAACTTTGTATTTTTTGCCAGAAGAAAGATCTCGGATGCGTGTTTATTTGTTTCTTTTTGTTTGTTTTTTCCAGGGGTGATTGTATCGACCCAGTGGTCCTAGAATGTCGCATGAGGGCTCAATAAAGCGGAAATTAAAAGTTCTAGTGTTCTTTTGAAGTGACCAAAACTGTAGGGCAACTAGGCCCCCTCCCACGCTCATTTTTCCCCAAAGTCACCAAATCAAAATTTTGAGATAGTCATTTTGTTCAACATAGTCGAAAAATCTAATAAATATGTCTTTGAGGATGACTTTTTCCCCCAAAGTCCCCGGGGAACGGGCTACAAGTTACGAACTTTGCCCAATAACAGTGGTCAAATATTTACTAAGATTTTTACTAAAAAATTTACTAGATCTTTTCCAGAGAAATTGTCTACGGATTGTTTTGGGTACCCGGCTGACTGACCGTATTTCAAACAGTAGGTTTTACGAAAAATGTGGTTCAATCCCGCTTTCTAGGGCTATAACAAAAGAAAGGTCGAGATGGCTAGGTCACGTTCTGCGGATGAAGGAAGACAGATTGCCATAAGGATGACAGAAGGATGAAGATTGTCCTTTTTGGCCAACCAACTTGGGCTACACGGAAAGCAGGTCGTCCACGTCTGGGGTGGGAGGATGTCATAAATAAAGATTTAAAGGAAATGGGAACTTCCTGAGAATGTGTAAGCAGGGAGGCCTTGGATAGGTTAGATAGCAGGGAGGCCTTGGAAGAGGAGCATGCGTAGCTGTGTTGGCCTCAGGCGGCTTGGTGCTGCAGTGAGTTATTAGTAGCAGTAGTAGTAGTAGTAGTTACATATATTATTGGTTATTGGAAAAGTAAACAGACGTTTTCCAGGGGAATTTTTTAAGGTGCGTTTTTTTGGGGGGGAGGGAGTTGGTCACGTGAGAGGATCTTCCCACGAGGAATTTTTCATGGGGAAAGAGAATTTTACATGAAGGGGGCGCCGGATTTCCCAGCATTATATAAAAAACGATCAGAAATTCAATAAAACAAACTAGTTTTTTCAACTGAAAGTAAGGAGCAACATTAAAACTTAAAACGAACGGATATTATTACGTGTATGAGGGAGTTCGACCCCTTATCAATGCCTCACTCTTTACACCAAAGTCTTTTTTAGCACTTTCAAAGAGCTATTTATTCTAATTAAACAGACTTATTAAACGTAAGTCAGGGCCATTCTTAAAGAATTAGAACAAAATTCGAACTTTAGCGTAAAGAGCGAGGAATTGACGAGGGAGCGAACACCCTCATATGCGTAATGATTTCTGCTCGTCTTAAGTTTTAATGTTGCTCCTTACTTTCTGTTCAAAAAACTTTTTTTTATTTAATTTATAATAGATCCCGGAAAGCTTGTGTTTTGGCGAGTTTATTCAGACTTTTAATTAATTCCTTCTTAATTCAAAATTTAAATAATTTAATAAAATCCTATTAATTCCAAAATTCTTCTCAGACCCAGACATTGATCCCGGCTCTTATCGAATACTACTTGAAATCAACCTAGAAAGTATATAGAATACTAAATGGCTTCAGTTAAGTATAGAGACAAGCTTACAATCTCTCCTGAAATATAAAAAATTAGGTAGTCGCAGCAACGTGGGTGGGTTTTTATATATAATAATAATATATTTTATTATTATTATATAAAAATTAGGTAGTCGCTGCAACGTGGGTGGGTTTTTATATTTCATTTCATTTTAGTGTATTTTTTTGTCAATTGTGTGTATCTTTTCCCTCGAATTTGGAAACTGCATTTTAGGTTCAAACATTAACAGTTTCGCAGTACGTAATCGTTTCCACTACTGATAAATTTTTGATGTTTTTGTGTTCATATAAACAGGGTGTTCAAGGGGAGTGTTACCTATTGGTTGATAATTTATACCAACCAGGATCGACATTCTGGTATTGCATTGTTATTTCATGGTCCTGGGCTACAGTAGCATCATATGTGGCGAAATCCTAGTCCTACCTACAGTGCCAACAATTGGAGGGGAGACATGAGCCATCTATATTTTCCCTCCCCTTCGATTTTGGAAAACACCTTTTTTGCGTAGTTATCGAAATATGTCTTTGTTGGGTGTTAATATTGAAAAAACCATCAATTTACCACTTCCCTATCTATGTTTTAAAGATGAATTTTATTCTTAAGATATTCTAAGGATATATTTTATTCTTTATTCTCTAAAATGATTGATTAACGTATTTAATGTATGTAAACTTTGCCCACGTTTTTCTAAAGCAAGTATTTGCTATTCCAAGTTATTATTTGAACTACGGCCGGAGACCAGAGCAAGCTGCTTTTATGTCGAACCATCCAACCATCGAACAAATCTGTATGATTCGACAGATAATAGAACAAGAGCTAAGAGCTCATATGGCACTTGTGACGAGGCATGAAGAGCTAAGAGCCAAGAGAACATATGGTATGAGCTCTAACAAAATTCTATGAATCATTAGATTGATTTAAAAGGAAAATAAGAGGCTTAATGCCGGTCAGGATTTAAAATTAGAGCTCTGAGTCACGATGTCCTCCTAAATATCATAATTCATTAAGATCCGATCACCCACTCGTATGTTATAATTACCTAATTTTTCTAATTTTTCCTCTCCCTTTAGCCCCCCAGATGGTCGAATCTGGGAAAACGACTTTATCAAGTTAATTTGTGCAACTCCCTGACACGGCTACAAATTTTCATCGTCCTAGCACGTCCAGAAGCACCAAACTCGCCAAATCACTGAAACCCTCCCCCCAACTCCCCCAAAGAGAGCAAATCCAGTACAGTTCCGTCAATCACGTATCAAGGACATTTGCTTATTCTATCCACCAAACTTCATCCCGATTCCTCCACTCAAAGTGTTTTCCAAGATTTCCCCCTCCAAATCCCCCCAATGTAAAAATATCTGGTCGGAATTTGAATATCAAATTTCATTAAGATCCGATCACCTATTCGTAAGATAAAAATACCCCAATTTTCACAATTCCAAGAATTCTGGTTTCCCCCTCCAATCCCCCCAATGTCACAGGATCTCGTCGGAATTTAAAATTAGAGCTTTAAAGCACAAGCTCCTTCTAAATATTAAATTTCATTAAGATCTGGTCACCCTTTCGTAATTTACAAATACCTCAATTTTCAAAATTACCCCCCCCCCAAACTCCACCAAAGAGAGCATATCCGGTCCGGTTATGTCAGTCACGTATCTTAGATAGGTTGTTATTCTTCCCATCCAGTTTCATCCTGATCTCACCGCTCAATCACGTATCTAAGACTTCTGCTTATTTTTCACACCAAGTTTCATCCCGATCCCTCCAATCTAAGCGTTTTCCAACATTTTAGGTTCCCCCCACCCCAAACGCGCCCCAATGTCACCAGATCCGGTCGTGACTTAAACCAAGAGCTTTGAGACCCGATATCCTTCTAAATATCAAATTTCATTGATATCCGATCACCCGTTCGTAAGTTAAAAATACCTCATTTTTTCTAACTTCTCAGAATTAATCCCCCCACCAACTACCCCAAAGAGAGAGGATCCGTTCCGGTTATGTCAATCATGTATCTAGGACTTGTGCTTATTTTTCCCACCAAGTTTCATCCCGATCCCTCCACTCTAAGTGTTTTCCAAGTTTTAAGTTTCCCCCTCCCAACTCCCCCCAATGTTACCAGATCTGGTCGGGATTTAAAATAAGAGCTCTGAGACACGATACCCTTCTAAAATCAAATTTCATTAAGATCCGATCACCCGTTCGTAAGTTAAAAATACCTCATTTCTTAAGTTTTTCAGAATTAACCCCCCCCCCCAACTACCCAAAAGAGAGTAGATCTGGTCCAGTTATGTCAGTCATGTATCTTAGACAAGTGTTTATTCTTCCCATGCAGTTTCATCCTGATCTCACCGCTTTAAGTATTTTCTAAGATTTCCAGTTCTCCCAAACTGCCCCCCCCCCAATTAAGCTGAATCCGGTTGAGATTTAAAATAAGAGATCTGAGTTACGAGGTCCTTCTAAATATCAAATTTCATTGAGATTCGATCACCCGTTCGTAAGTTAAAAATACCTCATTTTTTTAATTTTTCAGAATTACCCCCCCTCCTCCAACTACCCCAAAGAGAGCGGATCCGTTCCGGTTATGTCAATCATGTATCTAGGACTTTTGCTTATTTTTCCCACCAAGTTTCATCCAGATCCCTCCACTCTAAGTGTTTTCCAAGATTTTAGGTTTCCTCCTCCCAACTCCCCCCCCCCCGATATCACCAGATCCGGTCGGGATTTAAAATAACAGCTCTGAGACACGATATCCTTCCAAACATGAAATTTCATTAAGATCTGATAAACCGTTCGTAACTTAAAAATACTTCAATTTTTCTATTTTCTCCGAATTAACGGGCCCCCACTCTCCTCCCAGATGGTCAAATCGGGAAAACGACTATTTCTAATTTAATCTGGTCCTGTCCCTGATACGCCTGCTAAATGTCGTCGTCCTAGCTTACCTGGAAGTGCCTAAAGTAGCAAAACCGGGACCGACAGACCGACAGAATTTGCGATTGCTATATGTCACTTGGTTAATACCAAATGCCATAAAAAGCTGCGGTGTTCCAACGTAAAGCTTTCGTGCTTCGTTTGATTCAGTGAACCGAAAAGCTCTTTGGCGGATTCTAGGATCAACTGGCCTCCCGGAGAAATACTGCAGACTCATCAAAGCTCTACACCATGGTACAGAGAGCCGTGTAAAAGTCAACGGCCGACGCAGCCCATTCTTTAAAATCACAACAGGAGAGGGCCAAGGATATGCAGCGGCCCCACAGCTCTCCAATGCCATCATTGACCATGCTATGACAAAGGCAACTTCACGTCTAAGTTTTGGGCTCAAGTTTAGAGGTCGAGTCATCTCGGATGCTTATTTTGCTGATGACCGCGCCATCATAGCGGACTTTATGGATCAGTTGCTGGAAGCTCTTCGGATCTTAAGAGAAGAAGCCTTAAATGTGGGACTGCAGATAAACTGGAATAAAACAAAAATTATGGCTCTAACCCGTCTTCTCCTGCTGACAATTCTTCAGTTAGCCTAGACAGAAAAACTAGCATTGAAGTTTTCCAAAAGTTCACCTACCTGGGTTCTACAATTTTCTTGGATGGATCACTTCTCCCCAAGCTCCAAGCAAGAATATTCAAAGCGTCTTGTGACATGGGTAGGCTGAACCGTCACCTTTGGTGACAACCGTACATCAGTAGTTCAACTAAACTACAGATTTTCAACACCCTCGTTGGTTCTGTAACGCTTTACGGAGTTGAAAAATGGCATGCATCAACCGCAACACTTAAGGTCATAGATGTATTCCAGATAAAGGATCTGAGAAGGATCAAAGCTGGTTTGATTTCATGACTAATGAGAAGCTGCTGCAGCTCAAAAAGCAGTCTCGGCTTTCTATCCAAGCAGCTGAGCATACCTTACGATGGTTCGGACACCTACTCCGAATAAATCTCCTCTTACCCACAAAAATGATCTTTGCTTTGACCCTAAGTAAGCCGGTAGGAAGCAACTTCACAACCTACTGAAGAAACGATGTTCC
The DNA here is from genome assembly GCF_032884065.1 of Artemia franciscana. Taxonomy (NCBI): domain Eukaryota; kingdom Metazoa; phylum Arthropoda; class Branchiopoda; order Anostraca; family Artemiidae; genus Artemia; species Artemia franciscana. The sequence goes on from NC_088869.1 coordinate 48,627,647, forward strand.
GAAAGCCAGTTCAAGTTTCTGGCGATGGGAAACATCAGACCGAGCGAAGCACAAACGCTCGCACTGGACCGAAGCGTATGGAGGAGGCGTACGTCAGTCTCTACGCCGAGTAGCGTCCGGCATGAGACCCAAGTCAAGTACGTTAAGTCCATCTAACGTGTCCCCCGTCAAACCAAAAAATACCATAAAAGAAATGTTAATCTTGATAAAAATTCCATCGAGCAGATAATCTCCCATATTTTAAGATGAGGTTTTTTGTGTCGTTAAAGAGTGACACCTATAGGGACCTGTATTCAGGGACTATGTCTTACAGTCCACTTTCATCATCTTTTTGAACTTGTCGGTTCCCATGCCTTGTAAAAAGTACTTTTTTATAAGTATTTTTACATTGTAATACATATTACAGTGAATATTATTATTGAGTTTGTTGTCGGTCTATTGTGCGGGATACCATTGCTAGTATCGAAACGAGATACCGAGAAATGATATAAATTAGCAATTGAAAATGATATAAATTAGCAATTTTCTTTCTCGTAGATTCCTGTATACAGTCCTAAGATAATTTTGAAAGATAAATATTAAATAAATTAAGACAAATTAATCAGAAAACTTAAATTTTCAGGAATTAAAACCCACTCCCCCTTGTTATTATTGAGCTAGGGTCTTTATCTCAAAACCTGATATGTGTCATGGTCTTAGGCCTCTTTGGTTCAATTTTCATTCAGATCCATCGCTCCATTCGTAGGTTAATCTGAATTAAACGAAAAACTGTTTTTAGCAGGTAAAGCCCTCTCCCCCTGTTATATTAGAGCTAGGGTCTTCATCGTTCAACTTGATGTGTCTCATGATCCTTAGCACCAAATCCAGCTGTCCAAATTTTCATCCAAATCCTACCAGCAGTTCTCCCCGTATACTTGATTACACAGACGGACGGATGGACAGATTTTGCAACGTCTTAGGTAGCATGTTGGCTCATTGTATCCAAAAAAAGGAAAAGAATAGCATATCATCATCCAGGCATTATCACCTATTTGGATAGTGGAAAATATCCATCAAGATAGGTTTTTGAGATCTGTCTTTCTGTCCGACCGTCTGTGCAATCGAGTACAGTGGGAGAACCGCCAATCAGATTTGTATTAAAATTGAACTATTTGGATTAAAATTGAACTTAATTAGGGCGAGGGGGCTTTAAGTGTTAAAACAAAATTTGAGTTTTTCATCTAATTAAGTGTAACTTGCGAGTGGAGTGATGGATCTCAATGAAATTTGAACCAAAGATGCCTGAGACCATGACAGGCATCAAATTTTGAGATAAAAACCCTATCTCAAATAGAACGAGGGGGAGTGGGTTTTAAGTGCTGAAAAAAGTCAAGCTTATTGCTTAATTTAGTATAACTTGCCAATGGAGCAACGGATCCAACTGAAAGCTAGAACAAAAATGACTAGGATCAGGGCTCATATCTAGCTCTGATATCACAAACCCTATCTCAAATAGGGGAGGGGGTTTCAAGTTTTAAGAAAGTCGAGTTTTCCTTCAATTAGGTAGGGCCTATAACTACTTCCACCCATGGCTTGCCCAAAGCCTGGAAATAACCCTTTTCCAAAATAAGCCGTACTGAAGCCAACCTTCAACCATTTATTCCATCCCCAGAGAAATATTACTTTGTATGGCATTTGGTATTTACCAAGTGACATATAGTGATCGCAAATTCTGTCGGTCTGTCGGTCCCAGTTTTGCTATTTTAGGCACTTCCACATAGGCTAGGATGATGAAATGCGGCAGGCGTATCAGGGACCAGACCAGATTAAATTTAAAATAGTTGTTTCCCCTATTTGACGATCTGGAGGGGGAGTGGGGGACGGTTAATTGGGAAGAATTAGAAAAAATTTGGTATATTTAACTTATGAACGGGTGATAGGATCTTAATTAAATTTGATATTTAGAAGGGTATCATGTCTCAGAGCTCTTATTTTAATTCCAACGGGATCAAGTGACACTGGAGGGAGTTGGAGGGGGAAACCTAAAATCTTGGAAAATGCTTAGAGTGGAGGGATCGGGATGAAACTTAGTGGGAAAAATAAACATAAGTCCTAGATACGTGATTGACATAACCAGAACAGATTCACTCTCTTTTGGGGACTTGGGGGGAGGGATAATTCTGAAAAATTAGAAAAAATGAGGTATTTTTAAATTAAGAAAGAGTGATTGGATCTTGAATTTCATCGGATGAAGTTTCATATCTAGAAGGACCTCGTAACTCAGATCTCATGTTTTAAATCCGGATCCAGTTTCATTGGGGGGATTTGGTGGGGGGACCGGAATTCTCGGAAAACACTTAGAGTGGAGGGATCAGAATGAAATTTGGTGGGAAGAATAAGGACAAGTCCTAGATACGTGATTGATCTAACCGAAACGGATTCACTTGTCTTTGGGGGAGTTGGAGGGGGTGTCAGTTCGGAAAAATTACAAAAATTGAGGAATAGTCAACTTAAGAGCGGATGACCGTACGTGAGGTATTTTGAATTTGATATTTAGAAGGAACTTATGTCTCAGAGCTCGTATTTTAAACCCCGACCAGTTCTGGTGACATTGGGGGAAAGTTGGAGGGGGAAACCGGAAATCTTGGAAAATGACTAGAGTGGAGAGATCGAGATGAAACTTGGTAGGTAGAATAAGCAAATGTCGTAGATACGTGATTGACGAAACCGGACTGGATCCACTCTCTTTGGGGGAGTTTGGGTGGGGCAGTGCTTTGGCGAGTTCGGTACTTCTGGACGTGCTAGGACGATGAAAATTGGCAGGCGTGTCAGTGACCTGCAAAAATTGACTTGAGAAAGTTGTTTTCCCTGATTCGACCATCTGGGGGGGGGCTGAAGGGAGAGAAAAAATTAGAAAAAATGAGGCATTTTTAGCTTGCGACTGGGTGATCGGATCTTAATGAATTTTGATATTTAGAAGCACCTTGTGTCTCAGAGCTATTATTTTAAATCCCGACCGGCATTAAGCTTCTGATTTTTCTTTTAAATTAATCTATTTATTCTTATAATTTTGCTAGAGCTCATACCATATGAGCTCTTGACTCTTCCGACCTCGTCACATGTGCCATATGAGCTCTTAGCTCTTGTTTTATTCCTTTTTTCTCAGGAAATTTCCGGCTTAGTCTCATGGTTTTTGCCACTTCATGGTGTGAAAACTGCTGCTAGAAGTAAATAGATTGCAACTTCTTCCGTATTGTCTCCTTGTATATTTAAATGTGTGCTTGCATCGTGTCTGCGTCCCCTTAAAAGTTCTGTTTCTTATGGTAATATTGGTTTGTCTTCTCTTGCATATGCAGACGACGTTCTTCTTGTTGCCCAGACTTGCCGTGGATTGCTTTCCAATTTTACTATATTAACCAATGAACTATCTAGGATTGGGCTGTCAGTTAATGCGTCTAAATGCGAGTTAATTTGTTTTAATAGCCCTTACGCTGTCGCTCCGTTCGTTGCTGAGACTGCAGTTCTGCCGTGTTCTTCTTTAGTTAGTTGGCTTGGTCTGTGTTTCGGTCCAACACTTTCCACTACCTGTTCATCCCTAGTGAATCAAGCCGTGAAAAACCTACGTGTCGTTTACGGACAAATATCCCCAAACAAAAGCCGTTACAACCGCAACGGTTTGTGCATGATTTACAACGCTTATGGCACCCCTGTGCTTTTGTTTTTATCAGGCACGGCTCATCTGTTTCGTGAGAAAGATCGCCATACTTTACGTGCGGCTTATTTCAGATATTGCAAATTCCTCCTCCGGATTCCTAAATGGCACCGAAACAGAAAAATAATTGCTCAATTTGGTTTAATACCTTCTCGGATTCGGTCTTCCAGTGATGATTTATGTAAAAAGACCATCAACTTTATTCACTTTTACAACCTCCTGCAGCCTTTTTTCCATATTGACACTGGTTAATTAATCCATGTTTTCTTTTTTTAGTTTGAATTTTTCTTCTCGCTGTTTATTGTTTTTTTTTTATTTATAATACTCCGTACTTTGTGTTTTTTTTATACTTTTACGGGTAATAAAGTTCATTCATTCATTCACTCATTCTGCAGTTTGACCAGCCGTATGGAATGCGTCTGAATCAGCGGGCTTGCTGCAGGCCCGTGATTTTATAATATATGTTTGTAGGGAGTTATACCGACCATCTGAATTGACTACACAGTATGCGGCTTGCTTGAGTGAAAACCAGCCAACAGATATAGATGCCATTCATTTTCATAGCGCGTCTGAAATTTAACTTGAAAACTTGAGGCAGTTTCCTTGTAAAGGTGCCGAGGGCGAGACATGTCATCAAAGTGTGAATCAAGACTTCATTTTCATACTCTTCTTTTCTTTTAGCAAGCTGACAACCAGCGACCTTCAGCTAGCTGCCAAAAGTGCAGATTTTTGCTCCTCCTTTTTATTATTGAGCTTTGTTTTCTCATGTTAAAAAAGTCTGGAACTGACTCACTTGACTCCTTACTTTAAATTTGAGTTTTTGGTTGCTAAAGTTTTTACTTACTGAATAAGAGAATGAACTACTTTATTATCTTTCATCTGTTTTAAAGCCAATCCAAAGTTTATTTTTCTATTTTCAATATTTTAAATAATATTTCAATATTTATATAAATACTTGAAGTAGAACTTGAAGTGATACTTAAGTACAATTTTGACCAGTACTTATTACTTGATATTTAAGTAAAAAACCAATGAGTACTTAATACTTGATACTTAAGTAAAAATTTGGAGTACTTGTTGCAGCACTCACAAGCCATTCACAATAAAACTGTCAAACTTAGGTTTCAGTGTTGTCACTCTTTAGTAAAAGGTTGAAGGGGTAAATTAAAGCAAAACCTTTATACTGCGATAATGCATGTGTGCAGAAGATAATGAAAATAAATTAATACTTTTAAAGTATCCATTAAAATCTTCTTTAGAGGCAAAAATACTGAAACTCGTATCTTTCCAGCGAACCGTTACAAAGAACTTAATTTGTTAAAGTAAATCATGAATGTATATCCTTTGGTCTAAGCTATAGCGTAGTCTGATCCACTTTACGACGCTATGCTAAAGTAATCCTGAGAATTTTCCCTCTACATTATCTTGGTTCTAAGAGCTGTTTTTTCTTCTTCAAGCAAAACAGCTCCCGCACAACATGTACAGCAAAAACACAAGATCAGTCATCAAACTGGTTAAAACACGAACAGGAAAATTCTTTTTTAGTCCTGTGTCCTATCTAGTCACAGCTTAGATACCAATTTCGGTATCTAAGCTGTGTATCTAGTATACTTGACTACTAACCAAACATTTCGCTAGGAGGCTGACACTATTTGTTGCATCTAACCAAATCATACGATCGTTGCAAAACTACAGGTGTGCGGCAGTATCATTAAAGCCACTGGAGAATGGTTTTCGAAATAGGTCTGTCACGTGATCACGGTGAACGAGTGAGGATGGATAAAACCTGTCAAGCATTCTTTGGCGACATACAAATGTTGCAGGGCGGCAATACAGTGACGATATTTTTTTTTTTTTTTTATGTGAATGGCTTTTTCTCCAGAATAATATAACATCTTCTAAAAATTACTGTTTTCTGACCAGTTTATAGAAAATTTGATGAATCTTAGGACGATGTCTTTGCTGTGGCTGAGTTAAAGCATATCAACCCAACATGCAAATAATCCAGGAACATGAGCTTGCGAAGGAAAACTGATTAAATCTGACGCAAGCCATTTTCGCCAGAAATTGTAGCTTTGTCAGATCGGTTTAATGGTTTCTCAGGAGTTGCCCTATATTTCTCGAAAATTACTAATAGGGCATGATCCCTTTATCCCCAAGTTGGCAGTGTTCCTTGATATGTAACTTTTAGTTGGTATCTAAATTAATTTTATTCTAGTATGAAAAAAGACTGCAAGACAGACTATTGTAATTCTTTAAATATTTCAAGTCTTACTTTGGATGTTGAAGGGTTTGATTAACCAGGAAATCCTTCTCTCCGCTTTTGCTAAAAATCAATACTAGGAAAATCTACAAAGCGCTTTCATTGCTTGGAAACTGGAGGACAAAGTTTTCCCCTGCGAATCGCAAATTTAGATTAAAGATGTTCATCCCGTATTGCTATATCTCCATTTCACATATACTATTTTCATAGTAACAAGAAATTATCATGTTTAAGCATAAACAACTTATTAGGGGCCATTTCAAAAGTCTGCATGAATGACAAAATGATCGTATAAGCGCACCAATTTAGATTTAAAGAAAGAAAAATGTTATTATTTCGTGTTTACGAATCGGTTTTACAATAACAAGGTTCTATTAAAGTCTCTAATATTATTTTTGTTTATTTTTCTGATGCTTTCGCATTTTGCTTATTATATCAATGCAGGTTAATTACCTGCTGTTTACTATCGTAAATAGTGTGATCGCATTAATATTAATGTCGGTAAGAATGAACAGCCTATTTAAGTATTCGAATTCTTTGTGAAATGGCATTAAATTACGCATCATTGCAACTTAACGTTTCCCGCTATTTTGTTCCACAAAACATCGATTTTGACCCACGGGGTGACCGCAAACCCAAGAGGGAACTATCGTAAACAGTATGATCACATTGTTATCAATGTTGACTAGCATAAATAAATTTTTTGCATATTCAAATTCTTTGTGTCATAGTATTAGATTACGTGGCCCAGTAAAGTGGCGTTTTCCCCTGTTTTGAGCCACAAACCATCAATTTTGGCCGAAAGTGAGGGTATCGCATACCAAAGGGGGTATTATCGTAAACAGTATGATCACATTATTATTAATGTTGACAAGCACTAACAGGCTTTTTCCATATTCAAATTCTTTTCTCCATAGCATTAAATTACCTACCACAGCAAAGTGGCATTTCCCCTATCGTGCAACAAAACATCAATTTTGATCGAACGGGGGTGATGACAAACCAATGAAGGTACTATCGTAAACAGTATGATCACATTATTACTAATATCGATAGTATTAGTAACTAGTGGCGGATCCGGGGGGCCAGGGAGACCCTGGGCCCCCCAAGCTTTTTCTGGTGGCTTCATTGATTGTTTTTTTTTCTTTTTTTACTCTTTTTAAAGAATGAATTTGTCAATTTGGTCAACTACTGGCACTTTTGTCAAACTGCCTTCCCCCAAGATTTTTCTCATTGGCGCCCCTCTCATTTTGGGCCTCCAAGATTTTGATCTAGATCCGCTCCTGTCAATAACCTTTTTCATATGTGTAACCTTTTTCATTAAAGGTGCCACGGTAAAGTGGCGTTTTCTCCAATTTTGTGCCAGAAAACATTAATTTTAGCCTAAAGGGGGTGAAAATGCCGGAGAATGCAAATTCCGGGATAGCCCATAGGTTTTTCATTGCCTAGATCCTAAATAGGAGGTTTTGAGCCCCAAATCTTGAAAATCGAGGAAAATCGGCTTTTGGCATGGTTAGCATCCTTCACAATATTCGTTTCTAATTCTTTTTTTTGTGCAAAGTTACTAAAACATCATATAGCCAATTTTAGTCGGCTCAGTTAAAAGCTGCTGGCTGTTTGTACTAGCGTCTTATAAATTCATCTTAAAAACTCAATAGTAAAGTGCTATCTGGCACGAAGAGTGGAAAGCATAATAAAGGTACCATTATAATCTTTACAGTCGAAGACACTTAAAAGGAAGTTTATAATTCCATCGTATTGTACACTCCTCCTCTCAGCCCCCTTAGTGAGAGCAAACTAAAAAGCGCGTTAAGAAAAAAACTGCCTAATGAATTAATGTTATTTAATTATTATCATTTTTAGGAGAAAAGTTCACTTGTTTATCAACAAATTCTTAATGATATCGGTGACAACATACCCACCAGGTTCCTTAATTATCTGACAAAGCTGCACGTATTTTGTGGGAAAGCATATGGAAGTAAAACCTATGTTTAATATTTTGACAAAAAAAAATATTTTTTACTTCTTTAATTTCATGGTCTAAATTAAACTAAGATCTTTTTGCATGATTTATTGTGTATGCTAAAAAAAAAAATAAGCAAAAATTAATTTAACGAAAATAAAGCTTGTCTCGCGGAAGTAAACAGTAAAGTTGAAACTAAAAACAAATAAAACACCATTGCTTCGCAGATTGCATAAGATGTATCGTGATATTTAACTGATCGAGAATAAACTGACCCGTGATATTTTCTAATATCTGTATAATTCTAAAAATTAGCGCTTCACTGCAATTAAATTAAAAAAAAAATTTTTTAAATGAAAGTAAGGAGTGACATTAAAACTTAAAACGAACAGAAATTACTCCGTATATGAAAGGGGCTTTTCCTCCTCAACGCCTCAACGAGAAAAAAGGAGCGATGGAGGAAGCCTAGTTGCCCTCCAATTTTTTGATTACTTAAAAAGGCAACTAGAACTTTTAATTTTTTACGAAAGTTTTCATTAGTAAAAAATATACGTAACTTACAAATTAACTTACGAAACGAACTTTTATATTCGTATGTTTTTATTGCATATTTGAGGGGGTTTACCCCTCGTCGATACCTCACTCTTTATACTAAAGCTTAAATTTTGTCCCAATTCCTTAAGAATGACCCCTGGATCACAAAGGCTGTAAAATAAATAGTTGAAATTACTAGAAATACTTTAGCGTAAAGAGTGAGGTATTACGAGGAGGTAAACCCCTCATATGCGTAATAATTTCTGCCCGTTTTAAGTTTTAATGCTGCTCCTCGCTTTCAGTAGAAAAAAAAACTTTTCATATTTATTTTTTCATTGTTTTTTTTAAAATAATGCTAGAAAATCCTGCGCCGCCTTCATTGAAAGTCTCTTCCCCCATGAGAAAGCTCCTCCATGGAAAGATCCTCCCACGTAACCCCATCTCAACTCTCCCTCCCAAACCAAAATATCCCCCTGAAAACGCCTGTACACTTCCCAGTAATCATTACTATATGTAACCACAAGGCAAAGTTTGCAACTTGCAGCCCCTCCCACGGGAACTGAGGGGAAATAAGTCGTCCCCAAAGAAATAGGTATTAGGTTTTTCGACTATGGTGAATAAAATGGCTATCTCAGAATTTTGATCCGGTGACTTTGGGGTAAAAATGAGCGTGAGAGGAGGCCTAGGTGCCCTCCAATTTTTTGTTCACTTAAAAAGGGCACTAGAACTTTAATTTCGGTTAAAATGAGCCCTCTCGCGACATTCTAGAACCACTGGGTCAATACGATAACCCCTGGGGAAAAAAACAAAACAAAAAAACAAATAAACACGCATACGTGATTTGTCTTCAGGCAAAAAATGCAAAATTCCACATTTTTGTATAGAGGAGCTTGAAACTTCAACAATAATGTTCTCTGATACGCTGAATCTGATTGAGCCGGGTTGCTCCTTACTACCGTTCGTTACCACGAACTGTTTGAAATTGAGCTTTCTCGGGTTTTCTAGAGAAATTTAATTCAATACGGAAAATGTTATTTAATACTGAAAAGTGAAACACAATTGAGAGATCAATGAACTCGTCTTTTATTGTGTGCTTTGTATTGCACTTTACCATAGCTACTATTGAATGGTCTACTCTAAAGAGAACACCATGTTTTTAGATTTTGTTTTTATGTTTTACCAAAGTGCAAGCTTTTAGAATTCTATAAATAATTTTGTAGATTTATCTTACGTAATCTACAAAGCACTAATTTTTGCTTATTTGAAGTGTTTTTTCGCAAGAAGGTCACGCAAGAGATCAGGCAAAATAAATTTTCTCTTTTTGTCAGGGTACTGCCATGGGAGCGATAAAACAAGCGCTGAGATATCAGCTTCTTCCAAAAGTTGTATATCTAATAATTGGGAGCAATCAGTTGTATTTCTTGATGATCTCGATTATTGTTAGACATTTAAATCCCAATAACTTCAGCAAGGTCGAAGAACAAAGTAAATGGAGTATAAAGATGAAAAATATCGTTAGAGACGACGGCTAGTCACTGAGCCCCACAACAATCCTCGTTGATATAGGCTAAAGACTTCACAAAGATTAATTTTCGAGTTTAAGGTTCGGAATAACATTATCTGTATGCAGAATTTAACCTTTAGGTTCTAAGAAAATTCTCTCGGAACCATTAACATTGATGAAGGCAACAAAATTTAAATACCATGGCCGAAAAAGAAAAGAAGCAGGAAACATTATATCAAGCTGGGACCAAAGATCTGGATAAAAGTGGAGGAAGGGGCGTGAGCAGATAAAGGCAGTGAAAATCCCAAACAAAAGACTGGAGAAGCCGACTCATTTTCAGTAAGGGAAGAAGTACACTTAAGCAGTGAGAGAAATAAATCAGGGTGGCAGCCACCTCTCTCTCTGAACCAAATACATTTCCACCTGGTTTCAACTTTTAATCTTACTCTTACTTGTAAAAATTTTACTTGTACCTTGTATATTTAATCTACTGTTAATTGTAGCCACCCAGTCCAATCTCTAAAACTCAAAGCTCTAAAAAACGGACAACTGATACAACAATGGATCCATCAAAAGAATTGGCTTTTTATGCTGATCCTAAATACATAAAATTCACTAAGTTTAATATTACCCATAAACATCTACGAGCCGGGGGAAATATATTTGATTTTTAATCGGAGAATATTACTGAAGAAGTTTCAAGCTCCTGTCTACAAAATCGGATTTTTTTCCAGAATAAATATCACTGATGTATGTTTATTTATTTTAATTTTTTCCAGGGTTGATCGCCTCGAACCAATCATTCTTTCAGATCGAGAGAGGGCTAATTCGAAAGGAAAACAAAATTTATAATGTAGTTTTTGAGTGACCAAACAGATTAGAGGGCAACTAGCAACTAGCCCTTGTCCCACGCCCCCTTTTCCCAGAGACACCCAATCACAGTTCTGAGATAATCATTGTATTCACCATATTTAAAAATTCCAATAACTATGCTTTTGGAGATTACATGACCCCTTTAGTCCCTGGGGAAAGGGCTGTAAATTACGCAATTTGCCATTTGTTTACATATAGCATTTGTTATCGGGAAAAATAAGGACATTTTTTGGGAGGAATTTCATGCGGGGGGGGGGGGTCCACTTGCAGAATTTTCTTTGGGGGGGGGCAAGTTCACAAGGTTTTTTTTCATAGGAAGCATACACGATGGAGGGGGGTACTTTCTGGGATTGTTTGAAAATCGGTCAGAATAAAGTTTGATAGACTAACCGGTCGACTAAAATTTGACTTTTAGCACAACTTTTAAGAAAGACTGCTCAAACTCAAGGGCCGTTGAATTTTAATAAAACGTGTTTTAAAGAACTTTAAGACTTCGCGTACAGAGCGAGGGTTGAGGAAGTGGCAGCCCCTCTCATATACGAAATAGTTTCGGTTCGATTTCAAGTTTAATGTTGCTCCTTTCTATTTTTTTTTATTGAATTACTACAAGCTTGGTTCTTATTTAATAATTATATAAAAAACAAGTTTTTTTAAATGAAAGTAAGGAGCAACATTAAAACCTAAAACGAACAGAAATTACTCCGTATATGAAAGGGAATTTTCCTCCTCAACGCCCCACTCTTTACGATAAAGTTTGACTCTTTCTCTTAGCTCTATTTATAAAACATTAAGAAAGTTTGGTGTAAAGAGCGGGGCGTTGAGGAGGAAAAGCTCCTTTCATATACGGAGTAATTTCTGTTCGTTTTAAGTTTTAATGTTGCTCCTTACTTTGATTTTAAAAAAACTTGCTTTTTATTTAATTTCTGGACGTTTTTGAATTAATACATGTTTTGATCTTGGCTCTCCACACATAAATAATTAAAACGACATTTGCATATTAATTAATTGCAATAAATCGGAAGATTTTGAGAAAAAAGGAGCGAGGGAGGAAGCCTATTTGCCCTCCAATTTTTTGATTACTTAAAAAAGCAACTAGAACTTATAACTTTTTACAAAAGTTTTAATTGATAAAAAATATGCGTAACTTACGAATTAACTTACGTAACGAACTTCTATATTCGTATGTTTTTATTGCGTATATGAGGTGGATCGACCCTCGTCGATACCTCGCTCTTTACACTAAAGCTTAAATTTTGTCTCAATTCCTTAAGAATGACCTCTGAATCACAAAGGCCGTAGAATAAATATTTGAAATTACTAAAAATACTTTAGCGTAAAGAGTGAGGTATAACGAGGAGGTAAACCCCTCATATGCGTAATAATTTTTGTTCGTTTTAAGTTTTAATGCTGCTCCTTACTTTCAGTAGAAAAAAATTTTCATATTTATTTTTTCATTGCTATTTCAAATAATGCTAGAAAATCCTGCGCCCCCTTCATTGAAATTCTCTTCCCCCATGAGAAGTTTGTCCATGGAAATATCCTCCTACGTAACCCCCCCCCCCTCAATTCTCCCCCTAAACCAAAAAAATCCCCCTGAAAACGTTTATACACTTCCCAGTAACAATTACTATATGTAAACACAGGTCAAAGTTAATAACTTGCAGCCCCTCCCACGGGGACTGCTGGGGAGTAAGTCGTCTCTAAAGACATAGTTATTAGGTTTTTCGACTATGGTGAGTAAAATGGCTATCAGAATTTTGATCCGGTGACTTTTGGGAAAAAATGAGCGTGGGAGGGGGCCTAGGTGCTCTCCAATTTTTTTGGTCACTTAAAAAGGGCACTGGAACTTTTAATTTCCGTTAGAATGAGCCCTCTCGCGACATTCTAGGACCACTCAGTCGATACGATCACCCCTGGAAAAAAAAACAACAAAAAACAAAAAAATAAACACGCATCCGTAATCTATCTTTTACAATAAGGTTCTCTGATACGCTAAATCTGATGGTGTGATTTTCCTTAAGATTGTATGACTTTAGGGGGTGTTTCCCTCTATTTTCGAAAATGAGGCAAATTTTCTCAGGCTCGTAACTTTGGATGAGTTTAACTGATCTTGATGAAATTTATATATTTAAAATCAGCATTAAAATTCAATTCTTTTGATGTAACTATTGGTATCAAAATTCCATTTTTTAGAGTTTCGGTTACTATTGAGCCGGGTCACTCCTTACTACTGTTCGTTACCACGAACTGTTTGATATTATTGACTGAGAAACAAGTTTTCACTGCAAATATTAAAAACAATTTCTTATTCTCTCACATATCATAAATAATCTGTAATCTGTTGTCCTGTGGAGGGGAAATCTTGGCACAAATTGTAAAAACGAAATGTCGAGGAATATTTAAATTTCGAGGAATATTACATGCAGAATTAAGAATTTTACAATAAATTATTCACGGCATAATCTTAAATTTAGATCCTAAATCTTAGAATCTAGAATAACCCGTTTTAAAAGCAGGAGCAGCGTTGACAGAAAAAAATATGTACCAAGTCACTTATAAGTTATATTCTATTCCGGTAAAAAAAAAAAAAAAAAAAAAAAAAAAAGAGCAAGTCAGATGTAGAGAAACGAAAAATTGCAGCAGCATTAAAACATTTTAACAAATATTCCTATGCAAGTTAAAGGTGTACCGAAGGATTTTTTTACAGGGGAGGTTGAGAAGCTCAAGAAAAGTGGATCTTTACTCTCTTTTTTCAATACACCCATGAAAGAAGGTCTTTCATTTGAAAAAAAAGACCTTTTTTTGAAAAAAAAGTCCTTCATTTGAAAAAAAAGATGAGCAAGTCAGATGTAGAGAAACGAAAAATTGCAGCAGCATTAAAACATTTTAACAAATATTCCTATGCAAGTTAAAGGTGTACCGAAGGATTTTTTTACAGGGGAGGTTGAGAAGCTCAAGAAAAGTGGATCTTTACTCTCTTTTTTCAATACACCCATGAAAGAAGGTCTTTCATTTGAAGGTCACAAATTTGAGGATATTATACCACCCTCCCCTTTTTTACAGCTCTTTAAACATTTACTTTTTGGCAATATCGAATCACTATCAAAAATTAAAAAACTCCTATGTTAACCATGCCTCAAGCTAACTCAGAAATCACAGCCTCAATGTCCATTTTCACTATTTATAAGTGCTAATTATCATTTTTAAAAGAAAATACGGTAAAATTCCAGTTAATTGACTTCTTGCTATCTCGGAAAGGGTTTAGGTTAGGAAAATGAAACTTTCAGGGATGGGTCAACAGGCTCAAGTATGTCCCGGGAAGGTATCAGGGGAAGGAAAGTACCCACTTCCACTCCTTCTCCCTCTAGAGGGCCCTGAAATTTGCCGACATGACTGGTCTGTACCTATTGAAATTTTGACAAAACAACATTTTAGCTTAATTTTCAGTTACTAGTTGCTTTTTCTCTGCCTTTAGTTCTGAAAATGCAATTCCTGTTATTTGAGTAGAATTTTGAGCCATATCAATGGTTTTTTTTTTCAAAATTTAGGAAATCTATTTGCATTTCTTTAAAACCTTATAAAATGGAATTGAGCAAAGTTATGAAGCTGACAACAATTTTGTTGTACTTCAATGAAGCAGAAGATCTATTTTGCAAGGTTCCAATTTTATAACACACATATTTTTAAAGGTCATCAAAGGTCAGGGCCCTCTAGAGGGAGAAAGAGTGGAGGTAGTTGCTTCAGAATACCCTCTCGGGACATACTTTAGTCAGTAGATTCGTCCCTGAAAGTTTCATTTTCCTAACCTAGACCCTTTCTGAGATAGCAAGATGTCAATTAATTAGAATTTTACCGAAAATACTAGGATTAAACAATGACAAGTTGAAAATAAGCCGGGGATGCAAGCCTTATCCAGAATTTTTTGGGAGGGAGGTACAAAAAAAACATATCAAAAATTTGTCTACATGTATATTTGTTCAGCATTTACGAAGTTGAACAAAAATTTCGGTGGGGGGGGGGTTATATCACGTGGATAAGAGTCATTACCACAAGCCCAAATATACTGTCTGTTTTTATGCCTCCTGTGATTTTTTTCTTTTCCTTATTATAATTAAACCCAATGTAAACTTGTCTGTTCATTAAAAAGGCTTTTTAGCAATGTTTCCAAATTTGTGGAAACACTTTTCACGATTTCCAATCGAAGCATTTCAATGCCTTTCATTGCCAAAATCAGAACTAGAGACGGGAGATTTCTTAGAAAGGTGATAGATGCAGTTGTCATGCAAAGTGAAGGAGAAGCATTTTAGTACGAATAAAGGCTCTAAAATACAACTTGTTGATTGTTTTACTCTAGGTAGTAAACAAAAACCTCTTTTTGCCTCGTTATATAGACACCCTTGATAGAAAACTGAATTCTCAAATAGTCCGTGGTAACGAACTGTAAGCAGCGACTCAGCTCAATAGTAACCGAAACTTCGAAAAACTAAGTTTTGATATCAACAGATACATCAAAAGAATCAGCTTATTATGCTGATTCCAAACATACAAGATTCATCAAGTTTAGTGTTAACCACCAAAAGTTACGAGCCTGAGAAAGTTTGCCCAATTTTTGAAAAAGAAGACACCCCAAAACATCAAGTGATTTTAACGAAAATCGCATCATGAGATTCAACATATCAGAGAACTCTACTGTAGAGGTTTCAAGCTCATATATACAAAAATATGGAATTTTGCTATTTCTGCCACGAAAAAGATCAAGGATGCGAGTTTATTTGTTTTTTTTTTCCCCAGGGGTGATCGTATCAAAATGATGGTCCTAGAAGATCGAGAGAGGGTGCATTCGAACGGGTTTTTAAAAATTTCTAGTTCCCTATTTAAGTGACCAAAAAGATTGGAGGGTAACTGGTTCCCCTCCCACGCCCATTTTTCCCCGAAGTTATCGGATCAAAATTTTGAGATAGCCCTTTTGTACAGTATAGTTTAAAGATCAGATAACTATGTCTTTAGGGGTAAAATGACCCCCACAGTCCATGGGAAGAGGCCTGTCAGTTATAAAATTTGTCCATTGTTCACGTATAGTATTTATTATTGGTAAGTGTACAGACATTTTCCAGGGCGGAATTTTGCTGTGGGGGTGCATTTCCATGGAGAGAAGCTTCCTTGGGGAGGGAAATTACCAGGGGGTGAATTTTCCAGGAGATATTTTATACTGGGGGGAATTGACAGAATTCCTATACGAAATTCTTTTTAACTGTCTTAAATTCTCTTTGACAACTCAGTTTTTGCAACTGGAGATCTTTCGGGGGTTATTTTTCGCATGTTTTTATTTCCGGGAAAAGATTTCCACGGAAGGGGGCATTTCCGGGGCGATCAAGAAACCGATGAAAAATTCAAGTCTTTCAAAATAAAGTATGCTATGGAGAATTTTTCAGGCTGAATCGTCCGCAAGAAATTTTACGGGGGGATTTTCAGCGAGGATGGAACTGCCTGGAGGGACCTTGCCGGGGTGTGCACTTTAAGTTGGATGAAATTTCCACGGAAGAGCTTCCCATGAGGAGGGGGGTATATTTCATGGAGGGTGAGCGAGATTTGCCGGCATTATTTGAAAAACGATAAAAAATTAAATAAAAAAACAAATTTTTTAACTAAAAGTAAGGAGCAACATTAGAAATAAAAACGAACAGAAATTATCCCGTATGTGAAGGGTTGTCCACTCCTCAATACCGTGCTCTTTACGCTAAAAATTGACTGTTTGTCCCATTTTTTTAAGAACGGCTACTAAAACACAGGGTCCATTTAATTAGACTAGGAAGTTTTTTTAAAAGTGCAATATTTTAAAACAGCTCTAGCGTAAACAGCAAGGGAAAAGAGCTGAGGATGAGGCAACCCGTCATATATGGAATAATTTATGTTCGCTTTGAGTTTTAATGTTGCTCCTATTTTCGGTTAAAATAACTTCTTTTTTTTAATATCTTTAAGGGGAATATCTGCCAAGAAAGTTCTTCAAAAATGTATCCAGCTTCAAATTGGATATAAAGGCTCATTTTGGGGTGAGAAAGTAAAGCCCCCCTCTCATCTATGTACGTGCTATATTTAGAATACGTTTCATATTGCTAATAAATTACTTTCAAACAGTTCGTGGCAACGAACTGTAAGTAAGAAGCGACCCGGCTCAATAATATCTGAAACTCTAAAAAACTTGAATCTTTGATACCAATAGATGCATCAAAAGAATTTCATTTTTATGCTGATTTCTAGTATATCAGTTTCATCAAGTTTAGTCTTACCGATCAAAAGCTAAAGCGGGGGCTGAATTTCCTCTTACTTAGAAAAATTATATTGTCGAAGCATTGTTATACGAAAGTTAAATTTGAAAAGTCTGGGTTGAGGGGGGTGTTACTTACCTTCATTTGTCAGTTAAACTTTGACTTGATATTAGAAACGAACAGAAATCAATTAAAATTTTATTTTTTAGTTTAGAGTTAATTTTTTTTTTCAAATGAAAACCAAGAGCGATTTTAAACGACTGAAATACTGAAATCATAACTGAGTTCTGCGTTCAGACCCCCGAAGAAACTGCAAGGTATGTTTATATTCTGTCCGGTGTCAAACAAGGACTTGTCCTGTCCCATTTACTTTTTGTTCTAGCAATTGATTAAGCACTCCGAAGTTGCACGGGATTTTAAATCCAAACCTATCACATATAATGATCAAATCTTAACTATACCGCTAACACAATCTTAATGGGAGCAAACAAGGGTAGGCTCCAGACTCTTCTCAGCGTAATCCGAGAGAAAGCGAGTTTTTTAAATTGAAAATCAACTACGAAAAAACAAAAAAGCACGGCAACTAGCAGTCGCCAGTGGGCATAGAGTGAGGAGATGAAGAAATAGAGCAGGTATTGGATTTTTTACTTTGGAATTACAGTCTAACGAGCTGGGATTCAGCAAAAAGCAGGTGCAGTCTAGAGCTGGACAAGCCAATGTTTAATCGAATAATGCCAATTAGGTAATTGAAAAAGAACTTTCTGAGACTGAATAAAATGGGTTGAATCTCCCCAGTATACAGAATTATTTCCTTTTATTTTATCTTTAATTTTACTATTTACTTTAATTCGAAAAAAATTACTTTTTACTTAATTTATCATGAACTTCTCTTTTAACCTGTAATCTAGGACTATTTGATAGTCGTTGATGGGAGCACTGATGCTTGTAGCTACATAGTACAGCGTTATTGAGCAAGCCTCATAACTTTTATAATATAATTAGGAATCAATATTTTAAAAAAAGTAAGCATCAAAGAATACGCGGAACTAAAAGCATTATTTAAAATTCTATATAAGCACCAGCATTCGCCTGCAGCTTCTCAAGCCTCTAGGGAATCGCATGAGCTAAATTTCCGAGTAACTCTTGCGGGATGCCAGGAATAACTTATTGCAGTCTTGCTTCTATTTCTTCTCAAGTCTTCAGTTTTGAAGGGTACACTAGTTACTTATAGAATAATAAATACACAATCTAGCTACACTAATAATAATAATAATAATAATAATAATAATAATAATAATAATAATAATAATAATAATAATAATAATAATAATAATAATAATAACAGCTAGAACGGATTTCTGCCATGCCAATATCCAAGAAGTCCTGAGAAAATCAGCGAATATGCATCCCTCAAGCGTTAAGCATTCTTATAAAATTTATTAATCAGTAAGTGTTATCCAAATTGTCAATAGAGGTAAATTTCAATTTGGTCAACTTCCATAGTTTTCACAACCCGTTTTTCACCACCTGGTAATGTCCTAAAAGAGAATAAATTTCCGTTTTTCCCACCTAAACTGTGAGGTCCTCTTAAGCAAAATGCCCAATCCGGTGCGTTGACTGAGCCTATATCCGACAGGTCTTTTTAAAAGGCGTTTAAGCCTAGCCTAGTACCTTAACAGCTTCAAATTCAAATGTCTAAACAATAGAGTATTTTAAAGTATTCAGCTGTTCATATATCCTAATCAATAATAATATAAATCATTCTAATCAGTAAGGGTCAGTTAAGATAAGTTTCTGGATGATGTTCTTACTTAATACTATGTATTAGTGTAGTAATAATTAGTCCTACTCACATTTCCATGACTCTAAGAATTCAAAACCTCCTAAAAAGTTCATTAGCCATTTTCATCTTAAAATAGCCTATGTAAAATAGACCTTAAAAATTACCTTAAAAGTGCCTAAAATAGAGCTTAAAAACGCTACACTTCCATGAAACTCTCTTCAATTACCCTTGAAATATTCCGAACGTGATATAATATGTGTTCGACGAATTTCAAATATTGGTTGCGATTTACAGAGCAAGACTTAAATCAACAAATTTTACCTCTCTTAAAGTACCATAAACTTAGTAACATCTCCAATAATGGAATGCTTTATAAGAATGTAATATAACATTCTTAAGTGTCTACAAAATCCATCAAAGGAAAGAAGTACTATTAAAGCGTGTTTGGTTAGTTGGAGGCCTAATTCCAACAGTGAAATAATCCTAAGTCATATATCTTTTTATATTTCTTGCTCCTATGTTGCAAATGAGGTTCAATAACAGTCTTGTTGTTACCTTTCAGTTGTGGTAATTGGTCTTGCCTTCCAGTTTATTGAAAACGTATTACTAAACTTTTAATTTGTTATATACATACTCAACTGACAAGGCCACTGAAGTGCACTGTACAAGTTCTTAGCATGATTTAAATTACGTAAAAGCTGACAATTAAGGAAAGCAGCATAACTATGTATTCGCTATAAAAAGAACCTGATTCACTTTCTTTTTCAACACTTCTTCATACGCTCGAGCCTTCAATCCTTTTATGCTTGTTTTCAAAATGTCACAATACCCTTTGTTGGTTTTTTAGTTTTATTTTTGGGGAGTTTTTTTTAGCCTATGTATATTCTCATCGCTCCAAAATCGTCCTTTTACTTTAGCTTTATCAGTATGGCTTAATTTTCAATTCACATTAATCAATTTAAGCACACCCATATGATTTCGTATATATATATATATATATATATATATATATATATATATATATATATATATATATATATGTATATATATATATATATATATATATATATCATCTCTTTAAACAAGCAATAAATGTATTTATATATATGCATATGTCAAAATATTTTCACAAAAATAATATTTCTCAAAAACAGCTCCATATTTATATTGAAAATTAATATTTTCTAAAAAAAAACAGCTCCATATTTTTGGGGGGCCGGGGAAATTGGCAACCTGGGATTTTCTGGCCTAAGATAACGATCTATATAGGTCACCAACTTTTGTGAAACAACCAAACAATATAGGTCAAACAACTTTGGTCCTCAGTTTTATAGATTATGAGCAAGCTTTTGATTCTCTTGATAGAGGAGCTTTAGCAAAGGGCTTAACCTTGTATGGTATACCAGACAAATACATTAAAGTGATTAGTGCTATGTACGAGAATAACACTGCTGCGTTTAAGGTAGGCAATGAGGTTAGAAGCTGGTTTTGTATTAAATCAGAAGTTAAGCAAAGTTGTTTTTTATCCCCCTTTATATGGATCATTTTGATGGACTTTGTCTTAAGGAGCACAGGAAAGGCAATGGGAGACCAGTCAAATGAGGAGGAAAAACTCTCCTGGACTTAGACTATGCTGATGATTTAAGCATCCTAGATGAAAATGTGAGCAAAATGAATGAGCTTTTAGGGGTTTAGCGAGTCCAGGGTGCTAGATAGGTTTGAAAATTAATGTTAAGAAGACTAAGTCACTAAGGCAAGGAATAAGTGAAGATGAAAAGGTGACGTTGGGTAACGAAAAGATTGATCAGGTGGGCAGCTTCACTTACCTTGGTAGTATTACTAGTAAAGACGGTGGTGATACAAAAAGTAAAAATGGCGGTAAAGACGGTATAGTAAAGACGGAAATTGCCTACAGATTCTTCTGGGTACCCGGCTGAATGACCGTATTTCAAACAGTAGGCTTTACGAAAAACGTGGTTCAATCCCGCTTTCTAGGGCTATAATGAAAGAAAGGTTGAAATGGCACGTTCTGCGGATGAAGGATGACAGATTGCCGAAGACTGTCCTTCTTGGCCTACCTTCAAGAGCTAAACGGAAAGCAGGTCGTCCTCTTATGTGAAGATGTCATAAAGAAAGATTTAAAGGAAATGGGAACTTCCTAGGAGGGTGCAAAGATGGAGGCTTTGAACAGATTGGGATGGAGGAAGATCATGCGTAGCTGTGTTGGCCTCTGGCGGCTTGGTACTGCGGTCAGTCTTGAAAACATACCGTAAACTTATTTATAATTGTTGCTTGTTTATATGATCGTTGTCTAAGAAACACTGCAGAAGAAAATAAAACCTAGCTCAGCCTGATACATATAAATATATATATAATATATATATATATATATATATATATATATATATATATATATATATATATATATATATATATATATATATATATATATATATATATATATATATATATATATATATATATATATATATATATATATATATATATATATATATATATATATATATATATATATATATATATATATATATATATATATATATATATATATATATATATATATATATATATATATATATATATATATATATATATATATATATATATATATATATATATATATATATATATATATATATATATATATATATATATATATATATATATATATATATATATATATATATATATATATATATAAGTGAGTTTGAGACGCTAATCACCTTATTATTTTTGAATGACAATACATTTTTATCATGTACCGCTAATTTATGAAGCGATCATGCTAGCGTACGGTTTTGTTTCCTCAATTTGTAGATATTTATCAAAATTGTTTGAACAATTTTTGCAATACCTGGAAAGGATTGATTCTAGATGGCAGTATATACTCTCTATTCAACTTAACCTGTAAACATATAATTTGGAAGTTAAATGGCACAGACACCAGAGGTGGTCAACACTAAAAGTTTAATAAGCACTAATAATTTTATCCATTGCTGAAAATCCTTTAGCATCAGAAAAAGATAAAAATTGAGTCCTAAAACTCATCAATGAGACCAAGAGACTACAGACCATGTAGATAAATTTAATGTATTTATTTTTGGAAAGGTATTAATATTTAGATTTCAGCTCCAGCCATGTTTACAAACTT
Organism: Artemia franciscana; assembly: GCF_032884065.1. Classification (NCBI taxonomy): domain Eukaryota; kingdom Metazoa; phylum Arthropoda; class Branchiopoda; order Anostraca; family Artemiidae; genus Artemia; species Artemia franciscana. The sequence continues at coordinate 48,649,696 of NC_088869.1, forward strand.
AACTATTTATTATACTATTGGTATAGCTGATATATTTTTCAATTATTCATCTTTTCTATTTATTAGCTACAGTCTAATTTTTATTATTTCTTATTGTGCTTTTTTTGTATTTAATCATCTTTGCAATAAAACTGTTCCTTTGTTGATTGATACTCCCTTTCTTATTAATACCACTCTTTTATTACTAGAACAGTTGATTCCAGATTCAGTGTAAAAAAAAATTTACTTCTCAAATATCGCTTTAAATTGCTCCTGTTGTTTGCTAACATAAATTCACATTTGTCCCCATCATTCTAAATCATAAATTGCTTTTGAATTTTCCCAGCCCAAGGATATAAGATTGGAAAAAAGAAACCAAAGTTCCATTTGTTCCCACTAAATTATGCATTCTTATTAATACTTCGTACAAAAAAGAGGCGAAAGATACTTAATAAAATGAAAAAACAGGGTTGAAAGCATAAGAAGAACTCATTTTGGATGATAAGAATTTTTCTTCTGTGGACATTTTTTTAACCATAATTTCTTATAAGTGGAAAAAAACTATACCTCTGGAATATTTTAACAAATATTAAAACCTAACACGCAACTAGTCATTCAGCGTTTCCCCTACTTGTTCTTCGAGTTTAGAGTTCGTTTGCAAAATAAAACTGTTAAAATATAGCAACAAAATCTGTTGAAAAAGAAAAATGGAGAGATATGAACAGTAAAATAATTTCATAAATAATTATAAATAATTATATAATGAATAATCAAATAGAAAAACAAGTTTTTTTAAATGAAAGTAAGGAGCGACATTAAAACTTAAAACGAACAGAAATTACTCCGTATATGAAAGGGGCTTTTCTTCCTCAACGCCTCCCTCTGTGCGCTAAAGTTTGACTCTTTCTCTTAGCTCTACTTTTTAAAAAAAGGAAAAAACTTTAGCGTAAAGAGCGGAACGTTGAGGAACAAAAGCCCCTTTCATATACGGAGTAATTTCTGTTTGTTTTAACTTTTAATGTCGCTCCTTACTTTCATTTAAAAAAACTTGTTTTTTTATTTAATTTCTGGACGTTTTTTATTTCATGCATGTTTTGATCTTGGCTCTCCGCACATAAATAATTAAAACGAAATTTGCATATTAATTTTCTTTTTGGCTAAATGGCTTTCTCATAGTTTTAATCGGAAGATTTTGAGAAAAAAGGAGAGAGGGAGGAAGCCAAGCTGCCCTCTAATTTTTTGATTACTTTAAAAGGCAACTAGAACTTTTAATTGTTTTACGAATATTTTCATTAGTAAAAAATATACATAATTTACGAATTAACTTACGTAACGAACTTCTATATTTGTATATTTTTATTGCGTATATGAGGGAGTTCACCCCTATTTGATACCTCGCTCTTAACACTAAAGCTTAAATTCTGTCCCGATTCCTTAAAAATGACCCTTGAATCACAAAGGACGTAGAATAAATAGTTGAAATTACTAAATATACTTTCGCGTAAAGAGCGAGGTATTACGAGGAGGTAAACCCCTCATATGCACAATAATTTCTCCTCGTTTTAAGTTTTAATGCTGGTCCTCACTTTCAGTAGAAAAAACTTCTCATATTTATTTTTTCCTTGTTTTTTTAAATAATGCAAGAAAATCCTGCGCCCCCTTCATTGAAAGTCTCTTCCCCCATGAGAAGTTTTTCCATGGAAAGATCCTCCTACGTAACCCCCCCCCCCTCCCTACCTCAACTCTCCCTCCCAAACCAAAAAAAAATCCCCCTGAAAACGTCCGTACACTTCCCAGTAACCATTACTATATGTAAACACAGGTCAAAGTTTGTAACCTGCAACCCCTCCCAGGAAGACTGCGGGGTAGTAAGTCGTCCCCAAAGACATAGTTATTAGGTTTTTTGACTATGGTGAATAAAATGGCTATCTCAGAATTTCGACCCGGTGACTTTTGGAAAAAATGAGCGTTGGAGGGGGCCTAGGTACCCTCCAATTTTTTTGGTCACTTAAAAAGGGCACTAGAACTTTTCCGTTAGAATGAGCCCTCCCGCGACATTCTAGGACGACTGGGTCGATACGATCACCCCTGGGAAAAAAAACAAAACAAATAAACACGCATCCGTGATTTGTCTTCTGGCAAAAAATGCGAAATTCCACATTTTTGTAGATAGGAGCTTGTAACTTCTACAATAAAGTTCTCTGATACGCTGAATCTGATGGTGTGATTTTCGTATGACTAAGATTGTATGACTTTTAGGGGGTATTTTCCCCTATTTTCTGAAATGAGGCAAATTTTCTCAGGCTCGTAACTTTTGATAGGTCAGACTAATCTTGATGAAAGTTATATATTTGAAATCAGCAATAAAATGCGAATTTTTTGATGTAGCTATTGGTATCAAAATTCCATTTTTTAGAGTTTTGGTTACTATTGAGCCGGGTCGCTCCTTACTACAGTTCGTTACCACGAACTGTTTGAAACGAAGACAGTACAAATATTAACCTAATATTATAAATTCACACAGGTTCTCTTTTATGAATTAAAAAAAGAATTTTGACACTAAAAACAAATTTATGAGAAAGTGCAGCAAAAATGAGTGAGATGTGCATAAAAAAGAAAAGAAGTAGAACAAGAAATATTTCTTTTAATTTAAAACCGAAAAAAAAAAATAAAAAAAACAAAGTTCCATTTGTTCCCACTAAATTATGCATTCTTATTAATACTTCGTACAAAAAAGAGGCGAAAGATACTTAATAAAAAGAAAAAACAGGGTTGAAAGCATAAGAAGAACTCAAATTTTGGATGATAAGTATTTTTCCTCTGTGGACATTTTTTTAACCATAATTTCTTATAAGTGGAAAAAAACTATACCTCTGGAATATTTTAACAAATATTAAAACCTAACACGCAACTAGTCATGCAGCGTTTCCGCTACTTGTGCTTCGAGTTTAGAGTTCGTTTGCAAAATAAAACTATTAAAATATAGCAACAAAATCTGTTGAAAAAGAAAAATGGAGAGATATGAACAGTAAAATAATTTCATTTAGTGAAGGCAACAAAGACAGTACAAATATTAACCTAATATTATAAATTCACACAGGTTCTCTTTTATGAATTAAAAAAAAGAAAAATTTTGACACTAAAAACAAATTTATGAGAAAGTGCAGCAAAAATGAGTGAGATGTGCATAAAAAAGAAAAGAAGCAGAACAAGAAATATTTCTTTTAATTTAAAGGTTTTAATTAATTACTTTTAAGACAAAAAGAAAATACTAAAATTAAATGTTTTCAATTTTGAAACATCGGGATTGGCCTTTTTTAAGTGATTTTCCTTCTTTTTCTGTAATTATACGAACTTTCTTCTGAACTAATAACTTGGAATGTTGAAATTCAAACTCAGAACAAATACATATCGGAATAAAAAGATGATTCTTTGATTTAACGTTATCAATATTTTAGGTCTTATGCTTTTTTTTATCAATAAGGATAGCTAATTAACTACCATTCATTACTACGAAGATTTTGATGTTGTTGTTTTTTGTTTTTTTTTTACTTCAACCAATAAAAAAAATGTTTGCGGAAAACTGGAAAGGGGTCTTTCCACCAAATTAGAACTCATATTGTCCCTATTAAGCGCCAAAACCTATTGGCAGGCAGCCAACGATGGGCCAGCACAAATTTTTCCATGGTTTTCCCTGCTTTGCTCTTTTTCCTTTGGTTTCCTCAAAAGTATTTTATAGTCCCCAATTTCCAGAGGGGCCTTGGCCCCCTACTGCCCCCCCCGCTCTTGCGGGCGTTCCTGACTAAAAGAGATTGGAGAAAATGTATGTGTTGAGCCCCTTGCCCTGCGCACAAAATTCCAAGGTCTGCCTGCCCCCTTCACTCACACACACATAAAACTTTTTCTGAAAGTTCCAACTGAATCTTGTACCTGAGAGATAAAAAGGGTAAAGCTACTTAAAACCACTTACTTACTTACTTACTTACTTCCGGCGGGAACCAGACGAAGAACTGTCCTGACGGGGAGCAATGGACTTTGGAATCATATTTGACGATCAAATCAGTCTGTCGGCTGCAGGTTCCTCAGCGATCTTCTGCCCGTTTCTGTCCAAAGTTTCTGTCATATCTCCTACCATGCCTATTGAAGCCTCCCTATGGCTCACGATTCACTTTGAATTTTTGTCAAATATTTTTTACCTGTCCTCCCCGATGTCGTCTCCAGGATGGTAATGTCTCGCGGATAAGGACGCCCCAATATATCGTATCTTTAGGGAGGCGCAGGGTGTGGCCAAGAAGATTGAGGCGATGTTTTTTGATGATAGAGAATAGTTCTTCAGCCTGGCCACAGCGGATTCTTACTTCACCGTTGGAAATTCTAGACCGTCTACTGATTCAGAGTATGTACTGAAGGCAGCGGTTATCAAACGCGTCCAGACTTCTTGCTTCTACAGCCTTGAGCGGTCATGTCTCGCAGGCATACAGTAGCAGAGTTCACACGGATGCCATTTAGACTCTGACTTTGGTCTTTGTCAAGATCTCACGTCTGGCCCACAGCTTCTTTTTCAGACTGGTAAAGACTCCCCAAGTCCTTGATATCCGGGAAGTAATGTCTTTACCAGCTCCAACGTCTGGTGTTAAAATAGACTCGAGGTACTTGAATTCATCGACGTTTTCAATTGGTTTGTCGTCCACGATTATTTGACGTGGAGCAGAATGGCTGATGGCCATCGCTTTAGTCTTGGAACTGCTTATGTTAAGTCCAATACGCTTCGGAAACCGTCGGCTGTGGTTTCCGATCCAGTCTATCGCGTAGTTGAATAATGTGGGCGATAGGAGGCATCCCTACTTGACACCAGATTCGACTGTAAACTTGAGAGTATCGTTACCCAAGAGACGGACACAGGTTTTAAAACTAAGCAAGAAATTCGTCAAAACATTATTACATTATGAGTCAAACAAAAGCTCACATGTTAGAGAGTAGTTCAGAAGTGGCGTCGCTTCATGAAAGTGCGAGGGGGAGGGGCTCAAAACGTATAAATCAAAACTCAGGTAAGATGGGGGTAAATTTGTCATTTTTTTCAAAGTTTTTTAATGAGCATATCAAAAAGGCATTCTTCAATGAAAATACACCAAAAAAGGTAATTTTCAAAATCTAGTGGGGATCTAGAGGAATACATGCCCCCCCCCCAAAATGACGTTGCGCAATGAGACAAACAAAGACCTGCTTGTCAGAGAATGGGTTCAGGTCTATTTGCTCGGGTCAGAATGGTCAGGGTTCAGGTCAGAATTGGCTCAAGTCACAATAACAGAACTGGAGTTTACTGACATAGCAAATTATTATATAAAATATTTTAGTAATGATCGAATTGGGTTGTCGAACGTAGAAAGTCTAACACAATTTTTTTAGTTTATTTTTAGCTAGAATAATTTGACCAAAGCTTGGCAGTTAATTACCGGTTCAATGAAGCCCAATTCAAATTCATGCTTAACTCTATATCAAAGCGGCATCATCACTCTCAGGCAACCAAGATTTTTTTTTTTATCAGATATCAAAATCGGTTTATTGGGGATTCTATCAGGAATCTTGTCAAGGTTAATCGAAAGTGATGATACCTAGAAATTAGTAAGGTTTATAAGATATTTTCTTACTGTAACTATTTCACTTTTTTCAGTGTAAACTTAAACACTCATGCTGATAAGAAGATGGCGCAAAATCTATCGTTTGAGCAATTGGACTCTCAAGCTAAAAGGTTGTACATGAACGAAAACGTGATGTCATTCGGCCATATTCAAATTTTCAAAAATATATTGTTGTTGTTTCACTTCAAATAAAAAATGTTGTTGTAATATCTTTTAGTTCTTGAATTCTTTCAATGCCAAAAGTAAGTTCGAATTTTGGCGATTGTGGAAACTTGAGATGTTCTTTTAAAGTCAACATAATGCAAATATGATACCAGAAATGGCTCTATTACTGTTTACGTAACTGCGCGTGGGAACAGAAAGGGCTTTAAGGAAGAAATTCGTTGAAGAGAATGTTTTATTGTTATCTTAGGATACTCAAAATTGCAAAGGGTGCAATTCTGGCTTTATCTTCTTAAGCTAAAAAGTTTGACTCTTTGTTGTCCACCATCTTAAAAATTTAAGTAACAATACGTGGTCCTCTGCTTAGTACAGGGTCCTTTGGAATGCACTGGTTTTCCGCCGAACAAAATACATTTGTTGCTCTGAATGGGAGGCAAAGGGTAGCTAATGAGCAATCTGGCCTAAAATCAAACTTAAAACGCCCATGAGTAATATATTTCTCGTATTTTAAAAGTAGCGCGGATCTCAAGTGCAGTATATAATGCGCTATAGGTACTTTAATAATTTGACCTGTTTTCTTGTTATTTTTAGTGTTTTTATTAGTAAGTCAAAATTAGTGTATTCCAAATATGTGTCAACATTTTTCGAATATAAGACTTAGCTGAAGAATGAATTATGAAATCTTTGGCAAACGGCCAGCTGTTCATAGCCACGAAATGAAATCATTTCAATGCCATAAAATGAAGCTGTAGTCTTTACTTGTTATGATTAAGTTCATTTTTATTCTAATATCAACGAAGAACTTCAGTAATAAATTACCGATAGTCGTTTCCACAAAAAAGTAAAACAAATATCAATAAAAGTGCAAGTCCTACACACAGAAATATCTCGTGAGGGGCTAGACTACTCTTTATACGCCTTTTTATTTCTCCAGAACCCTTAAAATAAACTTTTCATCCCGGGGAACTAAACCGCAGTACGGATATAAAGTGTTTTTGTCATAGTTTTCCATCCTGGTTTATGTAGTAAATAATATACTAATTTGTCTCACTCTTTCTCGTGGAACCTCTTGGGACCTTCTGCAGAGCCATACGTTTCTAAGATACTGTGGGCTAGACACTGCTATTGTAATAGGAATTTTGTCAAATATTTGAACACAAGGAAATATGAAGTTCAAACATGGGAAGGGGCTTCAGCCTTTCCACTATTATTCCACAGGCGTTCTTTGAGGGGTTTTAGAAAAGTTGGCTCCATTTATAGGGGGCTGGGATTTTAATTGTCAAAGCTGGAAGGCTAGTACTAAAACTGAACCTATTTCAAAACGGAAAAAGAGTTTATACAACAATGAAACTAAACTATCATCTGTGGTTGTTTCACTTTCTTATAACAGCGGCAATATTTTGTTCCCAATCTTTCTACTTTTATTCCAACTTTCTATCTTTCTAAGAAAGCTTTACTTCCAATGAAAGAAGATTTCTCATATTGAAGAAATTCTAGATGACTGAATCTTTCAGAACGAAACGCAAATTTGATTTTCCAAGTGGTAAGCAGTTTAACCTGAACAAAAGAAGTGGTTTATCCCTCTGAGATTTGACAAGTTGAATAAGAGATACAACTTGAGCCTTACAACGGAATATTTTAGCATTAAAATGAGGGGGGGGGTGTATTGTTGAATAAACTTAAACATTTTTATTCAAATTCGAACCTCCCAAACTTTGGAGTCTCCAAAATTTATGAAGGAAACTTGATATGTAAGCAACGATTTTGTGCCTAGCTTAATTTTTTCCATATTATAACATTTAAAAAATCATAAGGGTATGCTATAACAATAGTTAGCTATACTAAAACATTTGAGGGAGAGGTGCCAAATGTATTTTGAAAATAGGGGGAGCCCCATTATTGTTTCGATTCAATTCTTTTTTTTTAATTTATACCAAAACCAGGTACTTTTACAAATCTAGGGGGCTGAGTGTAATGCAGCCTCCTACCCTCACCCAGCCCTTATTGACACCTCTTATAGGTAACAAAACTATGTTTAACATTGCATTGCAGTTTAATAGTTAAAAATTTCAATTAAGTATGCTGCAAAAATATTTTAAATAATACATTTCATTTGAGAATGAATATATTAGCATGTGCTAAGATAATTGATATCTTATCTTAGCAATTTTCATTGTTTAAGTTTTTCAAGTTTTTATTCAGTTTTTTATTCAAGCCTGTGTTTTTCTTTTTGGCTTTTTCTTTTTTGAAAAAAATTAGCATTATTCTACAGTCTCCGCCAAGTATAAAGTTTGAATGTCCGGCTCCTCCCCTAGAACACAATTCTAAGATTTATTTTCAATTTTACTCATAATTTCGTATTTTTTAAATATACTATAAATATTGTGGACCCCTTTTCTAATTTAACCTCCCTCTGCCCTCACCAAACTCTTACTACCTACTATGAATTCCTAAGTACATACACGTAACGTCTTATAAAATATCTCGGGAGTATTTGAGTTGATAGATAAGTGCTAGAAAAATCCGTATCGCAAATTTTAGCTGCAACTAGTTACTTCGAAAAAAAATTGAGTTCCTCGGCAAATCCAGGCTCAATTTTCCAACCATCAATATACTAGAACATGGGTAGAAAACTTATCCCACAGAGAGTAATTATTCCCACTTTTTTTCCTTTTTTTATTACTATTAAAACAGCAAAATCTACAAAGTTTCAACTTTTAAAAATGAAATGATAAAATCAGACACATAGTAAGGAATAAGCTCCAAAAATGTTGGCACTGTAACCATAAATAGCTAAGTGTCCGTAGATTTTGCAGATGAATGCTTTCCGGTGTTAAAACATAGCCATTGTACCTTGCCAAATTTAATGAGAATATTTTGGCAAGAAGTAGAATATTAGACAATAGTTACGTTCATTGCGTTGATAATGAAATTACTTTTCATTGTTATACTTGTAACCTGGAAACAGGTTAAAATGGCAAAGAAATATTCATCACGGACAAGAATCTATTGTTCCAATAGATCTGCTCATCCTAAATGCTGGGAGGAAAGGGGCTAGATATTTTTTTTCCTGGAGGGAAAGGTCTAATGTCTTTACAATTAACTTTGTTCCAAATATTTGAAAATTCCGATGTTTTTCATAAAATTTACCGAAAATAGTTGAACATAACCACCACAAGGCGTTAGACAAAACTCTTATACACAAAATCTAAAAAAAAAGTTATATATTAATGCCAAAAAATCTATGAATAAAATTCATTAAATTCCGGGGTTGTGTCCCTACATAAGTTTCAGGTATTTATTAATGCAGGACTAATTCCTTTTAATGCAAATTTAGTATAATTCTTCCCTTTTGAGTTTCCCATTTTTTAAAAATGAAAGTATTTATATGAAGAGTAAAGAGAAAATTTTAATAAAACCAACCCATTGAATGAAGAAATGAAATCTTATGACCAATAGGTCAATGAACGACAAAACTAAACTCAAAACGAAGACAAATCACCCTAACTTAGGGTAGTGGTACCACCTCTTAAGCCCCCTATAAGGCTAAGGCATACATTGGTACCCACCAATAGATTTCTTGCTCACCATATGATGGTCAACGATCCTGCGTGACACTCCTATGAGAGGACACTCATAAAAATTTGAAAGTCAAATCAATTTTAAAAGAGAAAACAACAAACGCCATCTAGCAGCTCCTTTCTGTTTTTAGCGCAGCCGCTTAAGCAGTGTAGCTTCATCAGACCCTAGGTTGAATGAGCAGAATCATTTTTGTGTTGCTATACATTGCAGTATTGTCAAAGTTTCCACAATTAATTACTACAGTGCTGCCGACTTCGAACTAAGTATAACGTTCACCGTGTTGTCAATGTGTGGTCTTGTCACTTCAAGGCAGTTCTATCCCACTTTTCGGCACTTCTAGTGCCATAGAAAGTTGTTAGAGTAAATGTTAGGGTTGCTTTTCTCATTTTTTACAATTCTTATTGTTTTTTAAAATATAGTTCTTTTTTCTATGAAAGTGAATCCAGGGTGTGAATTTGAAATATTTGGTATATATTCGTACCATAGATTCACTGTCTTTATTAGACACTATTCACTCCCCTTTTCGCGTTTATTTGCTTTGTCTTTAAATGGAAGGAGAGTGTGGACTAAAAAATGATTCGTATTCAAATTGCATGTACAATCATATTTTTCGATGAATCTTTAAAACAAAATTCTGCTGGTCAATATGAGTGTTTGTGAACCTTGGAAGAGTATTAATGTCATCAATGCAACAAGTATTAAGGCTAAATTCTGCTTTATCTGGTTACTACTAATCCCACTTAAAATTGCACTGCAATGTTTCTTTTCTTTAATGTAAAATTAAAAATTAAACAATATCGACCAAAGTGAAGATTATTTATCAAGGACGTTTCAATATGCATTTTATTTGAATACAAACAACAGGATACTAATACTAGCACAGCTACGAACTCTCCAAAATATTGGCAATAAGAAGCCAATAAATTGTTAAACAATTTTTCTACTGTCTGTGCTTAAAGATTTTGCTCTGGTCCACACAGAGGATATACCCTATCCAGCTTATCTACTCTGTAATTGGCTTCAGGCCACTAAATCCATCACTGATAGCGAATATACCTCTTATCCTTGAGTCCTCCATGAGTCCTTACTCATTAATCTTTGTCCTGCATTTAATACTGATAAAGAGCCTCAGTATTTCAGTACTTTTTCAAGCCATTATGGCCAGTTATGGCATGTGTAGAAAATTAATAAAGGTATATATGTCTAAAAATATGGATTTAAATCTTAGATTTTGAATAAAAAGCCTGTTGACGCAGCCTTTCAAAAAATTAAATCACAATCACAAAAGTTTTTATTCACTCAACCTAGCGGCCGTTTGTTTTTAAAGGTGACTCAAAGGGATTCATCTGCAGAATTCAGCAATATATCGTATGATAATTTGGTTTCCAGGCTTAGCTTTTTTCACAGCTCTAGTCTTTGTTTTTTATTCATGAATTTTCAATCATCACTTCTCAGTTCGAATACTTTTCCCTTGTTTTCCTTGTTGTTTTTGTGTTCGCTGGTTTAATTTTTTCTTCGTCTTTTTCTTTGATTGAATGGACTGACAGAAAACACCAGCCCAAAATATATTTTATTTCTTTCGCTATTATTATTCTTATCCCTTTTTAATCTTATATTGTTTTCTTGTATTGTTTATGGAAAATTATGTATTTATACCTATTCTTTAGGAGTTCGAAATTCTGCATAAGTGAACATAACATATAAAGAGATTTCCAAGTAGTGTTTCCCACATTTATTTTATGAAAATGCAACACCCAGCAATATGAAAAACTGACACCCCCCCCCCCATAAAATGAGAACAAAAGTAGACTCCAGATCTCAGCAGGGAGGCCAATGTTTTTCACTTTAGTTAAACAGTTCTCCAAAGAAATGTTTTGATAGATTGCAAGAGGAAAGCTGCCTCCACTTGGAGAATGTGATACATATTTTTATGGACAAATAGAAAGAAATGGCAAGAAATAAAAAACGCTGCAATGGTACATACTGTTGAAGGTCTAGAGGAAATATAATACTTTCCAGGGAAAAATACATCCACAAGGTACAAAACCTTTGCCTAAAAGCTCTAATACCATAGCCTCACATAAGAACATAGTGATAAAATTGAAGTTCCACAAAATAGGGCCTTAAAATCGGGTTAACTTAAAACTCGCCTACTGAAAAACTTAATATTTAAACTCGGCAAAAAGGCATAACTAGGGATTACACACTTTACGCTTTCGCCGTGAGGCGATGACTTACGTCATGGTTGAAATTCTATTTCTAAGATTTTATAATTCCGACAAAACCCATCCTCCCAAAGACATCAGCGGCACCAGTTCCTGGAGGTGGTTCATTCACCCCTATTTTCTCCCCTTCTCTAGATTTCCGAAAATACTTTTTTTTAGTATTTTCGTTGAAAAACACCCTTTTTAGCATTGTGATTGAAAAAAAGCGAAATTTCCCCCTTCTCAACCCCCTCCCTTAACAATTTCATGAATTGGTGTCACTGAAATTCACGGAACAAAACTGTACTAAAATCTTCCGTACTTAGCCAAACCATAACAAGAGATATTCCATCTTCTCCTTTGTAAATAATTATGTGTTCATTCTTCTCTTTTTATAGTCTATCTTTAAATCTTTGGCATTTATAGAAAATTTTCAATTTATTTTAATATTATCCTTTTGATTTTGATGATTAGCGATTTTTTTTTCTAATATCGGGCTATTAGTTCTCAGAAGATTGACTTGTCTCACGAAGAACTGGAAGCTCAATATTATTGTTAAAACTTCTTTTTTGACTTTGTTTGCGTGCTTTTTTTCTCGTTTTTTTTCTGTGACTTAGCAGTCCTTTTTTTCTTTCATCAAGAAGTAATAATTCGAAATTTGTTGTAAGTTGACCTATTCGTTTTTTCTACACAATTATCCTTTTTTAAAAAGAATGTTCTTGATTAAAACGAAGAAGAAGAAAGGAATTAAACTTACCATGAACATCCAGATAAAACCACGTTCCATTTGATTGCCTACTCTTCGGTGGTCTATTCAGTAACACTACTTTACATTCATACCAGCCTTGGTCGCTTTCTTTTATATTAGTAATATTGAGGCTAGCCCATCCATACCCAGAATTTTGATCTAGATGACTCACTCTATTCATGAATCCAGATGCTGAATGAGTGGGATACCCGTCATACCAAATATAAACAGGAACATCTAACCCCTGAAATAAAAGGAATTAAGTAATGTTATATAAAGGAGACATTTTGAAAGAGCTGGTACTTAAGAAAAAAAAAATGAAAAATAGAACTACTCTATTCCAGTCAACACAACATATAGCCTTCGAACGGAAGAGGGCTTCCAGAAAAAAACGCCATTTTTCAAAATCACACTATTGTAGATAAATAACTAAATAAGTCCATAGGTTGTGAATAAAATTCAATCAAATATGAATTAAAGCAGAATGAATGCTATAATTGAAATTTCAATGTGGGAGGGGTGAAAATCCCAGATATTCAGTTACCAAGCAGCCATCGCTATCAAAGCTGAAGTAAAATATATCAATGACAAATTATCCCTCTGGAAAAACTATAGGCCCCTTCAAAATATTGTCAAAGAAAGCAAGGGCGCCCGCAGAAAATTTTATAGGGGGGGGGAACAGACACTAGAATAACAGTGATGGGTGGGGGCCAGGAAATATATTTTGTCGGGCACAAGATGATTGCCCGACAAGGACGAACTTGGGCAATCTTTCATCCTTCATCCGGAGAACGTATCTTAGCCATTTCAACCTTTCTCTAATTATAGCCCTAGAAAGTGGAATTGACTCACACTGTTTTTACAGCTTACTGTTTGAAATACAGTCAGTCAGTCGGATGCCCAAAACAATCCATTGGCAATATATCTGAATAGCATCTAACAAATCATCCTCCGTTTTTCGGAGCACCCTTCAGAACCATACCTCATCATTATCATCACTTTAACTTCCAATATTCTAATCTTCTTTTTAATTATTATGCATTATTATGTATTGAATCTTAATCCATTATGTCCAAAACTCAGAGTAAAAGGAAATCACACTCAACCCACAATTACGGAAAGATTTATTGCTTTGCAATATTATAACAGTCGTATAATGTCTTTATGTAATTTCCTAAGCCTCAGAATATGCTACAGAACGAGTAGAGATAGGAACTTAAAAACAGCTTCAAAGAGGATATTTTAGGCTCCGATTTCAGTCCTGGAAGCTTCATTTATCTACCTTAGATAAACAGATTTCCAAGATCTCAAAAGCCTTTAAAGTGGGATTTTGTCAAGATCTTTATATTTCTATGGGCCCATACTCAAAACTCACCCTGCGTGCACAGATACTATTTTTTTATTTTATAATATCCATGTAAAATATAACCCTTTCATAACAGGACAATTCTCCCCATCGAACTGAGATCTCTTATATTTTCTTACTATTCAGTTGTCAAATTGTCCCTCTTTCTTTCGATACCCCAATTCAACAAAACTGTTGAACAATAGAATCGTATCAAATAGTTCGTGATAATGAACTGTAAGTAAGGAGCAACTCGTGACAATATTCACCAAAACCAAAAGCAGAGTTTAGATGACAGTTGACACATCCGCAAAATTGGCTTTTTATCCTGATTATAAATATTTAACATTTACTTAGTTTATTATTATCCATCAAAAGCTACGAATCTGAGAAAATTTGCCAGGTTTTCAGGAAAAAGGGAAACACGCCCAAAAAAACAAACGATCTAAGTGAAAATGGCAGTATTAGATTCATCCTATCAGAAAACCATACCGTAGAAGTTTCATGCTCCAATTTACAAAATGTGTTTTTTTTTTTTTTAAGAAACATCGTAGGTGCATGTGTATTTGTTTTTATTCTTTTCCCGGGTTAATCGTGCCAAACCGAATGTCCTAGAAAATTGGGAGAGAGGGCATTCAAACATAAATTACGTTTTAGGTGACAATAAAGATTGTGTCAAAAGTGTCGTTTTCCACCATTCTTGGTACCAAACTACGACTTTGTCCTAAAGAAAACCAATTTGCAATCAACTTAAAATTCTGAGGAGCTATTCGATTTAAAAGTATCAGAAAATTACATTTATGCTTCCCAGTTGCAGAGGAGGTAATGCCACATGGTGGCAGTACTAGATTTAATCAAGTTCATTCACTTTTTTTCATGAGATTACATTTGGTGATGTGTAATTGCGTATCAGCTATCTTGAAGCGTGGGGGTGTGTCATCGTTTAATCAGGGGTGGGGGAAAATACCTAAAAGAGCACATTTAATGCCCAGAAAGCTAACTCTCCAATAGCCTTCAGATAAATGTAGAAAGAGTTAGGGGTGAAGTAGGAATTAATTAAAATATTTCTCTATGTAGTATAAAATATTACATTCCCATTTCTACTGGCACTGAGGTGGAAAAGGTGAGGTGGGCCATCATGAGCCCTGTCAGAAAATTTCTTTCGGGGTGGCAAATGCTACTAGGAACCTTGTTTTCATTAATTTTAAATGATAATATTTCTATTTATATGAAATATTTCAATGTATTTAAACATATGTATACAATGTGCTTATAGATGAGAAAATCCTATTGTAGAGGCTGTGATGGCTTCCACCGCGTAGAAGATCAAAAGTCACACAGAATTTGCGAGTGAAACGGTTATTATGTTTGGAAAGAATATACAAAAGAATTCACTGAGTAGTGTGTTCACCTTGCCTCTATTTAAGTAATGGAAACTCCTCGAAATTTACCATAAATTTAACGCTAGACAAAAATAAAGAAAACGAACTTAAAATTAAACAACATTGGTTAAGCAAATACTAAAAAAGTAATAACAAACTACGTCTAAGTTAAGACCACAACAAAAAGAAACGGATATTGTCCATTAAAGGCTATAAATTTTAAATAAAACAACGAATATCTGAGGGATAATTATTTTTCAAACCACAACATAAGTTTGATCCAGCAAAAAATGTTAACCAATTGCATTCCCAAAACGTTCAAGTATTGTTAGTATCCTAAATTATTTATTGCTTAGTATTGTTTAACCGAGTAAGCCAGACAGACATAAAAATTTATATCAAGAGGGAGCGATATTTTGGGAGGTCTAAGTTCAAAAAATGCACTCAAAAGAAAACCCGCATGAAAAATATAAGAGGGTAGATGGAAAATCTCGCGATTTTGAGGAAGGGATACGGTCCAGCCATCGGCCACGCACGTGTCCCAAATCACAGACAATAACCTAAGTAAATTAACCAAAAATTAAACTGAAGCAAATGAACTAACAGCTAATAAAATAGGAATAGTATATAGAAATAGGAATAGGAAAAATAACAGACACAATTTTAGTAGGCCTACTACTTATTAAAAATTTCAATAATTTCATACTTTACTGGATACACTGAGTATCAAACACTTGGGGAGGAGATGGATCTTTCCGGCTTTCGTCCCCAGTCCACAAATCATGAAATTTATACAGTCTTACATATTATTCTATAAAAATATATAATCGGTTATTGTTCATAGTATTTTCGAAGCGCGTCCCCTCTCACCCGAAACTAATTCCTAAGCAAGCGCCCAAATTAGAATACGGTAGAAAATGAATATTATTTATTTGTGCTTAACAGAAGTTTTTTTTTCTGACGGTTTAACAATTAGAAGCCGTTATGAGAAAAGTTTCTAGTAAGTAAAATTACTTCGCGCATTTCCTTTATATGCAATATCAGTAATACATACGATAACGAGTTTCGTTATATGGTTTGCTTTCTCATACAAGTATATATCCACATTTTTAAAAATTCAAGACAACTAGTTAACAAATGTGGTAATTTTAGAGGGTATGTTAGAAAAAACTCTGGTAACCTTCGACTAGAACTTATAAGTATGTATAAGTGTATATAAAACTTATAAGACCTAAGCAATTGCCTTATGTGCGCGAATCTCAGCCAAACGCTAACCTTCAGCTCTGAAGACGGTCATGAAGTTATGCAAAGAGTACATGAAGTGAGGGTCGTATCCAGAGGGAAGGGCTACCCGGTTTGACCCCCCCCCCCTGAAATTTGTGTCCGATCGGTAAAAAAAGTAACAAAATGCAGATAAAGAAATTTTTGATGCGTTTTGCAAGTTTTTTCCAAACATCACCCCCCACCCACGAGCGAAATTCCTGGATATGGTCTTGCCTGAAGTAGGAAGCTAAGCGGGTATTTTTCGTTGTTATATAATCAGGAAGCCTCATAAAAAGGTGAGGAATTGTATGCGCTGTTTTTGGGGGATGGAGGGGGAAACGAAGATACGTAGTTTCTGAAGTCCACCCTTCTTTGTCTCATGACTCGGAGACCGAATTAAAACTTGCCAGAATAGTTGTTTGCTTTTTGGGGAGTTGGAGAGAGGGCAAGAAACTTCAAATTTTGCGTTGGGGAAAGGGGGCGATTCAATAGGATTTTTTTATTTATTTGTTTGTCTGTAGCTTTTGAGTGAATAGATAATAAGTCGACCATAGAAACAAGTTCATAAGAAAATCAACAGAAAGGGACAAGCTCTTTAAGATCGATATAGGCTTTGAATCCCTGACCAGTAATTACCTATGACATACTTTTCGCCTCACCATGTATTTTAGTGAGAGCAGCTCAGCATTTTGTATGGGAAATAATGACCAAACCAGCATAAACGAGTGCATAATTCTAATCTAGATAGCTCTACAAGAGTACAAATAGCCGAGATCAAGATATAACAATCTTGACCAACTTCTAGTAAAACGAGGGGTGAACTTGCCTAGTCTGCCGTCAAGTAAAAGTTGTGCCCATTTCTTTGGGGCATAAGCTATATATTTCAATAAGAATCTGGAAGAGAAAATAACTAATCATACTTTCAGATATTATAAGCAGATTTGAATATTGACAAACCTTTTTCCAGGAGTAGAAATAAAACATTTTCTACCAATTTTCCAAAAATCAGATGTTAATTTTCATAGATATGATATATAGTCACGACTTACTATAATCCGATCTGTTTTTTTCTATGTTTTTATGTCTTCCTTCAGTACATATTTTTTTAAATCTTGGTTCATACTATTTTCTAGGTATTATCTTTCCTAGTTAAAGGATTTTGGGATTTGTTGTTTCATCTGACATTCTACATGTTTCAATAAATTAGTTAAAAATAAAAGAAACTAGCATACGTTGACTATTAGGTTGTTTGCCATAGTACAAAAATACACTTAAGCTGACTTATACCCAGTCAGGCCATTAGTTCCAGCTCCTTCACAAAAATATGCACACAAAAATAAGCTCCCCTCCAGCTCTAGTCCCCAAAAATACCCCCCTCCCCAAAAAAGCATATACAAGTGCTTGAGTTCTATGTCTACCTTATCGTCTAATCTTTGCTACCAGATAGGCAATCTGTAAAAATGGGATAACCCACTTGCACCATTTGTTCACAGAACGGTGCGTTGCGGACTGCCAGAAGATAAATAAAACAGTCAAATGTGGTTTCTTTTTTTTAAAAGTGGATGGCGACCGTCCGAATTTTAAATTTAGCTAAACTTGTCCTGTAGGAATCGATCCCTTTTATGACAGTTCTTCTGCCACATCTGAACAGCGATCAAACTGCTCATTATTGTGTTGTCACTTGAATAGCCCTTTGGGGGGTAGGTCCGACAATACAAGAAACTGATTCATCATTGGAGTCTAATCAACACTACCAATAACGGTTATTCAAAGCCCCGATTTCTTTGTCCCAGATGACTGATAATATGATTACAAGAATGATTGTCTCTCCAAAGATTGTTCACGCAATCATTTCTAAGTTCCCCTATCTTAGTTTCTATCACAATATAAGGAATCTAATCTAGAATGAGTAAGTACATCCCTTAGGAGGGCTACAAAACTATATTTTAAAATCGATTTCCTTTTCTAAAAATAAATGCTATAGCTTGTCAGCTATTTTGACTAAAATCCCAAAACCCATACAACATACATTAAAAGGGGAAACTTCAGATACAAAGAAAATTATAGCATTGGTCCTTCCTAGGCCATAGGAAAATACGGAGTTCTCGGACTTCGTCCACAAAAGAAACAGTGAAACGGCACATTTGGAGTGGGATATTCGATGTTTTAGTAAGTCAGGTAGAAGCTGCGACTTACTGAGAAGAATATCATTCATATTTTAGAAGTAACACATTTGTCATCAACAATTGACATTTTTCTATCCTACGAAGATATGAATAGGATTTCGGATGTTTTTATTCCTTCATTCAGAACTATTAGTTCCTATGCTTTTGCGACCCAGATTTTTAATTTGGATCACTGTTAATATCATCCGTAAAAACAATCTTTCTTTCAGGGCAGTAAAACCATCTTCAGGGAAAAAGTTCAGCTTCAGATAACAAAAATTTATGGGCATAAAAAAGAAAACCATTTATCAACAGAAAATATGTCAATGAACCGTGATTATACGACAGCGAAATCTAATTATTGGCACTGCTACAAATGCAAACAGAAATTCGGGGCCTTTTTATACAAATATTTCTGAGGCAACTCTAAATATTTTCAGGTTGTACCATGCTCAAATTGTGTAACTAGTTCAAATTGTAATTGCCATTTCAAAACTATCTTATACATTAGTGAGAAGCAACATGTACTATTTATTAAGCACCATAACAGCCAAAGTTCTTAATTTACAATGATTTATGTTTTTAATTTATTTATTTAAATTGTTAGTCTAATAATGTAATACTTTAATTATATTTATTATAGTTAATTTGATTATACAATTCAAATTACCAACCTAATTTATAGTAAACTAAAAATTTATAAAGTTTCAAAATTCAAGAAAAAGAGAATTTTAGGGCAGCAAATAAATGTACTTTCTTGTGCCTAAGAAGAGGATATACCAAGGAGTATATGGCTATGGTCTGGTGGCTCAAATCTGTTCGCTTTTGCCTTTAAAGAATGGTTTTCCAAGTGGTCTTGTTTGAGTAGCATTTCTCTTACTTAGCTTAGCTATGACCCTTGTTTAATAGAGGAATGGTGAATACTTTTCGAAATCCCTTTATTTTAAGATTCTTCGGATCTAATTCTTCTTTTGCAGGCTCACATTTCTTTTATTTTCCAAGTATTTGCTATGGCTTGGCTAATTACTTTTTTCATGCAAACTAGTTGATAACTTTTAGTTGTTCATATTTATGAAAATAACAGGCTTTAAATCTATATAAAGGAAAATTTTGCTCTGTTTTTCTTTTGGTATTAGAAAAAATTCAGAAAATATGGCGTAGGATCTTTGATCTTTAATTAATTAAAATTTCTGCGGGAAAAATTAAACTTAAGATATACAGCTTAATTGCTATTGGTGTCCTGGTCTTCAACTTATCATAGTTGAAAGCAAGATTATGTCATCCTTGGTAAAAATTAAATTTAAAAAAGACAAGTTTTTTCAATTGAAAGTAAGGAGCAACATTAAAATTTAAAACGAACCGGGATTATTTCGTATATGAGGGGGTTACACCTCCTCGATCTCTCGCTGTTTACACTAAAGTTTTTCAGAACTTTAAAAAAAGCTTCTTATACCAATTAAACGGTCATTGTGTTTCGGGAGTCCTTCTCAAAGGATTGAGACAAAAAAGTAAACTTTAGCTTAAAGAGTAAAATATTGAGGAGGGGGCAGCCCTGTCATATACGGAATAATTTCTGCTCGTTTTAAGGTTTTAGTGTTGCACCATACTTTCAGTTAAACAAATATTTTTTTTTATTTCATGTTTTTCAAATAATGCCGGGAAACCCACCTCCCCCTCCTAGGAATATTCTCACCTCAAACAACTCCTCCCCGGAAAGCTCCTCTCACGTAGGATCCTCCTGGGAAACTCCCAAGGGCAATTCTATACTTGCTAAAAATCCACCAGGAAATTACATACGAACAATTCGGTCTGGAAAACCGAACTTTCATTTAAGAACAAGACTTGTTTTTTTATTTAATTTCTGGTCGTTTTTCAAACCATGCCAGAAATACCACACTATAGATAATTTTCTTGGAGATCACCCTCCCCCAATGGAAAGTTACTCCTTTGGAAAATATCCTCATGGAGAATTTCCCCCGCGGAAAATTCCCCTTCCCCGGAAAATCCCCAGTTTTCCCTGGACCATCTGCACATTTAAAATTGAGTCGCCAAAGAGAAAGGAGGATAAATAGAAAGAATTTTGTAAAAAAAAAAAATTATGGTAAATTTCACCATTTAAAATTTCCCCTAGAAAATTCCATATTCACGGAAAAGTCTACCCGTGTAAAATTCAACCCCCCCCCAAAAAAAAAATGTCTGTATACTTCCATACAAGGCCGTACCTAGGGGAAGGCGTTCACAATTTGATCTCCCGCCCCTCCCAAAAAATTAATAAACGTCCGGTTCGTAGAAACGTAACAAAATGCATACAATCAAATATTTGGTGCGTTTTTTTAAGTTGTTTGTACCCCCTCCTCCAAACAAAATCCTGAATACCCCACTGCTTTCCAATAACAAATACTATAGGTAAGTAATAGGGAAATTTCATAACTTACACCCCTGTAGGGGGTTATGTCGTAATCAGAGGCATAGTTACTGGATATTTCGACTATGCTGATTAAATTGGTTATCTCGAAATTTTGACCGGATGACTTTGAGAGAAAACGGGTATGGGAGGGGGGATGGTTGCCCTCTAATATTTTTTGTCACTTAAAAAGGTAATTATAACTTTTATTTTACGTTTTAATGAGCCCTCTCCCGCTCTTCTAGCATCATCGGTTCGATATGGTCACCCCTGGAAAAAAAATAAGAACAAAAAAACACACATCAAAAATTTGTATTCTGGCGAAAGACACAACATTTTTATATTTTTGTAGATAGAAGCTTTAAACCTCAAAATTAAGTTTATTTTGTACGTTGAATTTGATGGTATGATTTCCATTAGGCTTCTTTGACTTTTGGAGGATGTTTCCCCCCTTTTTCGAAAATCCGACAAATTTTCTCAGGCTCATAGTTTTTGATGGGTAGCATTAATCTTGTTGGCTTTTATATATTTTGAATCATCATGAAAAAGCAATACTTTTGGTGGATCTGTTGTTATCAAAATACCTCTTTTATAGTTGGTTACTATTGGGCCGAGTCGCTCCTTGCTTACAGTTCGTTTCTACGAACTGTATGAAAATTTAGTTTCAGATTTGTGAAAAGTCATTTGTAAGTTTTCACAGAGAAAAATTAAAAGAAAATTATCCATAACATGTGCTCTAAAATGTTACAGTAGAGATATATATTACAAACCTTTATGGAGGGGTGAAAAACAATCAAAGTGGAATTTAGGTCTAAATATATAAACCTTACGATTAAATGTGCCACATTTTAAGGCTCTTGTAACTAGATTTCAAGAATTAATTTCAAGAAACAAAGAATTAATCTTTGTCATAGAAGCTTCTGTGATGGCTCATTTAAAATAGAATTTTGACTTTTTCACAAGGATTTGTGATATGATGTGTTCTTTTGGCAGGTGGTGGCGGTGTCTTTTAGCTAAGCTAATTGGAACATAAATGGTTGGGGCTGGAGAATCAAGCATCCGATTGGCATGTTTAAAGAAACTTGTGTATAAACCTTCAGCTCCTTGAGTGTTTTCCAAGATTGAGATTGGCTTCATTTGGTAAAGAAAAAAGAAATTTGAACTGACACGCAAGATAAGAATATGGACAGGCACCCTTCCAATGGCTTTTCGGATGGTCTGAGTCTTCCTTTCTTAGGCTTCCTAAGGGCCAGAAAGGGGGGGACGAACATTCATTTTAAAGTGAATATTCGATGTTATAGAATACAAGAACTTGCTTTAGAGGGAGTGGTCCCTCTAGCTCTTCTCAAATCGTTCTATAAAATCCGGTGTATGAAACCCAAATATTAAAATTTACAAGGTAAGCTTACATTTTCAAAAAGTCTTTGACTAGCAATGAATACCGTTTAAATATACGTTAAAAACAGAAGAAGAATAAGACATAAAAATAAACGGTTATGAAGATAGACTCCAACTCTAAGGATCATGCACGCATGCAAGAATCATTTCGGAAGGGGACGTAACTTCTAAAAATGCAAGACATATGCACATTAAGTGGAAACTACAAGAAAAATAGGGAAAGTCGTCTAAACCCTTTCTAAAAGTCCGAAAACATATTGGTTTGAAAACAAACATTACTGTCATATATTCATGAAAACCAGAAGCTCAACAACAGCAATAATAGCAATATTTTTGATAAATTCAGGCAATATTTGAAGATAGAAGCAAACAACAAAAACAATGGCTTGTATTTTGATAATATTTCCCCAATCCCACATAGGGCTTTAGCTTCAGGGGTGATATGATTTGTGGTGTTGTTTACTTTGAATACTCATTTATGGGCAGTGAAAAAAAGAATAAATATCTTTTTTCTTTATGTCTTATTCTCTTTAGAGTTATGTAGCCTTTTGCAGAAATGAGACAATGCTCGGAGAAAATGATAAACATTCGGAAAAAAGTAGGCAAAAGGGAAAAATAGTCATTTCATAGCTCTTCAATCTCCATATCAATGGTACAAATTCATGGAGATGTAGGCGGCGAATTTTTTATTTTTTTTTATTTTTGCCTTATAATACAGAAATATAAAAAATTAATCTAGGCGGAATATTTTTGGTTTATTTTGATTTTTCATTGACAATACCAAAAAGAAGGGTTTTTCAAGGTCTAGGGGCACAATTCCTTTTCCTTCCCCAATTTGTACCCCCTGATTCATATTATGAACAGAAGAAATTAGAATTATAATTTATTATTTTATGGCTAAGGACTAATAACGAGAGGATTAAAGGATAAGTCAAAGTGATATGATTACTCGTATCATATGATTTCTTTTTCTTTATGTGAGGGTACATTTTTATTTAACCTCCAGTTTTCAGTTACGATATGGCGGAGGAAGGAGTTTTAAATCCCAATATGATTTATTCATGTCCCTCGTTGAACTTAAAATTAATCGGTGAAAAAGCATTAAAAAAAAAAGCTTTTTCCTTTATAAATTTGCTGGAGAACTTTTGAATTCTTCACGACACTGAACTATTCATAATTGACTAGTCAATAATAATTAAATAGTCTACTGTTATTTTTAATATTCATTAGCAGATCTGTTGTTAAACTTTTAAAGTGCACTTCTTTAGCTATTTGAAATAGTGGTTTGTACAGATGTCATTGTTTTTTCTAATGAGTGGCAAAAATATAATGTGCAATATAAATCTAAATTTATATAAAATCTATACAAATTATCAAATGTTTATTTACATAAATACAAGCTAAAATATAAATATGAAACATAATATAAATGAATGGATGATTTCTTTCGTGACTAAACCCTCACAAAGTATTTCACTATATAATCTACAAAATAAGAGCATAAAAATATAGGAAAACTAAAAAAACACAAAATAGAACAAGGGAGGAAACATATAAAAAGAGGCATAATTTGCCTTCAAGCTTTGTATAATATGCATATTGATGACAAATCTATTGACAGAAACATAGACTTCCATATAGATCAGAGTCCCTGTTTCCAATGACTGATAAAAAGAATTACTACAATCATCGGTCTCTGAAAGGCAGTTCCTAAAATTATTTCCATGGCTCCCCCCTTGAGTGTCCTATGACAACACAGTAAACCTCATTTTGAAGTGTCATCACATCTTGACTGATTAGGCAAGACATTGATTTTTGACTTGGGATTGACGCCTGAGTTCACAATGAAAACAGAGAATCTTTTCTAATGGCCTCGAATAGTCTCTTAAGTACCGTGGGAAGTTTGAAATGTGGCCAAAAGAGGTTTAATGGTCAGTTAAGACAATAAACATGACAGTAGAGGACTATTGTATCGACATTTTTATTAACAGAATATAGGGAACTGAAAAGTCTAAGATATTTATGTTGCAAAAGGGCTGCCAGATATAAAGTTAGTCTCTTTGGCCACTTCAAAACAAAAGAATATTGTATAACGTTGCACCAAAAACAAGCAGATATCTCTCGGTAAAAAAAAAGAAAAAAGAGGAAAACCCCTGTTTTTAATGTTCACCTACTGATTGTATTAGCAGAGGTGTATTAGATTAATGGGAATAAGAGGAGGTTAGCCATGATTGGTCTTCAATATCATTTTTGTGCAAACGGTAACTTGTGTTTAATGTTTTTATTGAGCCTCGGAAAATATGCAAATAAAGTAATATTACTACCATGTACCAATGCAGAGCTAAACCCTGGGGGCACCCCTAATCTGAGATGATTATTGAATTCGGCAAAATTAGATATAAATCTTATCTAAACTGATCGATCATGATAAGGAAAAGTAAATGGGTTTTCTGGTTCTTCTTCTTTAGCTTTTCGTTTTATTTTTGTTCCACTTCTTTAGTTGCTTGCTATTTCCGTTGGCTGCTTTTCATCCGTGCCAAATATATCTTATTTTACAAAGGCAAAATATTGGATTTGTTTCTTTCTGTTACTATCTTTTTCTCTTTTCTTGGCTGTCTAACATGCCTTTGGCCCATTTTCTTCCTAATGTTTTTTTCTCAACAAAATTGGCTCTGTCTACGATCGTATTTTCCATGTAGGAATGGGAGGGTGATTTTAAAATAAGATTAACGCTGTAACATGGAAATAATTAATTTTTAATCTATACTATATCAAATCACTACTTCAATAAACATGTTCGCTTCAATGCCATACCCATTAAAAGATATGCTTATTGTAAACTCGTCATTTTCAGAAGAAAAATCTGACACATCATATTCAACCCACCCCCCTATTCATTATTTTTATCTTTCTTGACAGGGAGCGTAATCGTTTGTAAAATCTTAAAAATCACCAGTCTCCCCTAAGACCTTAGGACATTTCCAATGCTTTTAATTCGGAAGTGTTATCGACTAAACATCCGCCGCTGTTATTTGAAAGTGTCGCAGACCCTTCTCTAAAAAGAAATTCATTGATCAGGACATCAACCGTTGAAAAATTAATAGCCGGCCCAGAGTGCAGAGTCAGATTGTGTTACCAAATTGCTACGAGGTATTTCAATAGTAGGTACCGTAAAGGTGAAGATTAATGGTGCAAGAAACGATGGTTGGTAATTACACAAAATTGTGCGAAAAGCAAGTCAATCACTGACTTGAAGAATAATACTTTGCATATCGTTATGGGGAAGAGGCAGACGATTTGTCAAGATCCCACGACAATATTAGTAAATAATTGACGGTGTCAGATCCAGATAAGAGAAGGTTATTCTGGGACGCTGAGTTAACCTAGGACCAAGCGAATAAATGTTACGAATAACTTTTAGTAAAGGGAGGGGTGATTTAATGAGGATCAATTTTGCTTTGCTCGAATTGGACAAATGATTCAAAGAAACATAGAACTACTCCCACTCTTCTTAGGCACGACGACAGGGGGAGAGTCATTCAAGCCCTCCCAAAGTGTCCAGAATTTTTCTGATTACCCATGTTTTTTGGGTGATTTGCAAATATTCTTTGGATTTTGACGGACATGCCTTTACAAACTCTAAAAAACTACAAGAAATGAAACTGAATTAGAAAAATTAGAGTAGCTGAAACTCAAAATAAATTACAGTTTGGAAAGTGTATGCATGAAATAAAATAAATAATAATTCCTTTACAAACTCTAAAAAACTACAAGAAATGAAACTGAATTAGAAAAGTTAGAGTAGCTGAAACTCAAAATAAATTACAGTTTGGAAAGTGTATGTATGAAATAAAATAAATAATAATGCCTTTACAAACTCTAAAAAACTACAAGAAATGAAACTGAATTAGAAAAATTAGAGTAGCTGAAACTCAAAATAAATTACAGTTTGGAAAGTGTATGCGTGAAATAAAATAAATAATAATGCCTTTACAAACTCTAAAAAACTACAAGAAATGAAACTGAATTAGAAAAATTAGAGTAGCTGAAACTCAAAATAAATTACAGTTTGGAAAGTGTATGCATGAAATAAAATAAATAATAATGCCTTTACAAACTCTAAAAAACTACAAGAAATGAAACTGAATTAGAAAAATTAGAGTAGCTGAAACTCAAAATAAATTACAGTTTGGAAAGTGTATGCGTGAAATAAAATAAATAATAAAAATTATTTTCCACGGTGATTCGAAAAATATAGTATTTGATGCTTTTTCGACGCAATACCTTAAATTAGGTATCCTTTTCCAAGACCACACTGCCTTTCTATGACGAAACAAATAAATGTTCCAACGGAGATAAGCCCATTTATTTAGACAATGAAAACAGGTAAAAAGTCTTGAATATATAGCGACCGTTAACTACAGATATAGTAGAAATACATCACTTAGTTTCAATTTTAATACTTTAGTATTTCTACTGATGATGATGTGTAAAAAAAAAATAGCTTAAAAAGCCATTCTGTTTATTTGGCGACTCAGGAAATATAAAAGACAAATGTTCAATAGCCAGGGCTTATGGTACACAGTTAAGCCCGGTTTAGCTGAGGGAGGGGGGGGCAGAGGAAAAGTATTATGAATTAGGTCTTATGTCGGATACTTGGTGTATTTTTGAAATATGACAAATATTCACCTTTTTGATAATTTTCGTTTTTCAAGGGAGGGGTGACAACCTTTTGGAATCACTCCTCTTCCCTGCAACTATTTATACCAAAGATAGTAGTCCCAGAAGTAGCTGAATCACTGGGATCATACACATTGACAGACGGTCACAGTACCTATGGCATAATAAGACCCAAAAATGGGAAAAGCTGGATATACAAAAAAGAAAAATCATACATCTTCCTAAGCTTAACTGAAGCTTCTTGAATCCCTTGCGCAAAAATTGACCAGTTTCAAGATAAAACTGGCATTAGCAATAAATTAGTTGTAAATTTGAATGGCAAATGTTGCAAAATACTCGATTTAGGCACTTTCGGTTTATCTACGGAAGGAACCACAAACGTCTGGAATGAACTTCTTATTCATGCGTATGTCGAAAACAGCAATAAAAAGAGTACTTGAAATGCCAATGGGGTCAGAAGTTGACTATTACGTGATTGAGGCTTAATGGGAGGATTAAAACTCGGGTAGGGATGATAACTTTCAAAAAAATTTCCGAATCTGAATAAAAGGAATCCGTTTTCGTATATATTCATTTTCTGGATACCACTGAAGTGTTCTGAATCATCCCCCTAAAAAATATCAATCTTAGGGCCCACGTTCATTGTTTGCTAAAGATTGGATTCGAAATTTTAAAGTTTTCACCAATGGAAATCTTTACATCTATGCTAATGGATGTATCACTACAGCTACTGCTACGAGTTCGTCCAAGCATCTATAAATTCGACACTGACACCCTGAGAAATACTCGTCTTCTATTCTGTCATGTTTAGAGCTAACGGGTTTGGCCAGTTCTATTGATTTCTCCAGGGGTTGTCAATATTTTTTCATTTCATCCCAGCCTACCCTAGGGTATGTTGCTTTAGTTTCATGACAGGACATTTAGAAAACTATTCCCTGGATGTGCATCAAGACTATGAAGGTTGTGGCGTCTAAAAAAAATTGGCGTAAAAATATCAAAACTCTTGAGGTTTTGCTTTCTTTTTGGTCTAAATTATCGAAATTTGAAGCCTAAACCACTCCAACTTTAGGGAATGGGTTACCTCAAGCAGCACTTGTTTTCCGTGACAGTAAAAAAGGTTTCTAGTTTGACATCGACACAAACATTAAGCTATAAATTTACAAAAATGTGATCAGTGAAAATTTTTTAATCATTGTAATCGTTTCGAAGTCAGTTCAAAAAAACTTGTATGCTAAATCTACGTAGCCCACCTCAAATCCACGAATTTCTATCACCTTTATTTTATCATCAAATTATGTAATATTGGCTCCCTCTTGTGCTTTTTATGTGATTTAGCAAATTTGTTGATTTTTAGAGAGCTTTCGTGAAAAAGCGTCCTGTGTTAATTATCTCAAAAATATTAACTTAAACTTCGATTATCTAATAAAAATATCTCTTCTTCTTTGTTCTAAGGCTTCTTTTTAAGCCGGAAGTTACAAATTGTCAACATCGTAAATACGTAGCTTAAGACTCTTGTGTTTTTATATATTTTTTATTTTTCTTGTCACCTTGCATATTTTTTTTTCTCTTTTTTTACTGATTTGTGTGGTGTACCAGAAGAGATGAACAGAAGGGCTGTGAGCAGTATCATCAGAATCTTGGGCTTTTCTTTTGTTGTCAACTTACATCTTTAACCAATTTGTGTGGTCAACCAGAAGAGGTGAACGAGAGGGCTGCAATCCTGATCCTATTCTTGAAAAGTACTATCAGACTTGCATGTATTTATTGTCTCGTCAACTTGCCTCTTTTGTTAAAATTGTGTGGCCAGGCCAAAGAAGCGAATGGTTGGACTGCAATTAAGATTCTACTCTTCAACTGTATAATCAGACTCGTGTGTTTTTCTCATGTTGCCAGCTTATATCTTTTGCCAATAATGATCCTATTCTTGAGCAGTACAATCAGGCACATGTGAATTAATATGTTGTCAACTTGCATCCTTTGCCAAATTTGTGTGGTCGGCTAGAAGCAGCGAATGGAAAGGCTACAACCATGATTCTGTTCTTGAGCAGTACTATTATGCTCATATATTTTTCTTATGCTGTCAGCTTGTATCTTTTGCCAATGATGATCCTATTCTTGAGCAGTACTATCAGGCACATGTGAATTTCTTATGTTGTCAACTTGCATCCTTTGCCAAATATGTGTGGTCGGCTAGAAGCAGCGAATGGAAGGGCTACAGCCATGATTCTATTCTTGAGCAGTACTATCATACTCATATATTTTTCTTATGTTGCCAGCTTATATCTTTTGCCAATGATGATCCTATTCTTGAGCAGTACTATCAGGCACATGTGAATTTCTTATGTTGTCAACTTGCATCCTTTGCCAAATTTGTGTGGTCGGCTAGAAGCAGCGAATGAAAGGGCTACAACCATGATTCTATTCTTGAGCAGTACTATTATGCTCATATATTTTTCTTATGTTGTCAGCTTTTACCTTTTGCCAATGATGATTTTATTCTTGAGCAGTACCATCACACTCATATATATCATACTCTTTTGCCAAATTTGTGCGGCCAAGCAGAAGAAGCGAGTTAGAGAGCTGCAATCACGATTCTTTTCCTATGCAATACGATCATCTCAGTCAGAGCTGGCAGAACCAATTGTTAGGTATTAAATTTTGCTGTTTGAAAACTAAAAACCGTATTTTGATAGCCAAAATAAGAGTATCATAGAGTAAGTAAGAAACTAGTGAAAAAAAAGGACTGGTAACTGGTTTTGGAACCTTTATTTTTCCCATCTGAACAATGGAAGTTCTTTTGTTTCGTATACAGGCACACAATATTTGAAGAGAACTAGGGGGCACGCGAACCTTTGGCTAAAAAATATACAAATCTATGTAACAATGCAGGAAAAAGAAAACTTCACCTTTGGTAGGAATGAGAACTCTTAACTGCACAATTATAAATATAAAAAATTGCAATAACATGAACCTTTTCTCGCCTTTATGCACCTTAAACAACACGAGAATAATCCTACACATTTAGAATTTTTCTGTTTTGTCAAACTTGTGGGTAGTTTTTTTTTTCCAAACTCACTGTACCCCTCTGGATCAGAGCTGGCTTTCATCAGGCGTTAAGCCTTATTTGTTCTATTTTTCTCAAAGTAGACCAGTTTAGACTCTCTTTTGTTTCCATTTATATTTAAATATTTGTATCCTCTCCTTCAACTTCCAACATATAAACTTACTGTGTCCTTGGATTCTGAATTCCTATTCCAAGTAAGATTAGGTTAGATGCGGCTGCTCTTTGTAAATTCTAGCCGAGCCCGAAAAATGAGTTTGTGATTCAGTATTTTCATAAATAAAATGACAGGAATATCCCAGTTTTCCTAGAATTTATATATTCCATGATGGCACTCACAGTAACTCCGAAGAATAATTCTAACTTTTGAAGGGCAAAAGAACTCCTTATCGGAATAGACTCAACCCAGACAAAGTAAGCACCCAACCCAATCAACCCAGACAAAGTTAATGAATATACGCTCAATGGTATTAATGGCAATGGCTTGCCACAGCTTTGCTTAGTGAAATTTAAGAATAACTGTACTGATTGAGTCAATTGGACACACCATGCAAATTTTGTTGGCTAGATGCAAAATGAACCTAGGGAGGATTCCATGCCGAGGGGGGGGGTCGTGTTCTCATATGCAAGGTTACACAGTCAGTCCCCCGAAAAAATTGAACATTTTTGCATGACAGAACCTGTTTCGAACAAAAATTTCAGGGGGAGGAGGGAGTTCAAACTGGAAAACCCCTTCCCTGGATGCGGCCTTGACGTACCTATATTTCTGTAGCGTGTATTTCTCGTTACATTTTCCTAGTATCCAAGTTCCTGTTAAATAATTCAGTGACTTTTTTAGTTGACAGAACTGATAGTTAAGCTGAAATTACTATTTATCATAAACGGGTCGCGAAAAGACTGACCTTATTTTTTTTTCTTTTACCTACTTTGGGACTCAAAACATAAATATAGGGAAACCGTGTTCTAAGGCAGAGGGTTGCCACGGAGGTTACGTTTGTAACATTTTTGTAACAATTAAATAAAAAATTACTTTTCATGTTACGGTTCTTTAAAGTAGCTTTCTGTTCATAAATGCTCATGCTAAATCGTTTATAAACAAACAATGAAAAATGTTATGTTATGTGAAAAATTGTATCCTAGTTAGGTTTAATATTTTTTTCTGACTTATAACAATCATTTACACAACGTTGTTTTTCTTATAATTTTGTTTTTAAAAAAATATTAGTTAGACTTAGTCTTGTTTTCTGACATTATGAATATGCTCAGTTTTTACATATATTTATATATTTAATTTTCGCCTTTAAAGCTCAGTCTTTATTAAGATCTAGGCTGCCAAATTGACACATTTTGTGTCAAAATGGCACAATTTGATTTTGCGTGACACAATGACACATTCAGTCGAAATGATGACACAATCGACGCAAATGACACATTTTTCGATAAAAAATGACACAATCGACGAAAATGACACATTTTTCAAAAAAAAATGACACAATTTTGTCATCCGAGTCTTGTTTTTTAAATGGTAATAAAAGAAAAATAAAATTTTAGTTTTCAACCTCCGCAAAAGCTAGAAATTAATGGAGAGGAATAGCACTACCTAACGGTGGCAGTAGTACACAAACAGTGCGGAATATAGGACAGATGCCCTCACCATATTTAAAATTTAAACCACGAGATGAAAACAACCATAGGTGAAAATTTCAAATCAAAATGCACGTTGAATATCTGAACTTAATTAACTGCTTGATTGAGTATGTGATGTAGCCAACTGGTATGTACTTAATAGTAAAAAGTAAACAGCGTGCAGTTTATCAAAGCTGTATGCATAAACAGCAACTCACATTTTTAAGAGTACAGGAGGGGTATCCCATCTCGGACAAGATTACAAATTTCCAATCTGTTTATTGTTATTAAGAGAAAATAAAGAAAAACTACAAAGTTTTAGACCCCACAAAGGGGTCTAAGACTTCCAGAGAAGTCTTTCCTTCAGAATAATCTATCTGGATTAAAAAGGCACCAACAAATATGACAAAAATACTAGATTGAAGCTAGTTGAATGGCTTACATATTGAGTAAATAAATATAGCTTCAAAATTTCTAAATGAACCTACTTCTATTTTCAAACAAGATCACTTCATCCTAACCTTACCTTGTTTCACCTAAAAATGATGAAAAAGGTCAACAAGAACAATTGCTTGAATTTGCAATTCCAGAGTAGTGACAGTCGCATTCACAAACTCCTTTCCAGCTCAAGGGCAACCATGAAGTCTTTTGTCAAAACTGATATCTTAGAAAATGATAATGTTTTTGTCATACCCATGATCTCAGGCTGTTTCAAGGAAATCTCCGAGATTTCTTTTGGTCCAAGTACCGAAATACACGTGCTGAAATATAAGGATGTGATACCCTCGAATGATCTCAAACAGTTTAGGTTGAACTGCCTGAACTTCCTTGTAGAAGTTATCAAATAAATGAGGATATGAATTTATCATTCTGATCCCACTTTAAAATCTCTGGCTTGTTTAGACCTAGTGACTGCTTTCAGCGGAAAAGTTGACACTCGAGTGGGACTGACTGGTCGGTTCAGCAGCTTACTTGGGTGACATGAAGGTGAAGTGGAAAGGTCAAGGGATGTAATAGAGACTCAGTGGACCTTGATGAGTGAGCAGAGGGATGAGATTATCAGAACCATGGGAACTGAAATGTCTCCTTCGATCTTTTGGAAGACGTTACAGAATACGAAAGATGTTCAAGGCAAGCCACAGTTCGAAGAGCTGTCCCTTTTCATGCTAAATCTGTGTGCTCTTCCGCACTCCAGTGCATTTGCAGAACGTCAATTTTCAGTTCTATCAAATATAAAAACGAAACTCAGGAACAGTCTACTTCTCGACACGATAGACTCACTGATGCATGCAAAGCAGCTGGTCTCTCGTACCTCAGGAATCATGCACGACTGGGAAATTCCTTCCGATATGCGGAAGAATTTTATGGTCTGGTACAAGGAGAAAGAAGAAGAGACCAATGAGCTCTAGATATAGATAGGGTCGAATATACTTGAAGTTTTGGGGAGGGGGGTCTGTGTGTGAGAGGTTACCAAGTTGTTCAGTGCTTATTTATCTGATATTTATCTGTAATTTTTAGTACAAATATACGATTGATTTTGGCTTACATTTTTCCTCGGCCTCTAGGTCCATTAGAAGTACGATTTTAACCATTAAGACAGGAAGACGGCTTAGTAGTATTATTGGTTCAAGCTAAGCTTCAATGAGGGCACAATGAACCACAGACAAGTTGATAGACAAATAGTTGGAACTGTTTTTTCTGGGAATTAAGTCCAGATTTCCAAGTCAAAGTGACATTCTGTACAAGAGAAGAAAAGTGGGCACAAAGCATGTTAAAACAAAAAGAAGCGTGTTCAGGCGTTATACTTCATTTTTACGAATTCCTTCTCGATTGAATCCAGGTCTCGGACAAGTTTTATGCTCGCAAACTAAAAAGCTCAAACGCGCCTACTGTGGTCTTATATTTTTCCATTTTCGAAGGTTTCAGCTAAAACTTAGCCGATTACGATTACGACGTCGAGCGAAAAGTCTTTAATTTACCTTCGGAATTGATTGTCCCTAAAACTTTTATAAATTTAAACTTGCCTCGTTGGTCGCCCAGACACAAATTCATAGTGTGTAACATTAATTTAATCGAATGTTCCTATCACTTTCATGGCGTCATATAAACGTCTCGATCCCAAGATAATAGTTTAAGGTTAAGTTTACTCCTTTCTGAACCGATTTGGAAAAGATTATATATTGAAAACTCTATTTAAAGATTTGACAATTAAATATGATACCACTTGTAGCAAAAAAAATGACACATTTTGTGACACATTATGGAATCTGAGATGACACAAAAAGCACATTTTCGGAAAAAATATGACACACTCCTTAAAAAAAATTTGGCAGCCCTGATTAAGATGACAAAGAAAATAAAACTGATTTCTTAAAAGCATTATAGGTGGTTAATATTACTACAGGGAAGGGAGTAATCCACGATGAAAATCTTTTTTAAGGGGTACGCCATTTGAAAAGGGTTGGGAACCACTGTTCTAAGGTAAAACTAATAATAAATGACACATTCAAAATTATAAGAAAATAGACTTGACAATATAATGACTTCTGCATAGCCGATATATTATTAGCCCATGAAAAAGAATAGGCATTGACGTCAAAAGGAATCTGAATCTTCAAAATCAAAGCTCGTCCGCCAGTTTATGGATAGGGTGGTAATTAAATGAAGACATTTGTGTTTATTTATTCTAGATATTTTTTGTTTCTGAACAACAAAGATTCCTTTGAACTCTGTCCATTTTTATAAGACATCGTTTTAACTGCCAGAAAACAATTTGAGATGTAAATAAAGAAGGATGCCGGCACGAGAGAGCAAAGAAGGTAGATAAAACTGAAAATACGTATAACTTCCAGATTTTTTATAGTTCTTAAAAAATTGACGGTTTTATTGAAAAAATATCTACATTTAACACTTGCCCTGAAAAGATTTCTGCTTTGTTTTTCCTTCCTGGTAAAGAAACTGAGAACTCCCTTATAGTTTATACTTGATTTAATAAACCGATAAATCTTGATGGTCAATTGCTTTTAGAGGATGGGACTTGTTTAAAAAAAGAGTGGTCGGCGTTTACCATCCCCGGAAAAGCCGGAAAATACCCCCCCCCCTAAAAAACCGCGGAAAAAACCTCGTGGAAAATAAGGCTTTCCAAATTTGAGAATTTTTTTTAGTTATTTTTTCCTTAGGGGGAAGGAATTTTGGTACTTGTGTATTATACGCCACTCACTCAAGTCTACACTGTGTAAAACTCAAGAACAAACCGGTTTCTTCGTTAGTTTCTTTCAGCTTAGCAGGAGACAAGACAAAGACAAGTGACAGAATAGATGGGAAATATATAATTTGCAAATATATTCACTAAGTTTGTTTCTAGAGTAACGAGTTTTACGCAATACATGATACACAATTGTGTATATGATACACAAGTACCGGAATTTTTCATGGAGAGAGGGCCGGATTCCTGGTATTATTTAAAAACGATACTTGTGTATCATATGCCACTCACTCAAGTTTACGATGTGTAAAACTCAAGAACAAACCGGTTTCTTCGCCAGTTTCTTCGTTATTTTAGAAACAAATTTGGGCTATATATTTGCAAATTAGGGGGGGGGTTTATAGGTAGGCATACAGTTATTCTACATATTATTAAGAATTGTTTTTTGACTTCAAACTGTCCAAATACTTTACCCCTCCCTCCCCTAATGTACAAATATATAGCCCAATAAACATATTTTCCATCTATTCTGTCACTTGTATTTGTGTTGTCTCGCGCTAAGCTGAAAGAAACTAACGAAGAAACCGGTTTGTTCTCGAGTTTTACAGTGCGTTAATTTGATTGAGTGGCGTATAATACAGAATCACTAAAATTCCTTCTCCCTACGGAAAATAACAAGAGCTAAGAGCTCATATGGCACTTGTGACGAGGCGAGAAGAGCTAAGAGCCAAGAGATCATATGGTATGAGCTCTAACAAAATTCTATGAATCAATAGATTGATTTAAAAAAGGAAGATAAGAGGCTTAATGCCGGTTAGGATTTAAAATAAGAGCTCTGAGTCACGATGTCCTTCTAAATATCATAATTCATTAAGATCCGATCACCCACTCGTAAGTTATAAATACCTAAATTTTTCTAATTTTTCCCCTCCCTTTAGCCCCCCAGATGGTCGAATCTGGGAAAACGACTTTATCAAGTCAAATTGTGCAGCTCCCTGACACGCCTATCAATTTTCATCGTTCTAGCACGTCCAGAAGCACCAAACTCGCCAAATCACTGAACCCCTCCCTCCAACTCCCCCAAAGAGAGTGAATCCAGTACGATTCTGTCAATCACGTATCAAGGACATTTGTTTATTCTATTCACCAAGCTTCATCCCGATTCCTACACTCCAAGTGTTTTTCCAAGATTTCCCCCTCCAACTCCCCCCAATGTCAAACGATCTGGTCGGATTTGAAATAAGAGCTCTGAGACATGAATTCTTTCTAAAAATCAAATTTCATTAAGATCTGGTCACCCTTTTGTAAGTTACAAATACCTCAATTTTCAAAATTACCCCCCCTCCAATTCCACCAAAGAGAGCAGATCCGGTCCGGTTATGTCAGTCACGTATCTTAGACAGGTTTTTATTCATCCCATTCAGTTTCATCCTGATCTCACCGCTTTAAGTATTTTCTAAGATTTCCGGCCCCCCCCCCAACTGCCCTCTCCCAATTACGCTTGATCCGGTTGAGATTTAAAATAAGAGATCTGAGTTACGAGGTCTTTCTAAATATGAAGTTTCATGAAGATCCAATCACTCCTTCGTAAGTTAAAAATACGTAATTTTTTCTTATTTTTCAGAATTAACCCCCCCCCCCCCAATAGATCAGATCCGTTCCAATTATGTAAATCACGCATGTAAGACTTTTGCTTATTTTTCCCACCAAGTTTCATCCCGATCCCTCCAATGATTTTAGGTTCCCCCACCCCAAACTTCCCCCAACGTCACCAGATCCAGTTAGGATTCAAAATAAGAGCTTTGAGACACGATATCCTTCTAAATATCAAATTTCATTGAGATCCGATAACCCGTTCGTAAGTTAAAAGTACCTCATTTTTTCTAATTTTTAAGAATTAATCCCTCCCCCAACTACCCCAAAGAGAGCGGATCCGTTCCAGTTATGTCAATCATGTATCTAGGACTCGTGATTATTTTTTCCACCAAGTTTCATCCCGATCCCTCCACTCTAGGTGTTTTTCAAGTTTTAGGTTTCCCCCTCCCAACTCCCCCCCCCCCAATTTCACCAGATCTGGTTGGGTTTAAAATAAGAGCTCTGAGCCACGATATCCTTCTAAACATTAAATTTCATTGAGATCCGATCACCTGTTCGTAAGTTAAAAATACCTCATTTTTTCTAATTTTTCAGAAATAACCCCCCCCCCCAACTATCCCAAAGAAAGCGGATCCGTTCCGTTTATGTCAATCATGTATCTAGCACTTGTGTTTATTTTTCCCACCAAGTTTCATCCCGATCCCTCCACTCTAAGTGTTTTCCAAGTTTTAGGTTTCCCCCTCCCAATTCCCCCCAATGTCACCGGATCCGGTCAGGATTTAAAATAAGAGCTCTAAGACACGATATCCTTCTAAACATCAAATTTCATTGAGATCCGATCACCCGTTCGTAAGTTAAAAATACCTCATTTTTCTAATTTTTCAGATTTACCCCCCCCCCAACTACCCCAAAGAGAGCGGATCCGTTCCGATTATGTCAATCATGTATCTGGGACTTGTTCTTATTTTTCCCATCAAGTTTCATCCCGATCCCTCCACTCTAAGTGTTTTCCAAGATTTTTGGTTCCCCACCCTCCAACCCCCCCCCCCCCCCAATGTCATCAGATCCGGTCGGGATTTAAAATAAGAGCTCTGAGACACAATATCATTCCAAACATCAAATTTCATTAAGATCCCATTACCCATTCATAAGTTAAAGATACTTCATTTTTTCTATTTTTTCCGAATTAACTGGCCCCCCACTCCCCCCTCAGATGGTCAAATTGGGAAAACGACTATTTCTAATTTAAGCTGGTCCCGTTCCTGATACGCCTGCCAAATTTCATCGTCCTAGCTTACCTGGAAGTGCCTAAAGTAGCAAAACCGGGACCGACAGACAGACAGACCAACAGACAGACAGACCGACAGACAGACCGACAGAATTGGCGATTGCTATATGTCACTTGGTTAATACCAAGTGCCATAAGAAAGCAAAACTCAAATAAAATTCTCAAATTTGGAAAGCCTTATCTTCCACAGGAGGGGGGGGGTATTTTCCGGGGGGTATTTTCGTCGGACGGCTGTTTTCCGGGAGACTATTTTCCGGTGGGTATTTTCCGCGGGATGGTAATTTCCGTTTTTTTGGTGGGGGGGATTTTATGCGAGGGGTATTTTCCTGGGGAATGAACACCTAGAACTGAAAAAAGAACTACTTCGGAGCCGACACGTATGTGGGAACGTAAGTTTTAGGAGAATAGGGACAATGTTTCAAACAAATCCTAAATAAATAAAATAACGTGCCAGAATTGGCGAGCTATATGAAAAATATTTGGAATAATCAAGATACTATAAAATCTCGAGAAAATTCAGAGGCTGACCCTCCAACCCCCGTATTTTCCTTGCAATGAAAATTCTTCATGATTTCTATGAATTATGTGTGTGTGTGTGTTTTTTTTTTTGCTTCTTTAGAACACATTAAAAATACTTTTCTATCATAAGATTGCGATAACTTTTTACGTGAAGTAGTTTCAATTATAT
Source organism: Artemia franciscana (assembly GCF_032884065.1). Taxonomy (NCBI): domain Eukaryota; kingdom Metazoa; phylum Arthropoda; class Branchiopoda; order Anostraca; family Artemiidae; genus Artemia; species Artemia franciscana. Next base: position 48,688,111 of record NC_088869.1, read on the forward strand.
GAATCAAATAAGTAAAACAAGCTTTTTCAACTGAAAGTAAGGAGCGACATTGAAATTTAAAACTAAAAGAATTTATTAAGTATATGAAGGGGGTTACTTGCTCCTCAACACCTCGGTCTTTCCCCTGAAGTTTTTCCTTAGTAATTTTGAAAAAAGCTTCGTATTGTTCCAATTAAACGAACATAGTAATTCAAAAGTCGTTCTTAAAGAATTAGGACAAAATTCAAATTTTAACTCCAAGAGCGAGGTGGTGAGGAGGAGGTACCTCTCTAGACCTCCTCCTGAATACCTTTCTCTAGGCCCACTCTCCAGCCAATTTTTTCTCAAAATCGTCCGATCAAAATTTTCAGAAACCCATTTAGCTAAAAAAAAAGTAAAATTAATATGCGAATTTCATTTTAACTATTCATGTACGGAGAGCCAAAATCAAAAACCTGCATTAATTCAAAAACGTTCAGAAATTAAAAAAAAATATATTTTTTTAATGAAAGTAAGGAGCGACATTAAAACCCAAAACTAAAAAAGTATCCTTTATAAGAAGCGCTCTTCTGTCCCTCTCAACCCTTTACTCTAGATAGAAGTTTTACTTGGTCAAGGTTAACAAAGCAACAAGAGCAACGTGATAAAAAGCTTTCTAATTTATTCAATACTTCGACAGTAAAAAGGCTTTGTTCTCAGTCACTTTGAACGACAAAATTGACAGTTCAAATGTTTGAAAGGCAATCAGTAAATAAACTCCTGCAATTCTATTCCTATACTCTACCAAAGACAAATTTAGAACAATTAGCTTTGAAGCGCCTCTCCACCCATTAAAAGATCATAAGTCCCAAAAAGCAACAAAAAATTTAATACTATGCGACACGAAGAATGCGTATCTGGAAAGTTTAATTTGCATCGATAAATGTTCTTATGGAATATTTTCACTACACCCTTGCAACACTTTTTACTGCGTACGTCGATTTACGTAATACTGAGAAAAGTCCCGGTTTTCGAACAGTTCGTGGTAACGGACTGTAGTAAGGAGCGACCCGGCTAAACAGTAACTGAAACTCTAAAAAAACGGAAATTTGATACTAATATTTACATCAAAAGAATTTCATTTGAATGCTGATTTTAAATATATAAGTTTCATCAAGTTTAGTCTTACCCATCAAAAGTTACGAGCTTGAGAAAATTTGCCCTATTTTAGAAAATAGGGAGAAACAACGCCTAAGAGTCATATAATCTTAACCAAAATCACACCATAAGATTCAGCGTATCAGACAACCCTACTGTAGAAGTTTCAAGCTCCTATTACAAAAATGTGGAATTTTTTATTTTTTGCCAGAAGACAGATCACGGATGCGTGTTTATTTGTTGTTTTTTTTTGTGATCGTATCGACCCAGTGGTCCTAGAATGTCGCGAGATGTCTCACTTTAACGGAAATTAAAAGTTCTAGTGTCCTTTTTAAATGACCAATAAAATTGGAGGGCACCTAGTCCCTCTCCCACACACATTTCCCCCCCCCCCAAAAGTCACCGGATCAGAATTTTGAGATAGCTAAAAAATCTACTCAGCTTAGTCGAAAACCTAAGAACTATATCTTTAGGTACGACTAGTTTTTATTGTTTTAAAAAGTAGGGTTGTGACAAAGAGTCAAATTTTAGCGTAAAGAGCGAGGCGTTGAGGAGGGGACAACCCCTTTCATATACAGAACAATTTCTGTTCGTTTTAAGTTTTAATGTCGCTCCTTACTAGCAGTTAAAAACACTTGTTTTTTTATTTAATTACATAAAAGGATTAAATTAATTGATGTCTTAGCTTTTCCAATGTGCAAAAACTTGAAAAAGACGTGTTAAAAACCTTTTAGGATTAGCACGGGTGATCAGCATAATGATGTCATTGAAAGTTATCAGCCTAACGCACCGTAACATTGATGTATTATTCTGCTTCGAGGCGGTGAATAATCTGGTTCAGTTGATGACTTCGTCAACTTCCTTATCATCATGATCACATCCCATGATCACTTCCATTCCAGCGTGGTTTGGTTTGTTCCAACTTAATAGAAGGCTGCCAGTGGTAGCCTTCTATAATGAAGACGTGTGGAAGCAAATTGTCGCTCGGGTGTCAAAAGGTCGTACCTCTATAAATGTAAATTTTCAGAAGAGCAAATCAAAAACCACCTAACTTTTTGTTTCCCCTCCGATAACCGTAAAACAAAAACAGATTGATATATAAAATCAGTACACGTCAATCCATCTTTTTTTTACAGTTATCTGAGGGGAAATAAAAAAGTTGTGAGGTTTTTTTTTGCTGTTCTGAAAATTTACAATTATGGAGGTACGACCTTCTGACATCCAAATGACGAAATTCTGAGCCTAACCTGGGTAGAATTAATTTCTTTCTAGACTATTGAGTAGCAATCACCAAAGAAGCTCAAACAACACTGAACCAACTTCCTCAATACACTCCCTGCGACAACTTTCTTGTGAATGAGGTAGTTTATCTTTATAATATTGGAAGAAAATTAGACAATACAACTGCTTTCTATTGTGTCTTAAGCAAAGCACATCTCACATAGGCTATTCAAGATGTGTTCTTCTTCCTTTATAATGATATCTCAAGCTCATCCTCAGGCATAAATGTTTACTAACTACTTCATTATCGAGTTAAGCACCCTGTTCCGCAATGCATACTTCTCTTTCAACGGAATATTCCTTTCTTTCCTTTGGAGGGCTCAGGATGCAACTAATGACAGAATGTTTTTTACCCATTGCTTCTTGAGACTTAACAAGGTGAATTTTCATGAATGTCTGAGATGCTTGTCACTAAAATAGCCTTTTTTTTACAAAATGACCTCTTTTTCTAACTAAGGTGGAAATTAGAGGTCTGATGGATATTAGGAAATAAAGAACAAAATTTGATTTGTAGCCGTTTTTAGGAATTGTTTATATTGTCTAAAACTATGTATACCCAAGAAAAGAATAGAAATACTGAATGAGACAAATTGTGGAGCTATTTCGTTTTTGTGATATTTGTGTTTTGTAATTTGCTAGTTTTGTGATTAGACTATTTTTGTTTCATCTTTTGGTAATTTTTATCCAATCAAAAATTTAATGGGTTTAATAAAGTTTAATAGAGAGATAAACAGTTTATGACTTATATTTTATTATCTGCGTGTCCTGTCGATATTGCAACATCATTTTTTTCTCTTCCTCTTCCTCTCTTTTCTTTTTTTTTGTGAAAACTGATTCTATGTGATTTATGATTTTAGACTTGATTCTTTCCAAAAAATTAGATCTCCAGTACCAAGGCCCAGTGGAGTGTTCCTGCAATTGTGATCTGTGAATCATGGTTGCGGAGCAACACATGCAACTATTTCTTACGGGTAGTAATTGTGTATGCTCCCGTTTCATGTTTGCAGATCTGTTGATGTTTCTGTAGGTTATTATTTATAAGGTTAGCGTTTAATCAGAGAACTTCTGAAATCAGGGAACTTCAACGAACTTCTGTATATACGAAGTAATCGTTGAGCTTAGTATCCGCATTCCTTTGTTTTACTTGCATTAAGACTTAGTGCTACTTACCACGGTTAATGAATTTCATTGAAACGGTGTACTGTGTAAACTTGTATTTCATAGTGTACGGTACATCTTCGGATATTGAAGAGTGCAACACTTCTTGCTAACTTTTTATGGAATTAAACGTATCAAATATAATAAATATCTTGATTGAACATTTTAGAACAAAAATGGCAACTTCTGTTTCAAAATCAGGATTTCAAGTATTATTTCCTCGAAGTTTATGAGAGATACGGGAATTCTGTTTAGGCTCCGGAAGAGATAATATAAAATTCTATCAGTATTGAAAGTTATTTCACTTTTGACACGTTAAGCTTCCAAACTAGGACATTTTACTTAAACAAAATGTAGGGAATCCGCCGAATCAAAACTTCAAAATAGGAAAGTAAAGGAAACTTTTATTTCTACAAAATTACTGTAAGTTACAGTTCTTAAAAGATCAACATCCGCGTCCAAAAAAAATACTGCCCTGTCTGGAAAAAAAAGCTGCTTCCGGGATAACAAGGAAATCGTTGCGCAGTTACAACCTTAGAAATCATTTCTTAGTGTACAGTTCGGTGTCAAATACAGATACTCGTCTTCTTGCTTACTTTTCGTATCATTAAACGTCTAAAAAACGATAAACGTCAAAATCGGAAATTTTAGAAAAAAGTCGGAACTTCTTTGTTCCGAACTTAGGATTTAAGGTATTATTTCCCAAAGATTTATGAGAAATAACGAAATTTTGTTAAGATTTTCGAAGAGATAATGTGACTTTATTTTAATATTCGAAGTTATTTGATTTCTAAGAAGTTTGGCTTCGGAGCTAGGACATTTTTCTTTAGATAAAATATACGAAATTCGGAAACCAAACTTCAAAATAGAAGGTCTCAGAAGAAAATTTACTTATAGAAGACAAATGCCTATTCCAATTCTTAAAAGATCAAAGTTTATCTATACGTGTTGCGAAATCAAGTTACCTATAGGATATCAAAAAATTTCATACATTGTATCAACTTTGAAAACTATTTCTAAGTGAACGAAGCAATATTGTATTTAAGAAATTTCATGTCATCTTGCGTACTTTTCGCAGTATCACTCAATCAAACAGTTTGTGGTAACGAACTGTAGCAAGGAGCGACCCGGCTCAACAGTAACCGAAACTCTAAAAAACGGAGTTTTGATACCAAGTTTTTGCTACATCAAAAGAATTGCATTTTAATGCTGATATCAAATATATAAGTTTCATCAAGTTTAGTCTTATCCATCAAAAGTTACGAGCCTGAGAAAATGTGTCTTATTTTAGAAAATAGAACTTGTATAACAGTAATTTTTTCCCTATGTTTTGTGTTTATCACCTAGATTGAAATTAAGTGGAATGTACAAGATTTATCTTTCCAAAGTCATGGAAATTAAGTATAGTGTCAATATTTACGCTTAATACTTAAGGCCAGTTTATTTCTAGGACTCTTTCCAAAGTAGTTCAACCTGGTTCTCACATCGCGTGTTTTACCTAGAACTTCAATACCCTTTACATCTAGAACGCTGTGTTATTAAGGAGTTGTGTTATAAGGAATCGAAAAGAACAAGTTGTTTCAGCCGAAAGTAAGGAGCAGCATTACAACTTAAAACGAACAGAAATTATTCCGGAAATGAGGGGAGCTGTCTCTTCCTCAGCCCTCGCTTTTTCCGCTAAAGACTTAGTTCTTCAAAAATGCCTCTTATTCAAATTCAACGGCCCTTGTTTTTCAGAAGCTGCTCTTAAAGAATTGTGATAAAAAGCCAAACTTTAGTGTAAGGAACGAGGGAAGAGGAAGGGGAAGCCTCCATCATAGACGGTACAATTTCTGTTTCTTGAACTTTTAATTCCCGTTTGAACGAGCTCTATCTGGATATTAAAGAACAAATGGTTTGATTCAACCACCCCCTGGGGAAAAAACACGCATCCGTGACCTTTCTTCTGAGAAAAATACAAAATTCTATATTTTTTAGGTGGGAATTTGAAACCTATGCAGTAGGATTCTCTGATACACTTAATCTGACGGGGTGATTTTCTTTCAGATCAGTTGACTCTTTAGGGGTGTTTCTCCCCTTTGTCAAAACTCAGGCAAATTTTCTCAGGGTCGTAGCTTCTAATGGATAACATCAATCTTTATGAGTTCTATATATATATATATATATATATATATATATATATATATATATATATATATGTGTGTGTGTGTGTGTGTATGTGTGTGTGTCTGTGTGTGTGTCTGTGTGTGTAATTACTATAAAAGTGCAATCCTTTTGATATATTAGTTGTTATCGAAATTTCTTTTTTAGAGTTTCGGTTACTGTTAGGCCGAGTCACTTCTTTTTTTTTGCAGTTCGCTACCACGAACTATTTGATCATTCTTCATCTGTTCAATCTAGTCAACCTCTATTTAAGATGACCAGAACTTGCTACTGGAGTAGCCTTTCATTTAATTAAATTAAATCTTTAAAAACATGGCAACTGAAATTACGGCTGCCTTATAGACTAGGATTTTATTTGAAGCTGAGCTCAGGTGAGCTCAGGATGAGCTGAGGTGAATACATCATGTAGGACTAGCTTTCATTCTATGCCTATGCCTCCTTTATATTTTAAATTAATTTAAAACGTGAGATTTTGACTTTGTACTCGAATCTTTCGAAAAGGTAAATTTTAAAAGTTCGCAAAATAGCTCTTTGAGCCATTTTTGGTTATTTTAGCCTACCTATTGGCAACAGGAGGGTTGATGAGCATTGATGAATCTTAAAAAGATGATAGTTTCAGGCTATATTGAATTTTTTTTTTTTTTAAAGTTATGCTCTCTGAGCGTGTACTTGTCGCTTATTCTGTTCTTATTGAGTTATTAAATAAATAAAAAACAAGTTTTTTTTAACTGAAAGTAAGGAGCGACATTAAAACTTACAACCAACAGAAATTATTCCCTATATGAAAGGGGCTGTCCTTTTCCTAAACGCCCCACCCTTTACGCTAAAATTTGACTCTTTCTCACAGCCCTACTTTATAAAACAACAAAAAAACTTTAGCGTAAAGAGTGGGGCGTTGAGGAGGGGACCACCCCTTCCATATACGGAATAATTTCTGTTCGTTTAAAGTTTTGATGTCGCTCCTTACTTTCAGTTAAAAAAAATCAACGTTTTTGAATTGTCGATTTTTGAATCTGTCTTACCGTTTGTTTAAGAGTGACCCCTGAATCACAAAGGCCGTCTAATTAGAATAAATAGCTCTTTTGAGATTACTAAAAATACTTTAGCGTAAACAGCGAGGTATTCACAAAGGGACGAACCCCCTCATATACGCAATAATTTCTGTTCGTTTTAAGTTTTAATGTTACTCCTTACTTTCAGTTGAGAAAACTTGTCTTTTTAAATTTAATATCTCATCGTTTTTAAATAATACTGGGATATCCAGCGCCCTCTTCATAAAAATTATTCCCCCCCATGAAAAACTCCTCCTGGAAAGATGCTCCCACGTAACTCAATCCCCCACAAAAAAATCCCAACTGAAAACGTCTGTATGCTTACCAATAACAAATACTAAATGTAAACAATGGACAAATTTCATAACTTGCAGTCTCCTTTTTTTTCCTCTCGGAAAAAAAAAACAAAAAAAAGACATGCATCCGTGATCTTTCTTCTGGCAGAAAATACAAAATTCCAGATTTGTGCAAATAGGAGCTTGAAATCTCTACGGTAGGGTTCTCTGACACGCTGAATCTAATAGTGTGATTTTCATTAAGATCCTATGCCTTTTAGGGAGTTTTCCTCTTTTTTCGAATATAAGGCAAATTTTCTCATGCTCATAACTCCTGACGGGTAGGACTAAACTTGATGAAACTTTTATATTTAAAATCAACATCAATTCTTTTAATCCCTCATTTCTCGTCAACAGGTCTGGAATTCCTTACCTTCTTCAGTACAGAGATGCTAATCGTTTTGGAGTTTTAAAAGGATTCTTAAGGACCATTTAGTTAAGAATCAAACAGAAAAGTATTTTGTTTTTATTTATTTATTTTTCCCTTTCCGCTGAAGAGCTGATGTCCCCTGAGTGTTTGTTTCATGGTGCATGGTTGTCTTCTCTGCACTTCGTCTCCCAGGCCTCAGGTATGTTCTCTTTTAATCTTGTTATTTGGCTATTTTTCTTTGTTTTTGGTTGTTGCTTATATTGTTTTTTAGTATCCCCCTTGTATCCCTAGCCATGGAGCCTGTCGAGGGGGAATAAGAGTATCTTATTTTCGTTATGTACTTAATGGTGGATAAACTCTGAACTCTCTGAACCCTGAGCAGTCAAATTTTTAACTGTAGCTCGGGAAATAGCTGTGTAGCACGCAAATTTGGGTGATTGTAGCACTTTGGGAACTGACCGTGGGGCAACCCTGGTCAAAAAGGAATTCTCATAATTAGCCTTTGTAAATATAAGTTTACTGCTCGCAAAAATTTTAAAGAATATTACTTTTTCTTTCTTTGTTTGCGAAATAGCAAATTCCAAGTAGATCCAATCAGTAGAAAGAATTGGCAGACGAGTGAATCGATAAAACCCTATTGTGGTTTCACTAATTTGCTTCGAGTAATAGGGAGGTTTCAGAAGTAGCATTTTACCTTTTTTTTTTCTCGAACATAACCTTTAAATGTCTGGGTAAGGAAATATGAAATATTTTCAATAGAATTAAATAAAAGTATTAACAAAGAGATAATTAGAGGGAAATAATGGGAAAATAATTGAATATCGAAATCTCAATGAGGAGCCCCAGGCTCCCCTCCTTTCAAGTATCCTTAAATAATGACTCACAGAAATATAATTTTGGAACTATTTTATGCATCTAGATAGTATCGAGTTTATATATAGGATATTTTTCTTGAAATAAAACATTTTGTACAGTGGTAATGGGACTCTCCTTCCGTAATAGGGATATAAGTTCAATCCACTCTACAGAATGAAGGTAATCATTAAAATAATGCAAATAATTTACACAATCTTTTCCCACTGCCGCAAGGTTAAGCGATAGGTTAGCTAATTTCCCCTGCAAAAATACCCAGCAACTGAAACGGCAATTCGACGTCCTATGCGCCAGCAATGGCTCTGAAGGATCCTTATCCTAAAACACTGTATCTTATAGCTTCCTCTAAACTATATACCTACTGAAATCAGAGACCTCTCTATTACTATACCTTTTGATCTAGAAATCCTACATTTGCAGCTTTTAAACTATTTTATTACAATTTTTCCATCCCATCTAAGTATTTTACTGCAATAGGCACTGGATTCAGTGGCAATATCCTGTCAAAGATTTGGAAAAGCTGCCGCTTCTAGCCTTATTATTATTACTGCATCAAATTAAATCAGATTCACGCATCAATTGTAATCATCTTCACGAAGAACTTCATTGTTCACATACCACATAACCGATCATCCATCTTTCTTGTGTCACATAGAAGAAAAGCATTATAATTGATCAGATTCCCATATTCAACCTACTAGCTAACTCTACCGCAGTCTCAAGTAACAGAAACATCAAGTTACTGTTACCTTCTGCCCATGATGAGTATTGTAACTTCGGGAAGACTTCTGGATATTCTCTCCCTCTTTTTGCTGAGTAGCTGATGAAACATCTAGCAAAAATGAGAACCCTCCCTGAGAATGAGTTTAAAACAGTACATGTTTAGTGTTGCAGCACCATAACAAAATTCTAAAATCGGTCACTATTAAACACTGTTAAATAAAAAAACAAGTTCTTTTTAACTGAAAGTAATGAGCGACACTAAAACTTAAAACGAACAGAAATGACTCCGTATACGAAAGGGGTTTCTCCCTTTTCAGCGCCCCGCTCTTTACTCTACAGTTTGACTCCTCTCAACTCTACTTTTTAAAACAGTAAAAAACTTTTCGACTGTGTTGAATAAAATGGCTATCTCAGAATTTTCAAAAGTCATTATCAAAAAATGAGCGTGGGAGGGGACCTAGGTACCCTCCAATTTTTTTGGTCACTTAAAAAGGGCACTAGAACTTTCAATTTCCGTTAGAATGAGTCCTCTCAACACATTCTAGGACCACTGGGTCGATACGATCACCCCTGGGAAAAAAAAACAAAAAAAAAAAAAAACAAATAAACACGCATCCGTGATCTGTCTTGTGGCAAAAAATGCAAAATTCCACATTTTTGTTGATAGGAGCTTGAAACTTCTCCTGTAGGTTTCTCTGATACACTGAACCTGATGGTGTGATTTTCGTTAAGATTGTATGACCATTAGGGGGTGTTTTCCCCTATTTTCCTCCTCAACGCCGCGCTCTTTACAATAAAGTTTGACTCTTTCTCTTAACTCTACTTTTTAAAACAGTAAAAAACTTTAGCGTGCCGTAAAGTTTGTACGGTTTTTAAGGGGCGTTTTCCCCTATTTTCTAAAATAAGGCAAATTTTCTCAGGCTCGTAACGAACTGTAGTAAGGAGAGACCCGGCTCAATAGTAACCGAAACTCTAAAAAATGAAATTTTGATGCCAATAGTTACATCAAAAAAATCGCATTTTAATCCTGATTTAAATATATAAGTTTCATCAAGATTAGTCTGAGAGCCTGAGAAAATTTGCCTCATTTTAGAAAATACCCCCTAATGGTCATACAATCTTAACGAAAATCACACCATCCCGCGCCCTTTTCATGGAATTTCTCTTCCCCCATGACATATTCCTCCGAGGAAAGATTTTCCCACATATCCCCCTTCCGCTCAACCCCACCCAAAAACCAAAAAAATCCCCCTGAAAACATCTGTATACTCCCCAATGAAGAATACTATATGTAAACAATGGGCGAAGTTCATAACTTGCAGCCCTTCCCCCGGTGACTGTGGGGGGTTAAGTCATCCTCAAAGACATAGTTATTAGATTTTTCGACTATGCTGAACAAAATGGCTATCTAAAAAATTTTAGCAGGTGACTTCGGGGAAAAATGAGTGTGGGAGGGGGTCTATCTGCCCTCCAATATGTTTTCAAGTAAAAGGGCCCTAGAACATTTGATTTTCCAATCAAATAAACACTCTCTTGATCTTCTACGATCACTGATTCGATACGATCCCCCTTAAAAAAAAAAAAAAAAAAAAAAACGCGTCCGTGATTTTTCTTCTGGCAAGAAATACAATATTCCACTTTTTTGTACATAAGAGCTTGAAGCCTGTATACTAGGGTTCTTTAATATGCTGAACCTGATGGAGTGATTTTCATCAAGATCACTTGATGTTTTGGGGGTGTTTTCCCCCTTTTCGAAAATTGGCAAATTTCCTCAGGCTCGTAAATTTTTATGGGTACCATTGAATTTGATGAATTTTACATATTTTGAATAAGCATAAAAATTTGATTCTTTTGATGCATATATTGCTATCAAAAGTCTGTTTATTAGAGTTTCAGTTACTATTGAGCCGCATCGCTCCTTATTTTCCTGCTTTTTCTTACTTACTTTCCTTACTTACTATTTTGCTTTCGTGATTCTCTAGTTCTACAAGGTTCATTTGCGTGTTTTTAGCAAAAGCATACAATAAAATTTTTAAAGATAGATGAAAACAGCTAAAATTTCAAGGAGAAAGAAGGGATTGAAGGACAAAAAGGTCGTTTGTTCGCTAAAATGTCAAAATTTTTCAAAGAGTGACGGAAACTTAAACTCTATTATAGAGCCCCCCCCCCTTTCAGCTGATTGTAGATGTACTTGTGAAATTAATATTCCTTCTTAAAGCGAAAAACTAAATTTTTACCAATGGTTGAAAATTGCACAAAACAGCATAGCTTGCTTTGTACTCATTAGAAGCATAATAGTAGTTTCTTTGGATCAAGGGCACGTATCTAGAAACAGAGACAGACTAGGAGGCCCAAGACCAGGGCTGCATCCAGGGAGGGGTTTACGGAGTTTAACCCCCCTTCCAAAAAATGTCCGATTCGGAAAAAAAGTATAAAAAAATCATATAAACAAATTTTTTATGCGTTATATTTTTTTTTTATGTAAGTTGGATCCGATTTTCCCAAGTCAAGTGAAAAAGACAATGAAAAAAGATAAATGAGCCATGTAGTGCCACAAAGGCAAAGGTATACAAAAGAAAAGTAGTCTGTTTCTATGGATGCTTGAATTGTGTAGGCTATCTTAGTTTTTACAAGATATTTAAAGACGCTAAATATCAGGTGGGATAAGACAAACTGGGGTCTGGAGGGCAGTTGCCCCCTGCCCCATAGAAAATTACGCTCCTGTCTACAAGACAGGAATTGTGGCATATGGTGTACAGATTTGACAAATAGTGTCCAGTCCCTTGATTTTACAATCTCCTTCCTACTTTTTCAAAAGTTAATATTGGCTTTGCTGAATATACTCTGGTTTCCTGTTTTAGCTTACCGCCAAGTAGTCTAAATCCACTTTGCACATTTACCGAGTATCCATAACACTTGTCCAAAATTTACGACTTATTTAAGTCCTCAAGAAGGATTTAGGAACTTATTTAAATTCCAAGTATTGGTCCAAAGAGCATCCTTCCTAGTATATTTGGATCCTAGAAAATTACTCTTTAGGACTTAATGGTCCATATTTTTGGTGAGAGGTGGAGGGAGGGGGTAGGTTTGGGTACTTTAACGGAAAGTAGTCTAAATTCACCTGATACATTTTTCAAGTATCTCCAACATTTCTCCAGTAGTTATGAATTATTTAACACCCAAAAACTCTCTTCCTAAGATTGATCCAAATAACCTTCTCCCCAGCATATTTGGGTTCTACAAAACTATTTTTGGTACTTAATGGTCCCAAATGTTAGCGGAGGTCAAATCCAAAGATAGGGAATTATAAAAAAATATACATAATTATTTGGGAAATCCCAAGGTCTAAAAAATGACAAGAGTTTAGATGCACTGGCATAAATACCTGCTTCACCCCCCTTCCTTCGAAAAATCTTTCGATACCCACTACCCTATTTCTTGGGGTGTGTGCTTATGAAGTCTAGCGTGACTCATCTTGTCAGGCCATTTGTGTTCATTGATTAAACCTAGGTGCGAAAAAACAAAAGGTTCCGGCGTCAAGTTTCAGTACAACTAGAGGAAGAAAGTAGAAAAAGTGATCAAATGTCTCTAATTTCTCACGCAACGACCGTGAACAAAAAATATTGCGTGTCGAACTCTTGCTTTAGAATATCAGTGGCCATCTTTTTCTCCCTTTTAATACGCTTCTGGAATTTTTTTTTTAACGAGATTGTTTAGTTGCGCTTACAGCCACAACTAAAAGAGACAAATGAGATAAAAATAAAAAAGGAAAATAAACTCCTTAAAAGGTACCCTTCCAAAAGGCAGCTACAAAGTAATTTCTTTCAGAGAAAGGGGCAACTTTTTAGTGGAGGGGGGGATAAAACACTTGAAACACTAAACAAACCTAAAACACTTAAAAAACGGTCAAATTACACGCAAAAGATAAAACGGGGAGGGGTAGTAATAATTTTAGTGTGGGCTAAGCTCTGCTCCTATTTAAGCGCTTAATTGTAATTCAAAAAAAAAAAAATCCTCACAAAAGGAAATTTTCATTCCACGAAAAATCAAGACTTAGGCATGCAATGGTAAATTTGGCTAAAAATTTACGGATGTGGATATTAAATAATTCGGTTTTACGTTTTAGAACCGTGCTAGCCATAGTTTCAGAAAGTTTAACTTTTAGGGGAAAACGCAGAGGGAAGATGAAATATGTGGTCTAGGGTCAAGCCCCCCCCCCCAAAAGGTAAAAGATTGCACTAATTACAGGGGTTGAAAAGCCATAAAACAATATTGGAGAATTCCAGGTTTCGATGGCACCTCCCAAACATTGATTCTGTGTGCTCTTGGTGTTGTGTTAATCATCTTTGAAAAACCTTTTAAATGCATTTTTTTGTTTACTTTTTTACTTTTGTTACTAAAGTGATTCAGCTTTGGCAAATATATTTGACAAAGATAATAATGATTGATGTATATTTATTAAATATAAAATATTAAAATATTAAATATAAAAATAATAATAGCAATTATTAAAATAATTGAATGATTAAACCTGTTATTCAAAAAAAAGCAACATCACGATGGAAATGGAGCTACATTTTCAATACTGCCTTCAGCTGTCACCAAAAACTACAACCGTAAAAACAAGCTTGGGATTTTGAACCATATAATTACCATATTTGTAATTGTACTGATTATACTATTCGTTATAAAATAGGGTGTAGGATTCACTTTTCGAGAGTATCAATTAAAAAAAAGAAGCGGCTTCTCAAATAAAAGTAATGCTTTACCTTAGACGAAGCCAAACTATCTGGAAACCAAGGAAGCTTCCCCCCCCCCAATCCCCCAACTAAAATAAAGTTCAAATTACTGTAAATACTAAATTATATGAGTGGGAGCCACCCTTATAAAGAGGACAATTTCTACGAGTTAAGAGTTTTAAAAACGCTCTTTACATGCATATGGACAAAAAATTGTATAGATTTTATGTTGGTTTCTAGTATCATTTTCAGCGTTTTTCTAAATGTGAGGATCTTCACCACCCCAACCCCCATTCTTTAAAATCATCCCTGAAAAAAGACTTCCCATTTTTTTTTCAACTATTTTTTTAAGGAGCATCTGAAACACCAAAAATCATTTTTAGGTCGTAATTCCTCCATTTTTCTAAGGGGGGGGGTCACCAGTAAAATATTTTTGCAGCATCTTCACAGTGCAAAAATATTTTTCGGCCCTGTTTTTTTTTTTTTTTTTTTCAAATCAAACAGTTAGTGGTAACGAACCGTAAGTAAGGACACGAGTTTAGTCTAATCCATCAAAAGTTACGAGTCTGAGAAAATTTGCCTTATTTTCGAAAAAAAGAGGGAAATACCCCTAAAACTCAAAGAATCTTGATGGAAATCACACCATCAGATTCAGCGTATCAGAGAACTCAAAGTATTTTTTTGCCAGAAGAAAGATCACGGATGCGTGTTTATTTGTTGTTGTTTTTTCCAGGGGCGATCGTATCCCTTGGGTTTACATGACTCGAATGAGACAAGGACGACTTCCTATGACGTCTGGTAATGGATCCCAACGGGCCTCCGGAAGAGTGGTAGACAATATATCACTATTGTCCCTTCCCTTGAAGATAGACAACAGTTCTACAAATATCCTTCAGTGAACTGTGATCTCTGGCTCAGGATCCTCTGACGCGGAGGTCAACTATTGCTGGCCACTAGGCGTTGGAGGATCTAACTCTAAGTTAATAATTTTTAAAAATACATCATAGTCTCCCTCATCCGATATTCATTCTTATATGTAAATATATATATATATATATATATATATATATATATATATATATATATATATATATATATATATATATATATATATATATATATATATATATATATATATAATGAAAAGAGAAATCACCAGTGCAACAGCGCAAACAAATAAAAAAAAAGACAGAAGGAGATAAGTAAGACTGTTTTCCTACATTAGTGATTAATATAGATCAGCACTTGAATGAGGCCTTATCCCTACTCATCCATACAATCACATAGGTCAAACAGCATAGCCATACACAATCAACCATAAAGAATAATCCAAGGACAGGCAGTCGTGTCGTCAGTAAGTATAAGTCGTCATTTACCAAACATAAAAAAAGACAATAATTCAAAGGCAACAACCCAACACAAGGCCTCATCAGGAGAATACACACTTGCCTATAGGGTTTCGCCACTTTAACTTATCTACCCAGGCAAGTGGCGTGCCTACTATAAATTCCCTATGTATCCCCGTTTTAGGTATTACCCCCAAATATATGCCTATGAAAAAACAAGCAAATGTAGAACAACCAAGTAACAGCAAAACAAGCTTATCCTACATACATATATATATATATATATATATATATATATATATATATATATATATAGATATATATATATATATATATATATATATATATATATATATATATATATATATATATATATATATATATATATATATATATATATATATATGTATATATATATATGTATATATATATATATGTATATATGTATATATATATATATATATGTATATATATATATATATATATATATATATATATATATATATATATATATATATATATATATATATATAACAAAATTGGATAAACGGTCTAAAATAACAGGTATTGATCACTGCTTTATAGAAATATTTGTTAACAGTGAATATTTGTTTACTGCTTTATAGAAATTAAACCCGTTTTTTCGTAAATCAATTTTTCGTAAATGGAAAAGCAGTGCGGTCTAAGAAATTATTTATATATATATATATATATATATATATATATATATATATATATATATATATATATATATATATATATATATATATATATATATATATATATATATATATATATATACATCTCTGATAATTTATTCAATTCTTCTGAAGCACCTCCCATAATTGATAAAAATTGAGAAAACATGGGCCAAGTACTTCTTTTTTTAGGGTTAGGTATCTTCCTCTCCGGAAGAAATCCGTTGGCCGACACCCTAATCGATGCTTTGCAACCAACCTATTGTCCTATTGGATAAACGGTCTAAAATAACAGGTATTGATATTGACTGAATGTATGTTTAGGGACGGACGATTGGTATACCGTGTGCCATTGCCAGTAATGTCTCTGACACTGAGAGGCAATTTAAATAACCTAGTAATAGTTTTCATAACTTTTGACCGACAACATTTTGGCCCTGTTCGGGTCAAAATTGCTCTTTTAGAGGCAAAAATGACAGAATGTGGCACTTTGCTGTCGTATGACATCTTTTGTTAATTAAAAAAGGTATTATATCTTTAGATGTAAATTCAAATGAATTTTCTTTCAATAACCTACGATAACTGGTTCGACATGATAAAACCCGAGGAAAAACGAACACATATGCACAACCATGCACTTTCCTGGGGTAAATAAGAATGTCATGTCTTCTAGATAGTCTGTTTATAGTCCTCGTACATGCTGAATCTCATTGTACAATTTACACAAAAATCATATCGCGCCCTCATTTGGGGGAATCTTACCCCTATTTCTAAAATAATGGAGATTTTGGTGAGTACCATTAAACCGACAAATTTTCAAAAAGTTCGTGGTAATAAACTATAGTATGGAGCGACACGGCTCCATAGTAACCAAAACTCTAAAAAATGGAATTTTGATATCAATAGCTATATCAAAAGAATCGCATTTTAATGCTGATTTTAAATATATAAGTTTAATCAAGTTTACCCATAAAAAATACGAGCCTGAGAAAATTTGCCTTATTTTAGAAAATAGGAGGAAACAACTCCTAAAAGTCATAGAATCTTAACGAAAATCACACCATCAGATTCAGCGTATCAGAGAACCCTATTCTAGAAGTTTCAAGCTCCTATCTAGAAAAATGTGGAATTTCGTATTTTTTGCCAGAAGGCAGATCACGGATGCGTGTTTAGCCTACTTCTTTGTTTTGTTTTTTATGTTTTTTTCCCAGGGGTGATCGTATCGACCCAGTGGTCCTAGAATCTTGCCAGAGGGCTCATTCTAACGGAAATGAAAAGTTCTAGTGCCCTTTTTAAGTGACCAAAAAAATTGAAGGCACCTAGGCCCCCTCCCACGCTAAATATTTTCCCAAAGTCACCAGATTAAAATTCTGAGACAGCCATTTTATTTAGCGTAGTAAAAAAACCTTATAACTATGTCTTTGGGGACGAGTTACTCCCCAACAGTCTCAGTGGGAGGGGCCACAATTTACAAAATTTGACCTTGTTTACATATAGTAATGGTTATTTGGAAGTGTAAAGACGTTTTCAGGGGGATTTTTAGGTTGGGGGTTTAGAAAAGTGGGATATGTTGGGGGAACTTTCCTTGGAAGAATTTGTCATGGGGGAAGACAATTTTCATGAAGGGAGCGCAGGATTTTCAAGCATTATTAAAAAAAAAACAATGAAAAAATAAATATGAAAAAGTTTTTTCAACTGAAAGTAAGGAGAAGCATTAAAACTTAATTTACGTATGATGGGCTCACCTCCTCCTAATACATCGCTCTTTACGCTAAAGTATTTTTAGTAATTTCAACTATTTATTCTACGGCTTTTGTGATTCAGGGGTAATTCTTAATGAATTGGGACAAAATTTAAGCTTTAGTGTAAAGAGCGAGGCACTAACAAGGGGTTGGACCCCCTCATATATGGAATAATAATATGAGAATACAAAAGTTCGTTACGTAGGCTAATTTATAAGTTACGTATATCTTTGACTAATAAAAACATTCGTAAAAAATAAAAAGTTATAGTTGCCTTTTTAGGTAACCAAAAAATCGGAGGGCCACAAGGCTTCCTCCCCCGCTCTTTTTTCTCAAAATCATTCCATCAAAACTATGAGAAAGCCATTTAGCCAGAAAAAAATATGCCAATTTCGTTTTAATTATTCCTCTGCGGAGAGCCAAAATCAAAACATGCATTGATTCAAAAACGTTCAGAAATTAAATAAAAAAAAAAACAAGTTTTTTTTAACTGAAAGTAAGGAGCGACATTAAAATTTAAAACGAACAGAAATTAATTCTTATATGAAAGGGGCTGTTTCCTCATCAACTCCCCGCTCTTTACGCTAAAGTTTTCTTACTGTTTTAAAAAGAAGAGTTGAGAGAAAGAGTCAAACTTTAGCGTAAAGAGCGGGGCGTTGATGAGGAAGCAGCCCCTTTCATATACGAAGTAATTTCTGTTCGTTTTAAGTTTTAATGTCGCTCCTTACTATCGGTTAAAAAAACTTGTTTTTTTTTTATATTTAATACACACTTGGAATCAGCACAAATAATGGACTTCGCTGCTGCATATACTTGAATCATAACTTAGTTTGTTAGAGTTTCGGTTTCTATTGACAAGGGTGGCTCTTTTCTAGCAGATTGTTACCACAATCTGTTTTGTCCAAGGCTCACTTAATTGTGAGGGGGGCTCCTACGATGCCTGATTTTATTTTCAAGTTTAATATCCTTACCCATCAAAAACTACAAGCCTGGAACAAATTGTCTTATTTTTGAGAAAGGGGGAAAACAGTCCCAAAAAGTCAAGCAATCTTAGTAAAAATCAAACCATCGGGTTCAGCATATCAGAGAGCCCTACTGTAGAGGTTCCAAGCTACTGTCTACAAAAACGCAAAACTTTGAAATTTTTACCAAAACGACTGCTGAGAGCGGTTTTACCGAATCTGTTTTTCCGAAATTCCGAAAAAAAAAAATTTGAAAATTTTGACATTTGTATATCAGAATCGGATTTAGCTAGAGCGCTGGCGTCTTAAATCAATGTCAATTAGACCACCCGAAACAGAATTTTTTTACACAACATAGGGTGTAGCCTAACTCAATGTGTAGCTCAATTTTTACAAAAAACCGCTATTTTCAGTAAAATTACTCTCAGCAGTCTTTTAAAGAAAGATTACGGATGAGCGTTTATTTGCTGTTGTTTTTTCCTTGTTTTTTTTCTTTTTTTTTGCTTTGCTTTTCCCAGGGGTGATTGTATGAATCCAGTGGTTCTATAAGATCAAGAGAGGAATCATTCGAACGGAAGTCAAAAGTTCTACTGCCCTTTTTAAGTGACCAAAAAATTGGAGGGCGACTAGCCTCTCTTCCGCCTCTCTCTTTCCTCAAGGACATCCGATCAAGATTTTGAGATAACCATTTGATTTAGTATAGTCGATGTCATGCTAATAGAGCTGCCTTTGGGGATGATATGACTATACCTTTGGGGATGAAATGACCCCTCATAGTCCCTCGGGAAAGGGCTGTAAGTTACACAATTTATCCATTGTAAAACGTATAGTATTTTTTGTTGGGACATTTGCGGATTTTCTTCGGTGGGGGAGGTTCCACGAGGAAAGCTTTCCGTGAGAAGGAGAGTTTCCGGGGTTAATTTTCAAGGGGAAACTTTCATCTGGGGGAGAAAAAGGGATTTCATGGCATGATTTGAAAAACAGTTGCAAATTAAATAAAAAGAACAAGTTTTCTCAACTGAAAGTAAGGAGCAAAATCAACATTTAAAACGACCGGAAATTTATAAAAAGGGCCTTCCCCTTCCTCAACCCTTGCTTTTTACACTAAAGTTAGACATCTTGTCACAATTTTTTCAAAAAAGAAACGGCTCAAACACAAGGGCCAATGAATTTAATGATAAGTATTTTTAAACAGCTTTATGATTTTAGCGTAAAGAGCGAGTGTTGAGGAAGGGGCAGCCTCTATCACATAAGAAGCAATTTCTGTTAGTTTTAAATTGGTTTCTCTGATATCATTTCGCTCTAATGATCGAATTGGAACACTTCGTATGAAATATTGCATATTTTTTGGCTGAATTCGAGCGCTGCAATTTATTTTTTTATATCTCTTAACCGTCAATTGAAAAGCATATGCTTTTAACAAGGGTACATAAGGCCAAATGATTAGGCGAAGTCTGAATGATTTCATAAGTAGTTCATTCCGTAGAATTCGATGAATTCCATCCGCTCCTAATTAATATCTCAAATAAAGCCCAATTCCTCCTGAGTTTAATATATATCGGATATGGAAGTCTTCCTTTGAGAGGTGGTATTTATGACCCGGAACTAGCTTTTAATGAATGAAGGAATCCTAATGGAGAAATCCTATGGCTAACAGAAGAGGCCTACTTAATTATTTTGCATGCTAATTAGCATTTTGTCTTATAAAATTAAGGCTAACAGTGTACTGAATCTAGATTAAATTTAGTACTATAAAACTAAACCTAACGGTGTACAGGATACAGTTAGTGAGTAGTTTGAGTTTTTATTTTTTATTTTTTTAATAGTATTTTACTGCTGAAGAAGATCCAAAACCAAAGAGTTTGGATCCATGAAGAGAGGGAATGCTCTTCAGATCCACTGATATCATTAAATCAAATTGATAGCAAAACACGCCGGTCAACCAGGATTTCAAATGCCTTTGCTGAAAACTCTTGGATGTATAACGTTACAAATTTGGTATGAATAAATATCAGGTAGAAAAGGCACCAAAGAATTCGTGGTAACGAACTGCAAGTAAGGAGCGACACGGCTTAATAGTAACTGAGTTTGATAACAATACATACATCAAATGTTTAAATTTTCTTGCTGATTCAAAATATACAAAGTTCATTAAGTTTAATGTTACCCCCCGAAAGTTATAAGCCTTAAAAAATTTGCCCTATTTTTAAAAAAAAAAGGAAACACCCTCAGAAAGTCAAGTGATCTTAATAAGAATTCCTCATCATATTCAGCATTTAAAGAACACTGACAAGGAGTTGCTTCTATATTAAAAAGTACGAAAATTTTCTATTTTTCAAACAAATTTGGCAATAAATAAAAGTTCAAATAAGGGTAAACCTTTTAAACATACAGTGATAATACACAGGAAATACTGGATATTTCGGTCACAGGTGCAGTGACCGTCAACAGCAAAAATATTTCATCAGCAGAGTATTTCTGCCGATGACGGTCACTGCACATGCCACCATCTATTAAAAGGATTTATCCCTATTTGAATTTTTATTTATCGTCATGGAAAGGCAGGGTGATCTTCAAAATTATCTACGGTAAATTTCATAACGTATGCGTATATTACTTTTTTCCAGGGATGACCATTTCGAAGCTGCCTATGTAAAATATCTGAAGAGAGCTCGTTCGAACGAAAATTGAAAGTATTAATGTTCTTCATGGAAATGAAAGGGATTGTGCTGTAGGAAAGTGCCGATTTATGAAATTTTGTGCTGCAGATAAAAATTTTTGGCAAATGTCAATTTAAAACATTTTAGTCACAGAAACAGAAATGTTGGTCTAACTTTTACCGAAATGCTGACGAGCAAAATTTTTGAGATAACCAATCGAAATATAACTATGGAAAAGCTATAAACATTTCCTCTTAGTATTAGACGTCACACTGCTAAATTGTGCTTTTCTAAACATGAACAGACGCAGTCCATACAAAATGAAGGGCTAATGAAATTACAAACTGAAACTAAGATTATATTTAGTATAACTAACAAATATACAATATTGCATTATTGTAAATAAACTATTAGGGGAAAGGGAAGATTTAGAGAGAGAAGGTGAACTTGCCCCAAAAAGTTCGTTTTATATCAAAAACTTACAACTTTTCGTGAGAGGTCCTTCAGATTAGTATGAAGAAGATTAAATCTCTGACATTTCCCTCCTTTTGAACAGTATATTTGGACTAAGCACGCAACATGGATGCTAAAGGAGAAACGAATTCACTGTTATTGCAGCAATTGCCGGGCATTGTAGGCAAGTTTTATGTAAATCAATACATGTTGATAAGATGTTCGATTGTTTGTTACGACTAACCAGTGGTTTTTTTCTGCAATAAATATCAATCTAATTGGCCTGTATAATGGCATAGGGGAATGGCATATCTCAGGAGCAATGTTTATCTAACGAATCCTTTCCTAAACATATAAACATCACGAGCTGGAAAATGACTTTGTCACTTTTTTCATGGATTAGTAGCATTTTCTAGGTATGCGTTATGCAGAAGTTAAACTTTAGCGCGAAGGCAAAAGATGGTTGGAACGGGAGCTCCCATCATTTGTTGTATTAACCGAATATGATTTTGAAAAGTAACAAAAATTAATGGCAAACATTTTTTTTCAAATGAAAGTCCAGAGCAACTAAAATTTATATCGAACAGAAACTTTTTCTATATAATACGTGGGCAACTATCGCCACAACTTCTAACCTTTTTGCGCTACAGGAACTTTTCGCTAAATCAAAAATTAAGAAGCTACGCACTGTCAATTGCCCATAACAAAATTTCAGTTAAAATGGACAATTATTAATCATATTATAATTGAATCAAACCAGAATGAAATCTGATTTGTCTCTATATCCCAGTTACCTCTGTATTAAGATCACTTTCCCCTTAAAAAATACTGAATTTAGTATAAGTTTTGTAATGGTATAATTGTTCCGGCGATTTATAATAAGTAAGTTATTGTAAACCAGATCTCTAGATAATTCAGGGTATAATAAACTACGTTTAGTGCTCTGGATTCCTTACTTTTTCGAACCATTTAAAGAGAAAAAGTCTCACATACCTTTTTTTCCCACTGAACGACGTACGGAACGGGATGTCCCGCATCCGGGAACTCGATATGGCAATTTAGAATTACATTCCCACCAACCATTGCCGTTACTGAATATTCATCATTGGTATATGCTTTGGCTGAAAAAGAATGTATGAGTGAATAAATTTCAAGCTTTAACTATTTTTCTTCTTCTGCGTAGGTGTACTCCTACTATTCTAAGAACACCATTACAGGACTTTTGAAAAGAAGGGGAAGACGTAAGTACTTTTAATGTACAACACATAAATTGCACTTTTAAGTACGCATATGTAGTTGTTTTGATATTTAATAAGGGGTGTTTACAAAAGTTTTCAAACAGTCCTTAGTACGTAAATCCTTCTAAATCGGGTAAATACCCCTGAGTTTTCTTTCTCTCCAATCTGTTCCTTTCAAATGTGAAACTAATTTATTATAAATCAATCGGCGAAACACTAATCAGAACTTACAATTCAACCATATTATTTAGTTTCAGTAAAGCGCAACTAACAGTGTTTTTTTTAAGGGTTCCACTAAAATTTCTGTTGCCAGTCTTTGTGGTAATTCTTGCCGGTTCTAAGTTCAATTTTTCATTGGAATTTACGCTCGTTTCAAGTTTCATTCTTCATTCACTGTAGTTTCTGTTAGTTTTAAGTCCGATAGGTACTTATGTACTTATGTTTCGTCTGTTTTTGTTTTTTTTTTTTTGCGTATTTCTTTGATTTTGAATGAATAGTTATCATTTATTTGTTGTAGTTTTGCTGCTGAACAGGGACATTTTAGGTCCCTAAATTGAGCAGCATATTATTGATTGTAAGTGCAATTTTAGTAATTTTTATTTGATGAAATAAACGCATACCTACCTACCTATCTAATGTATTATACCGCCAGCCCTCAAGAAGTGCAGCTAGGTTAATCTTAATGCAAAATACCAAAACATAATGAAAATGTAATAATTTAGAAACAAATTTGGGTTATATATTTGAACATTAGAGGGGGGAGGGTTGTGGAGTAGCCTAACCAAATCTAACCTAAGCCCCACTTCCCTAATATGCAAAAATATAACCCATATTATATAATTCCAATGTATTCCGTCACCCGCCAATTGTTGTCCACTGAGCTTAAGCCAATTGTTTCTTAATACAGACAGATAAAACCCATTTTTTTCGAGTTTTACACAGAGTAAACGTGAGTTTTGGTGGTTAAATGCATAAGTATCGACCGATATGTTATGCATTACTCTTTACTTTATATATACCAGTCTTTACTTTTTGTGGATAACTGTGTTTTCAAATTGCGTTAAAAGAGTCGAAAAAATTACTCGAAATGAAATGAACTATGTCATTATTGATAATATAACTAACTCCCACTTGTATGAAAACTCCCCTGTCACGAATGCCAAACACTCGCCTTTACGCAATTTACCTTTTTGCGAGCTTTGGTAACCTCTCTAATATTCCTGTCTAATCCTGGGTTCTGGTGCATTTATTTAAGTTAAACATACCAAAAGAGGATTTATCATTTACTTTCTTGACCTGCTTGAAAACTCCCACGTTTATCAGCTCGTGTTTCCTTTATGACACCTGTCTGAAATGTAAGCGCATAATTCTTAACGCTCAATCTTTCATAGTAAAAAACAACAACAAAAAAACAAGTGTTTTATGGCACTTGGTATTAACCAAGTGACATAATTTCTAAATTAGAAATAGTTGTTTCCCTTATTCGGCCATCTGGGAGGGAGTGGGGGGACGGTTAATTAGGAAAAATTAGAAAAAATGAGTATTTTTAACTTACGAACGGGCGATCGGATCTTAATGAAATTTGATATTTAGAAGGATATCGTGTCTCAGAGCTCTTATTTTAAATTCCAAACGGATCCTGTGACATTGAGGGGGGTTGAAGGGGAGGGGAAACCTAGAATCTTGGAAAACGCTTAGAGTGGAGGGATCGGGATGGAACTTGGTGGAAAAACTAAGCACAAGTCCTAGATACGTGATTGAAATAACCTGAACGGATCCGCTCTCTTTGGGGGAGTTGGGGGGGGGGGGTTAATTATGAAAAATTAGAAGAAATGACTATTTTTAACTTATGAAGGAGTGATCGGATCTTAATGAAACTTCATATTTAGAAGGACCTCGTAACTCGGATATCATATTTTAAATCCCAACCGGATCCAGTGTCATTAGGAGGAGTTGGGGGGGACCAGAAATCTTGGAAAAGGCTTAGAGCGCAAAGATCAGGATGAAACTTGGTATAAGAATGAGCACAAGTCCAAGATACGTAACTGACAAAAACGGACAGGATCCGCTCTCTTTGATGGAGTTGGGGGGGAGTTTATTCGGAAAAATTAGAAAAAATAAGGAATTTGTAACTTATGAACGGGTAATCAGATATTAATGTAATTTGATATTTTGATAATTTATATATTTATTTATCTATATATATAAAAATAAGTTGTCTGTCTGTGGATGGATGGATGGATGTGTCAGGTGACGTCACCTGAAAAAACTGGATTAGGTGACGTCAAAACTGAAAAAACTAAAAAAAGGCAAAAACTACAAAAAAAACTAAAAACTAATAAAAAAAATAAAAAAGCTAAAAAACTAAAAAAACTATAAAGGTAAAAACCAATAAAAAACTAAAAAAAAAACTGAAAAAACTAAAAAAAGGCAAAAACTACAAAAAAAAACTAAAAACTAATAAAAAAAGTAAAAAAGCTAAAAAACTAAAAAAACTAAAAAAACTAAAAAAAGGTAAAAAACTAAAAAAAATAAAAAATAAAAAAAAACTAAAAAAAAGGAAAAAACTGAAAAATAAGCTAAAATAAAGGTAAAAACCAATAAAAAACTAAAAAAAAAAAGGAAAAAACTAATAAATGACGACACTCAAAGAGAAAGCGACCAGGACAAAAGGAATGTTCGATTAGCAATCAACAAAGCACCGGGACACAGGGAGTATAAATGACGACCAGGACATAAGTAAAAAAAAAATACTATCTATATATATAAAAATAAGTTGTCTGTGGATCTGTGGATCGTGGATCAGGTGACGTCACCTGAAAAAACTGGATCAGGTGACGTCAAAACTGAAAAAACTAAAAAAAGGCAAAAACTACAAAAAAAACTAAAAACTAATAAAAAAAATAAAAAAGCTAAAAAACTAAAAAAACTAAAAAAAGGCAAAAACTACAAAAAAAACTAAAAACTAATAAAAAAGCTAAAAAACTAAAAAAACTAAAAAAAAGGCAAAAACTACAAAAAAACTAAAAACTAATAAAAAAAATAAAAAAGCTAAAAAACTAAAAAAACTAAAAAAACTAAAAAAAGGTAAAAAACTAAAAAAAACTAAAAACTAAAAAAAAACTAAAAAAGGTAAAAACTAAAAGAACTAAAAAAGAAAAAAATAAATGACGACACTCAAAGAGAAAGCGACCAGGACAAAAGGAATGTTCGATTAGCAATCAACAAAGCACCGGGACACAGGGAGTATAAATGACGACCAGGACACAAGTAAAAAAAAAATTAACAAAACTAAAAAGAAGGTAAAAACTACAAAAAAACTAAAAAGAAAAAAAAACTAAAAACTAATAAAAAAACTAAAAAATCTAAAAATCTAAATAAACTAAAAAAGAAAAAAAAAGGAAAAAAATAAAGGAGAAAAACAAAACTAAAAAACGAATGTATATACAGACCGGTACACCGGGATACAAATGACGACCGGGACACAGGGAATATAAATAACGACCGGGACACAGGGACACAACTACAACGGGGACACCGGGGGAAACAGGGGGATATAAATGACGACCGGGACAAAAAAACTAAAAAGAAATAAAAACTAAAAACTAATAAAAAAAACTAAAAAATCTAAAAATCTAAATAAGCTAAAAAAGAAAAAAAAAGGAAAAAAATAAAGGAGAAAAACAAAACTAAAAAACGAATGTATATACAGACCGGGACACCGGGATACAAATGATGACCGGGACCCGGGACACAGGGAATATAAATGACGACCGGGACACAGGGACACAACTACAACGGGGACACCGGGGGAAACAGGGGGATGTAAATGACGACCGGGACACCGGGACAGGGAATGGTCGATTAGCAATCACCATCAACAAAGCTCAAGGGCAATCATTAGAATCATGAGGTATAGATCTGAATACAGATTGTTTTCCCATGGACCATTATATGTTGCATGTTCAAGAGTCGGTAAACCTGACAATCTATTTATATGCAAAGACAATGGGACAGCAAAGAATGTTGTATATTCGCAAGTTTTACGTAGTTAAAACCATATATATATATATATATCTATATTCACAGGTGGGACATAGGGACACAACTACAATGGCGCGTAACTATTATGGCGCGTAACGACTTACGCGCGCGGGGGGGCTTGGGGGGGGCGCGAAGCGCCCCCACCAACTAGGTGTTGGGGTGGCGCGAAGCGCCACCCCAACAGCTAGTATTTGATAATTTATATATTTAGAAGGATCTTGTGCTTCAAAGCTCTCATTTTAAGTCCCGACCAGATCCAGTGACGTTGGGGGGAGGGGGGTTGAGGGGGAAACGTAAAAATTGTGGGATCTTTATCTTACGAATGGGTAATCGGATATTAATGAAACTTGATATATAGAAAGATATTATGTCTCAGATGCTCCCTTTTAATTCGAATCAGATCCATAGGGGACATAGGGGGTTGGAGGCGGGAAACAGAAATCTTGAAGAAATGCTTAGAGTGGAGAGATCGGGATGAAACTTGATGGGTAACTTGAAGAGTAAGCACAAGTTCCAGATATGTGAGTGACATAATTGGAACGGATCCACTCTCTTTGGGGGATTTGGGGGGGGGGTTAATTCGGAAAAATTAGAAAAATGAGGTATTTTTAACTTACGAAGGAGTGATCGAATCTTAATGAAATTTGATTTTTGGAAGAAAATCATGTCTCAGAGCTCTTATATTAAATTTCAAACTTATCCGGTGAAGGGAATATTGGGGGGAGCCTAAACTCTTGGAAAATGTTTAGAGTGGAAGGATCGGGATGAAACTTGGTGGGAAAAATAAACACAAGTCCTAGATACGGGATTGACATAACCGGAACGGATATGCTCTCTTTGGGGGAGTTGGGGGGAGGTTAATTCTAAAAATTAGAAAAAATGGGGTATTTTTAACTTGCGACAGAGTGATCATATCTTAATGAAATTTCATATTTAGAAGGACTTCGAAACTTAGATGTTTTATTTTAAATCCCGGCCGGATCCGGTGACGATGGGGGAGTTGGTGGGGGAAACATAAAATCTTGGAAAACACTTAGAGTGGGGGGATCGGGATGAAACTTCGTGGGAAAAATAAGCACAAGTCCTAGATAGGTAATTGATATAATCGGAACGGACTCACTCTCTTTGGGGGAGTTAGGGGAGGGTTAATTCCGAAAAATTAGAAAAAATGAGGTATTTTTAAATTACAAAGGAGTGACCGGATCTTAATGAAATTCCATATTTAGAAGGACCTCGTAACTCAGATGTCTTATTTTAAATCCCGACCGGATCCAGTGTCATTAGGGAGAGTATGGGAGGGAACCGCAAATCTTGCAAAACGCTTAGAGTGGAGAGATCAGGATGAAACTTGGTGGGGAGAATAAGCACAAACCCTTTGCTTCGGTCCCGGTTTTGCTAGTTTAGGCACTTCCAGATAAGCTAGAATTGATAGATCCTATAAATCCTTTGGCAGGCGTATCATAGACCAGACCAGATTAAGTTAGAAATAGTCATTTCCCCGATCCGAGTCACTCCCCGGGGGGAGCGGGGAGACGGTTAATTCGGAAAATTAGAAAATGAGGTAATTTTAACTTACAAACGAGTGATCAGATTTTAATAATATTTGATATTTAGTAGGATATCGTATCTCAGAGCTGTTATTTTAAATTCCGACCAGATCCGGTGACAATGGGGGTAGTTGGAGAGGAGCCTAAAATCTTGGAAAACGCTTAGAGTGGAGGTATCGGGGTGAAACTTGGTAGGAAAAATAAGCATAAGTCCTACGTGCGTAATTGACATAACCGGAACGGATTCGCTCTCTTTGGGGGAGTTGTTGGGAGGGTCAATTCTGAAAAATTTGAAAAAATTAGAAAAATTAAACTTACGAAGGAATGATCGGATCTTAATAAAATTTCACATTTAGAAGGACGTTGTAACGCAGATCTCTTATTTCAAATCCCGACAAGATCCAGTGTAATTGGGGGAGTTTGGGGGGGTGGACCGAAAATCTTGGAAAACGCTTTGAGTGGAGAGATCCGATTGAAACTTGGTGGGAAGAATAAGCACAAACCCTAGATACGTGATTGACATAACCGGACAGAAGCCGCTCTCTTTAGGGGGGGGGGGGTTGGAGGGGATGTTAATTCGCAAAAGTTAGAAAAACTGAGGTATTTGTAACTTACGATACGAATGGGTGATCGGATCTTAATGAAATTTGATATTTAGAAGAATATCGTGTCTCAGAACTATTTTTTGAATCCTGACCAGATCTGGTGACATTGAGGGTGTTGGAGGGGGGAAACCTATAATCTTGGAAAACGCTTAGATTTGAGGGATCGGGATGAAACTTGGTGTTAAAATAAGCACAAGTCCTAGATACATGATTAACATAACCGGAACAGATTCATTCTGTTTGGGGGACTTGGGGGAGGGTTAATTCTGAAAAATTAGAAAAAATGAGGTATTTTTAACATGCGAAGGAGTGATCGGATCTTAAGAAATTTCATATTTAGAAGTACTTCGTAACTCAGATCTCTAATTTTAAATCGTGACAGGATCCAGTGTCATTTGGGAAAGTTGGGGGCAGGACCGGAAATCTTGGAAAACGCTTAGAGTGGAGAGATCAGGATGAAACTTGATGGGAAGAATAAAAACAAGTCCTAGATACATGATTGACATAACCGGACTGAATTCACCCTCTTAGGGCGAGTTTGAGGGGGTGTTAATTCGGAAAAATTAGAAAAATTGAGGTATTTTTAACTTAAGAACGGGTGACCATTCGTGAGGTTTTTTAAATTTGATTTTTAGAAGGAACTCATGTCTCAGAGCTCTTATTTTAAATCCCGACCAGATCTGTGACATTGGGGGGGGAGAATTGGAGGGGGAAACCATAAATCTTGCTTAGAGTGGAGAGATCGGGATGAAACTTGATGGGTAGAATAAAACAATGTCGTAGATACGTGATTGACGTAACCAGACTGGATCCAACATCTTTGGGGGAGTTAGGGGGTGGGGTTCAGTGCTTTGGCGAGTTTGGTGCTTCTGGACTTTCTAGGACGATAAAAATTGGTTGGTTGTCAGGGAGCTGCAGAAATTGACTTGATAAAGTCGTTTTCCCCGATTCGACCATTTGGGGGGGGATGAAAGGAGAGAAAAATTAGAAAAAATGAGGTATTTTTAACTTTTTTGGTAGGTATTCTACCCACCAAGATTCATCCCGATTTCTCCACTCTAAGCATTTTCCAAGATTTCCGGTTTCCCCCTCCAACTCCCCCCAATTTCAACATATCTGGTGGGGATTTGAAATAAGAGCTCTAAGACATGATTTCTTTCTAAATATCAAATTTCATTAAGATCTGGTCACCCGTTCTAAAGTTAAAGATACCTCAATTTTTCTAATTTTTCCAAATGAACACCCTACAGCTCCTCCAAAGAGAACGGATCCGTTCCAATTATGTCAATCACGTATCTTTAACTTGTGCTTATTTTTCCCCATTAAGTTTCATCCCGATCTCTCTACTCTAAGCACTATCCAAGATTACTTTCCCCCCCCCCAACCCCCTATGTCCCCAGATCCGATTCGAATTGACAATCGAGCATTTGAGACATAATATCCTTCTATATATAAAGTTTCGTTTAGATCAGATCACCCATTCGTAAGATAAAGAAAACTCAATTTTCACATTTTCCAAGAATTCCGGTTTCCCCCTCCAATTCCCCCAATGCCATCGGATAAGGTCGGGATTTAAAATAAGAGCTCTAAAGCACAAGATCCTTCTAAATATCAAATTTCATTAAGATCTGATCATCCGTTCGTAAGCTAAAAATACCTCACTTTTTCTGGTGAGGAAACTAGAGAGGAAGGGAGGGTTTACCCCTCCCCTCCAACTCCCACCCCAATGTCACGAGATCTGGTTGAAATTTAAAATAAGAGCTCTGAGACACGATATCCTTCTAAATATCAAATTTCTTTAAGATCCGATCACCCGTTCGTAAGTTAAAAATACTTCACTTTTTCTAATTTTTCCGATTTAACCGGTCACCCACTCCCCCCCCCCAGATTGTAAAATCGGGGAAACGACAATTTCTAATTTAATCTGGTCTGGTTCCTGGTACACCCGCCAAATTTCATCGTCCTAGCTTACCTGGAAGTGCCTAAACTAGCGAAACCGGGACAGACAGACAGACCGACCGACAGAATTTGCAATTGCTTTATGTCACTTGGTAGATACCAAGTGCCATAAAAACTGGGACTGTAGAACCGAAACCTAATGTAGAATTAAAAAATGATATATAGGCATGGCCAATTTGGGCGTCAATAGCTTAGAGCTCTAAACAATGCCTAGATTAGTATGCATTATTCCAGGTGATGAATTTACAGTAATTAATGTGAGCTATCTCGAGGTGTTGTGTTTTATTTCTTTCTATTACAATTTTGTGGTTTGACATACAGCCGCAAGTTATGATAGTTAAGTTGTGTGTAATTTCAAAATTATTTGACATTTCTAAAAAGATTCGTGACATAAAGATTTCAAATATTGATTGAAACCGCTATTTAGCCTAGTTTAGCTATCTGAAGGGCGCTTTTTACTTGCTACTACCGTTAAAAATCTCCAGAATCAAAGAGGCGTTGATGAACTTCATTGACGAAAAAAATGTTCTAAAATTATTAGTATCAATACTACGTGACAACGAACTGTACGTAAAGAGAGCCAATTACAATAGCAACTATACTTACAAAAAGAATTCTGAAAAAATATGTAACTAGACAAAATCTGCATTTAATGGTGATTCAAATATGAAAATTTAGTAAGTTTAAAGGTAGGAATAGAAATTAATAGAATTGGTCAATTTAAATAATTTCAGAAAAAGGGGGAGACAGGCCCAAATAGTGATCTTTGTTTTTATTACCAACGGTTGTCATATTGAGTCAATGGTCGTAAAAGTTAATCCTAGTGCCCTTTCAAAGATCCCAAAATGATCGGAGAACAACTGGGCTCTTCCGTGCCATTTGTTGACCCAGTGGTCCCTCAGTGCTAAATAATGTGTCGCGTTAAAATTTTAATCAGAAGTAATTTAGCAAAAGTAATCTTAAAGCTGAAGTTTTAATCAGAAGTGCAATGCGACTTTCTTTAACAAAAAAAAAGTAAAATAAAAGTACCACTACCTCTAAAGGTAGTGCGACGCATGGAGTTCCCGGACAAGGGCCCAAAGTTTTAGAGAAGAACTGGAACCATATGGAAAAACTCATAAAAAAAAATTTAAAGAAAGGTTGGCTTGTTATACATTGTTGGACTTCAAATCTTGCTGTGAGTTTTAGGTTTTATAATTTTAAGTTTTTTCTAAGGATATTTCAGAAAAACGATCCTAACTTATACAAATGGCAAATCGACTTTTTTTAGAATTTTTTAAACAAATAAATAGGAATCGATGAGATAAGAAGAAACCTACATCATACTATTAGAAAGCTATAAAAACGGTTGAAAATAAAATCCTTCCTGGTTCCTAGGAAATTCAATTCAATCTGAAACGTCATCATTATGAAGCTTTTCTTCTATCCAGTTTTGCCCCAGTTAATTGCTAAAATTAGACTGCCATGGTTGACTTTGGGCCAGATCATCAACACAGTAGAACATCAACACTAAACAATTTTTTGGAACATAGCACTTTGCCCTAATGAAACTCTTTTTTTATATATGTAAAATAGCGATTTTGATCCTAGCGTAGTGACAACCCTTTACCGAAATACAGCCTGAATATTTTTAAACTCAAAATTCGAACTATTTTTTTTTTTTTTAATCCTTATTATCTTCTTTAGATTCAGGCAACTGACGTTCCATCAAGGGTCGTCCACTTTCAGAAATATGTATATAATATGGTATTTGCCCTTTATGGCAGAACAAGTGGCGCTCCGACACGCCAGATGGCAAAGAGTAGACGCCCCCCTTGTTCTATTGCATCCTATAATACAAATAATAACAAAGATTACACTGTCTTATCATAATATAATCAATAAAGAGGATAATACAATTACGATTTTTTGAAGACAGTAATTCTAAGAAGAAGAATAATTGAATATTTCGGCCATATAGCTAATGACCGTCCTCAGCAAAACAAAAATGTAGAATAACGATAAAATTTTGTTTGCTGAGAATGGCCAATAGATACATGGTTGGAATATTCAATTAGATTATTCTACCCTTTAGTGTCTTTAAAATTTCCGAGGGGTTGCCCACTTCCTGCCATATGGTGTACATCACTGAATGCCACGGTTGCCACACAGTTCCACCCTGCATGGCGAAGTTCTCAAAACGCTTGACACAATCCCAAAACGTATGACACAATTTGGCAACGCTTGCCTGGTGCTCATCATTTCTAACGTAGCAGTGTTTTAACGCCACCGCGGTTTTCCGCCACCATATGTTTTCCGCCACCTTTTAATTCGGGTAGGTCAGAATATGCATAGAAATAGGCATAGACATAGACATAAGAACATACATAGACATAGACATAGAAATAGATATAGACATAGACACAGATATAGACAAAAACAAAGACATAGATACAAACATAGACATAGACATAGACGTAGACATAGACATAGATTAACCTAACTTAACCTGTCTATTCTGACACAACAATCCTCTTGTTGATGCAAGATTTCCTGGGTGGTGGAAAACATACGGTGGCGGAAAACCACGGTGGCGTTAAAACACCCACACCAATTTCTAAGAGTGGGCAGCCCCTAGAAAATTT
Source organism: Artemia franciscana (assembly GCF_032884065.1). Lineage (NCBI taxonomy): Eukaryota > Metazoa > Arthropoda > Branchiopoda > Anostraca > Artemiidae > Artemia > Artemia franciscana. The sequence goes on from NC_088869.1 coordinate 48,721,799, forward strand.
CCTCATTAAATTATACTCTTTATGGTATAAATCTTCTAATGCGACGCTTCCGGTTTATTTTTGGCTGTAAACTATTGCGACTAATGTATCTTTTAATTCGCTAATTTAAACCAGATTATTTTTAAAATCCTAAAGATGTCAATAACCTTCTTTTTTTCCCTTAAGATATTCAAGAATTTACCATTAAGGAAAACTTTATCAGAAAATTCTTTGTGTTTCTTTCACGATTAATTTGATATCAGAATGCAGCCACAACACCTATTTAAGTCAGTCAGACCATGAAATATAAACCACTGATCAACTACAAAACGACAATGAAATGACTGTCAGTGGTGTTCTGTTTTGTTTTTGTTATATATATATATATATATATATATATATATATATATATATATATATATATATATATATATATATATATATATATATATATATATATATATATATATATTACAGTTTGGTCAAACAGTTCATGGTAACGAACTATAAGTAAGAAGCGACTTGGCCCAAAAGTAACCGAAACTCTAAAAATCGAATTTCAGTACCAATAAATACATCAAAATAATCGGCTTTTTATGCTGACTCCAAATATATAAAACTCGTTATGTTTCATATTACCTAGCAAAGGTACAAGTCAGAGGAAACTTGCCTGATTTTCAAAAAGGGGTATCGCCCACAAAACGTCAAGCAATCTCAATGAAATTCCTAGTACGCATTTTAAGTGCCAAAAAGATTGGAGGGAATTACGACAGAAAGGGCTGTAAGTTAAACAATTTGCCCGTTGTTCATACATAGTATTAGTTATAGGCAAATGTAGAATATTTGTTTCTTTAGGGGGGAACTTTCTGCGGGGGAGGATTTCTACGGGGAGGAAAGTTTTCGTGGAAATCTTCAAGGGGAAATTTTATACGGCGGAGGGAAGGATATTACAACGAACAAGTTTTTCCGCCAAAAATAAGGAGCAACAGCAAAACTTCAAACAAACGGAGATTATTTCATATATGAGCGGGGCTGCCCCCTCCTCGATCCCCCGATGTTTACGCTAAAGAGGGCTTTTAGCACATTTCTTTAGGAAAGACATATTTTTTTAAAATATGTCACCAGAAACATTTTTAAAAGCCTTAAGATTTCAGCGTAAAGTGCAAAGGATTAAGGAGGGGGCAGCTGTTTAGACAAAAGCAGTTTAGAGAAAAATACTAATAATAGTTACTATAGCTATGAGAAATTATGAAAAGTTAATAATTACGAGAAAAGTTTTGAGAATTCCTAAAATAGAGTAAATTCACACATTTGGTGTCAAATTGAATAAAAAGCACAATAATGAAACTGAATTTTTAGAGTATTTTGTCTTGAACAATAATGAAAATTTAATTTTTGCATGGTTAGCACATGGTGTGGCTTATTTTTTCTGTAGTTTGTCAAGAATTGGAGCTCAAACCTCTTTCTAGGGCGTTAGACCATGAAAATCCAATTGGTTCTATTAGAATTCGCGGTCTTGGGCAATTTAACACGCTTTAGGTAAACATATATTTTTGATGGAACAAAATGGCAGAAATATGCTTAATCAAAATAAAAATTTAAAAAGAACAGAAATCAATCCTTTTCGAAATTCTTTTAATGATTGTTTCACAACAAACTTTTACTATAAAGATTAATCAAATAACAATTACCATTCCCGACCTGAAAATATCTGAAATTTAACTGGACTATGTGAGTTAACTCACTTAACTCGACTACCTTTTTTTTAATATTAAGGTGAGTTCTTTCTAAAAGCTTTTCGGTTATCCTAGGCACCTGCAATGGGAATTACTTGAAATAGCCTATTCTTTATTAATTTTATTAGATAATTTTTTATAAGACTTAATCCTCTATATTATTGTTATTACGGCGAACCTAGCAAAGAGTAAACCACGGCCCATAGTTTACTAATCAAAAGTTTAAACAACGTTTTTGAAAAAAAAAATGTCTGGTAATAAAAAAATTAATTTGACGCTGATCCAGGCATGGTAACTCTCATTTTGATTAGTTTTTACATTAAAAATGTTTTGTAAAAAAAAAACTTTTTTAAAAAGCCCCTAAAATGGCTTCAGGCTCTATTTAAAAATGTCCTTAACTTTCTTTCACAATAAACTTTTACCATAAATGCGAGTCAAAATAGCAGTTAAAAACCCCTCAAGTGACTTCTTTTGCTTCAGTGAAACTCCTCAAAAGTAGTGTTGGATCTAAATAAAAGAGTGCCCATTGGAATCAGCAGGGTCAACACCTACATTCAGGAAAATTATAGTCCCCACCTTGAGCAACAAGTAAAATTGCTTTCTCGTATGGGAAACACTGGTTTGTTTCTTAATCCTTCTTTTTCCCCAGGAGTAATCGTAGCTATCCAGTGGTCGTAGAATATTGGAAAAGGGTTCTTTTGAAACGAAAATGACATCATATAATATCATTTTGTGACACCAAAAATCAATGTTGGCTCAAAGTGGGTGAAAATACCAGACAATGGAAATTCTAAGACAACCAATCAGGTTTGCATGTCTAAAACCCCGAACAGGAGATTTTGAATACCTCTCCCATTTTGACAAACCAGAGCAAAGTAGCGTTTTTAGCAATGTCCTGCAAAAACAAAAAATTCCACTCAAAAAAGGTAAAAATACAATGAAATCCAGATTCTAATATAGCCTACAAGATCAGTTTTTTTCGTATTCTTAAGCTCTAAACAGGGTTATGAGCGTCCCGTCTAGAGAGAAATCAGCAAGGGGACATTTTCTGTCATTTTGTGCCACAAAACACCGATTTTGGCCTAAAGAGGTTTAAAATGCCGGAAAACACAAATTCTTAGCTAACCGATCGATTTGTCAATGTCTAAATCGGCAAGCAAGGGGTTTTGGGATCCCCATCTTGAAAAACAGCGATAAAGTATAAGACGTGAATGCCACAATGAGTTACGTGCTTATTCATAGATTGTTAGCTAATAATAACATGCGTGTGCAGTTCAGAGGCATCGTTCGGGGGGGGGGCAAATGGGGGCAGTTGCCACCTAATAATGTGGAGAAAAGAATTATTATATACTCCATGCCCTTGGACTATCTAGATATGGACCCCTCATGCCCCCCCCCCAGTAAAATGCTGGAGATTCACTCCTGTTGCAGCGCTTCTCAAGGTTTCTTGATAGTCTTCAGCAGATGATGACTTTTTTACGAAAACTGAGCTTGCTTAAGTTTTTTTCTTTACAGAATTATAATTGTATATAAAAAATTGTTGATATCATGGCTAGTGAAAGACTATTGAGAGACTTATACATTAGTCTTTCATTTTCTGCAGGCTAAGCATAGAATTTTCTGATCCTAAAGGAACATATCATCTTTTTAGATTCATTTTATGGTTTCAATAGTGCCAGTATTTTTTTTTATTTGAATTCTGAAGGATATTGGAAAATATCACGAGTGAGTTTATTCAAACTATCTTGCAGATATATCTTGCGTGATCTACACAGCAATTTTTTTTCCTTTTAAGTTACAACTTCATTCTTTACTTCTGTAAGAAACGCTATTCGCATTAAAGCCTTCAGCCCTTATTAAATTTTACAGCTAAAAGCCTTGAGCGCCAAAGCGTTAAGAAATATACCAGTCAATAGCGTTTCGATTTGCATTAATCAACATTTTATCGCAAAAGCGGAAATTGCGGTTCCTTGTTCAACCGGAACGCATAGCTTTTTGGTAAACAACTACCGGTGATTTCTTTGTTTTGATTTATATCCCACCTCACCTTTGGTTCCAGGCTCTATTCGTCCAAAGAGAGTTCGGTTATATCTGCTATTTATCAGCCAAACCCTATAGAATTAAAAGGAAATTCTAAAAAATGCCAGATATCAGCAAAAACTGAAGAAAAAAAAACATGCTTTATTTTCCTAGTACTAAATGTTGCAATGCTAAAGCAACATGAGAAACATGCGAATGATCAGTCACTAAAGAAAATAAATTTCGTACCATATATTTCAATTTTGGATAGCTTACAACAGCCAATAAAAATGTGACCGATTTTTCTTTGCATCGAATATTAAGAAACATATTTAAAAGGCAATTTGGTAGTTTAATTTTTGGAAGGTTTGATTGAAATTTAGCTGTGAAAAACAAAACGTTTTTTTTTCAAATTTCATAAAAAAAAACTAACTTTAAAAGTTTAAACGAATCCTTTAAAAAAAAACTTGACTATATTTCTGTTTCAGATACAAAATTATTCTTAAAAATTCTAATCACTAAATTAGGGACGTACGCAAGAGCCACCCACCCAATAAAAATCCTATGCTTTCTTGATACTTCTTATTAAAATTATTACAAAAAATGATTTTGTATATTTCCCCCCCCCTGTTTATTTTATCATTGTCCCCTCGGAAGACATTCTTGAATAAGTGTCATCATTATACAAACCTCTGCTAAACAAAATAAATAAAATGAATACAGTTACCCCTCTTGAATAAAACTTAATAGCACTTTTTTTTACTGTGCCAGTAAACGATTGAGAAACACTTGCTAATGGGACATGGAATCTCCACCAGACAAGTGGTTTTCCGAAGATTCTTCAAAGTCAGACACTAAGCAAATTGTCATTAAATTGTAATTTCATGCACGTGATATTGATTTCCTAAACAAATTGAAGAGATTTACAAGACATTTTAGACAATTTACACAGATATTTGATTTCAAAGAGGCTAAAAACTGAATTAAGACGACAATAGCAATCCACATGCTGATGATAGAGTTTTCCCGTAAGTCCATCAAGAGTAGAAAGTCAAGATACAATCCGTAGCTCATGAGGGGCCACAGCGTAATTAAATACAACCCTTGACTAGAATTGGAAAAAAATTCCTAACACATAACATTTCACAGAAATGAAATTTTCAAAGATCAATGGACTAGGTTCAGCTTAAAAGCAAGTACCGAAGAATGTGTTTCAGAGGGTCTCATATTTCAGAGGGAATTTCAAGTTGGTCAAAACTCTGAGAAACTACAAATCATTCAAAGACAGGGAAGAGGTCAGAGAAAAGCAAGACAGTAGTTTGGAATGGATAGTGAAGGAGGTCAAATGCACCCCCTTCTCCTTTCTCGCTTATGAGACAGCCAATCGGATTTTAATATTCTTTGGAGATTTTCAATATCTCTTTTCGACAACAAAGCACCTAAGGCATTTCTAATTGTGAAACGTTTCGCGACTTTCAGGTGATTGTACACAAAAAAAAACTTCTTGGTAAGCTGATTCCAGATACGTAAACTCTACAAAGTTTAGAGAAACCAAACTTAATATACAATTTTTTTTTAGCCCAACCTCTCACATTATTAAATTAAAAATAACAATTCTGTAATTAACACTTAAAACGAACAGAAATTACCCTACATCCCTATTAAGGGGGTTATTACCTCTCAGACTCACGCTAAATTGTATATATATATATATATATATATATATATATATATATATATATATATATATATATATATATATATATATATATATATATATATATATATATATATATATATATATATATATATATATATATATATATATATATATATATATATATATATATATATATATTTATAAATATATATATATATATATTTATATATATATATATATATATATATATATATATATATATATATATATATATATATATATATATATATATATATATATATATATATATATATATATATATATATATATATATATATATATATATATATATATATATATATATATATATATATATATATACATATGTATAGTAGCTGATGCTTGCAATTGTTTTATTTACCGATGCCTTTTAAAATATTTGAAATAAAAACTTAATATCTAAAACAATTGAGTATAAATAAGACATTTCATTCTCTAACGAATGTTACGAGCCTCCCTCGTATGTGGGATGATTTTTGTTTGCTACGTTGAATTTATAATCGTTATTATATATATATGTATATATATATATATATATATATATATATATATATATATATATATATATATATATATATATATATATATATATATATATATATATATATATACATAAATATAATATATATATATATATATATATATATAATATATATATATATATATATATATATATATATATATATATACATATGTATAGTAGCTGATGCTTGCAATTGTTTTATTTACCGATGCCTTTTAAAATATTTGAAATCAAAACTTAATATCTAAAACAATTGAGTATAAATAAGACATTTCATTCTCTAACGAATGTTACGAGCCTCCCTCGTATGTGGGATGATTTTTGTTTGCTACGTTGAATTTATAATCGTTATTATATATATATGTATATATATATATATATATATATATATATATATATATATATATATATATATATATATATATATATATATGTATATATATATATATATATATATACATAAATATAATATATATATATATATATATATATATATATATATATATATATATATATATATATATATATATATATATATATATATATATATATATATATATATATATATATATATATATATAATCTTAGCTCGTCTTGTTGATGCTTATAACAAGATATTTTTCACAGAACCTTGACATTTAAAAACTATTGTTTCCAATTCAAAGCGGCATTTCAGCAATGACAGGGGATTTGTCTCCCCCCTAAGCACCCACAAGGAATGCTTATTAAAAAAATATTCCTCCAAATGAAGCCATAGATATAGGGTCAAGTTTTTCTGGCTTCAGGTACCTCCCATCCCATTAAAATATGTCCTTGCTCTAATACCTGCAATGTAACTATTGATTGCTGCATTGTTGCTAATATCAAACAGTTTGTGGTAAGGAGCAACCCGGCTAAATAGTAACCGAAACTCTAAACAACGGAATTTTGATACCAATAACTATATCAAAAGACTCAAATTATTATGCTGATTTCAAATATATGAATTTCATTAAGTTGAGTTTTACCCATTAAAGGTTACGAGCCTGAGAATATTTGCCTGATTTTCAAAAAAAGGGGAAAGCAACCCCTAAAAATAACGAAATATTAATAAAAATCACATCAACAGATTCAGCTGATCAGAAAACCCTATTGTATAAGTTTCAAGCTCCTATCTGCAAAAATGTGGAATTTTTTTGTCAGAAAAAAGATCACGGATGCGTGTTCATTTGTTTTTTTTTTTTGTTTTTTTTTTCCAGAGGTGATTGTATCGACCCAGCTATCCTAGAATGTCGATAGAAGGTCCATTCGAACGGAAATTGAAGGATATACCGTCCTTTTGAGTGACCAAAAATATTGCAGGGCAACTAGGCCCCCTCCCACGCCCCTTTTTTCTCAAAATTGTCCGATCAAAATTTTGGGATGGCCATTTTGTTGAACATAGTTGATAAGTCAAATAATTATGTCTTCAGAGATAACAGGACCCCCCACAGCCCCTGGGGAAAGGTCTTTAGGTTTTAAATAATTCCTGGGACCACAATGGCAAATCATGATAATACATAAAATCGCGAAAAAAGGAAGAAAACAAGGACAATAAACATCCGGTGAAAAAAAATTGAAAAATTATGCAAATATTTCGCTAAAGACCTCCGCTTGACCGTCGTCAGTGCAGAATAATACGGACAAAATATAAAAAAAACACACCAGATATTGTTTTAATATAAAAAAACTAAACACAAAACTAAAAAGGATGACCCTTTCTGAGTAACGGTGAAAGGGTTACCATTTCCCCGAGATAGCCACTGAGCTTCGGTGCAAAATAGCAGTCAGGTATTCTCCAAGCCCGTTTCTTCTCACAAAACTTTAAACAACCTTAATGCAGTGTCTGTGCTTTTACTAAATTGACGTCTTTGTAGAATTTCATTTAGGCTAGGGCTCGAATCTTATGAGGATAGAGCCTATCTATGAATGATGCAATGGATCCATTTTATGTTAGGGGCAACAGCTTTAACCAAAGTTTGAACTCGAGTGTACCGTCCTAACAGAGTTTTGTCTCTCTCCGTACACAAAGCAATGCATTTATTCCATCCCATATCATGTTGTTTGAGTCAATAATATCAAAAATATACTTTCCAGTAGCATTGGTGGTCAAAGACTGACAAAAAAACACTTCTTTTATATCCCTATCATCAATAAATCTAACATAATCCAATAAATAAGGTTGCCTATGTTTATCAATCGCTTCATCGACTTGAAGACCAAAAACGTTACTTCTTAGTTTTTAAAATAATTGTTCATTGAAATCTCAGAAATATTCTCTCTGATATTATCCGTACTAAACTTTTACTAAAAGTTTATTGCAAAAACAAAAGGGAATTTTAAAAAGTATCTTTGAAATCCTTGAAATGATGGCTTATCTAAATGAAAAGCACACCATTAGAATTATCATGGTCAAAACCCTATGTACGAGAAGTAAAATCACTTTTTTTTGCATGGAAAGCACTGACGAGCGTTCTTTTTCAGACAGTTCGTGGTAACGAATCAAACAGTTCGTGGTAACGAACTGTAGTAAGGAGCGACCAGGCTCAATAGTAAACGAAACTCTAAAAAACGGAATTTTGATACTAAAAGATACATCAAAAGAATCAGATTTTCATGCTGATTTTAAATATATAAGATTCCCCAAATTTAGTCTTTGTCATCGACAGTTTCGAGCCTGAGAAAATTTGCCTTATTTTGGAAAATAGGAGGAAACACCCCCTAAGATCCATAGAAATACACAGGAGCTAAAAGCTCCTATCTACAAAATGTGAATTTTGTATTTTTTGCCAGAAGACAGATCTCGGATGCGTGTTTATTTGTTGTTTTTTTTTGTTTTTTTTTTCCTCAGGGGTCATCGTATCGACCAAGTGGTCCTAGAATGTCGCAAGAGGGCTCATTCTAACGGAATTGAAAAGTTCTAGTGCCCTTTTTAAGTGACCGAAAAATTGGAGGGCACCTAGGCCCCCTCCCACGCTCATTTTATCCCAAAGTCAACGGATCAAAATTTTAATATAGCCATGTTGTTCCGCATAGTCGGAAACCATAATAACTATATCTTTGGGGATGACTTACTCCCCCACAGTCCCCGGGGGAGGGGCTGCAAGTTACAAACTTTGACCAGTATGTAATAGTCATTGGGAAGTGAACAGACATTTTCAGGGGGATTTTTTTGGTTGGGGGGTTGAGGGGCGGCGGCTATGTGGGAGAATCTTTCCTTGGAGGAATATGTCATGGGGATTTTCTAGCATTACTATAAAAAAACAATGAACAATGAAAAACATGAAGAAGTTTTTTTTCAATCGAAAGTAAGTAGTAGCATTAAAACTTAAAACGAACACAGATTATTACGCATATGAGGGGTTCTTCTCCTCCTAAATACCTCGCTCTTTATGCTAAAGTAGTTTTAGTAATTTCAACTATTAATTCTACGGCCTTTCTGATTCAGGGGGTCATTCTTAAAGAATTGGGACAGAACTTAAGATTTAGTGTAAAGAGGGAGATATTAACGAGGAGATGAACCCCCTCATAAACATAATAAAAATATAAAAATATAGAAGTTTTTTACGTAAGTTAATTCTTCAGTTAAGTATATTTTTTACTAATAAAAACGTTCGTTAAAAATTAAAAGTTCTAGTTGCCTTTTTAAGTAGCCGAAAATTGGAAGGCAACTAGGCCTCCTTCCCCACCCCTTGTTTCTCAAAATTGTCTGATCAAAACTAAGAGAAAGCCATTTAGCCAAAAAAAAAGAATTAATATGCAAATTTCATTTTAACAATTTATGTGCGGAGAGCCAAAATAAAACATGCATTAATTCAAAAACGTTCAGAAATTAAATAAAAAAAAAACCTCTTTTTTTTAAATAAAAGTAAGGAGCAACATTAAAACTTAAAACGGACAGAAATTACACCGTGTATGAAAGGGGCTTATCCCTTCTCAACTCCCCGCTCTTTACGCTAAAGTTTTTTACTGTTTAATAAAGTAGAACTTAGAGAAAGAGTCAAACTTTAGCGTAAAGAGCGGGGCGTTGAGAAGAAACATATATACGATATATATATATATATATATATATATATATATATATATATATATATATATATATATATATATGACACATGACACACTGCAAAACACGAGCTGCGAAATGACAGCTCACCCCATATTCCAAAAGAATTTTAAGAGTAAGATAAAAGACTACATTCATGGGCTTACATCCACAGAACGGGGAAGATTGTGTATTCCTAATCCCATTTTTTTTTTATTACAATGAAAAATTTCTGGTGGTCAATTGGGAGGGGGAGAGAAACTATACCCCCTAAACTCCCGTCATTCAAACGAATAAAAGTTAGACCTTTAAATGGGTACTAGCAAATCGCAGCTTCTCCCATATACAAAAAGAAATTTAATTATAAAATAATAATAATTACTTCCAAAAGCTAATCTCCACAGAAAGGCAAAGACGGCATTGGTATCCCGAATAATATAATTTATAAAATAAACCCCCTTGAAAAACGTGAAAATTATTATGATAAAATTTATTTCTTACATTTAGCCCTCCCCCGAGAATTTTTTCCGAGTAAACTTTCTCAAGACTGACTACTGCGTTCTCAAAAATCAGACTTAACACGATTAGCGAGGAATTATGGGCTGCCCTCGACACCTGGTGAACTAGGCAAAAAAATTAAAAGACAAGAATGAACATTTCATAAGAAACACATTGCTCTTTACTAAGTCTGTGTTACTGCGTCGGCTATGAAATAAAGTATATAAAAGCAAAAACATGCGCATTTCCTGTATTGCCACAAATCCTTTTGGGAAAATGTTTAATTGATACCCAAGAATTTTATTTTATTTTGTACTAGGAGAAAAGCCCTCAAGTAGGGTGGCCTTTGTGGCTATTACCATCCTCTTTCCATCTGAAAGAATCCTCAAAATTTTGCAGCTTTTTCTTTTATCATTTCTTGTTTTTTTCCAAGTAGGTTGCTTAATGTTGGCATTAAGTGTGTCCTCTTCTCTGAAGTTCCATGCTAACCCAAACAAATCCAGTGTAAGTGCCTTGCTTGAATGCCTTCTACAAACCTAAAATTAAGTGACCTTACCTGGCATGGCAGCAATGAGCATTACGAAGACAATCCAAACGTGAAGAATATTACAAGAACCAGATAAATGCTGTCTTATGGAAGACAGGTGAGTCTGGAGTTTTTGACGATGCAGGGTCTGAAAGTTGCAGTGTCTGAAAGTCAGAAGTTGCAGTGTCTTTAGATTGCCAAAGCAGGTGGCCGAGGCCTCGCTGGGGACCTGGGCCATTGTAAAAGATCTATGGGTCCCATGTTATGACCGCGAACCACAAGGTAGAGTCATCCTGAAAGTACCAAAAGGTAAAATGCTAGTTATGCTATCGATCAACCGTCTAGGGTTAAACGGAAAGCAGTTCGCCCACGGTTGGGGTGGGATGATGCCGTAAAGAAAGATTTAATGGAAATAGGAACTTCCCGGGAGGGTGTAAAGAGGTAGGCTTTGCAAAAGATTAGAATGGATGCGGAGCGTGCGTAGTTGTGTCGGCCTCATACGATTTCGTGCTGCGGTGAGTTGTTAGTAGTAGTGGTAGCAGTAGATTCTGCCAGATTTGAAGAAAAACATTCTGAATCTGAGTGGATTTGGAACAGGGCCTTCCTGGATCTCAACTCTCCAAAATTTAAAGAATTACTTGATGTTATTATCCATAATTTCCAATTTTATTCAGATTGTCAGTTTTTTGACACTTTTCTAATTGGGCCTTCAAACCGATAGACAAAAAAAATTATTATATTTTTCCATAGTATACGCATTAGACCCTCTGAGTATCTAATTGAAAATCGTAGAAAATCTAGTAATTTTTGCCAGGACAGCCAAGGTCAAAATGCCTTGCATACTTCAATCGTATAAGGCCTCAATTCAAATGAACTGCCATACAGAAAATTGGAAGTAATTTCCACATTGAAAAGATTACAAATAAAACTTAAACGAGAAGCATAACTAAGTAGATGGGCTCTTGGGTATTATTAAGTATAAAAAAAACTACTTTTCTTGAATGGAGTAAAAAAAAAGGACGAAACTTCAATTTGTGAAAAGTGTTCAATTTCAATGGTAGGATGTCACCCTGACAGTTATTCTTACACTTTCCCAATACACTTCAATGGAGACGCGAAATTAAAGGGCACTCCAAATATAAAATTCAAGTTTTCTGACCCTTGAAACACAAGAACAATCAAAAGAAACAATGTAATTTAGCATATTAGAGGTATTGAAGTTTAATTCTCAGAATTGGAATATTCTACTTGGTTTCTTAAACAGTCTATTTTCACAAAACGATAATTGGGCTAAAATAATAGACATCTAGACAAGTAGGCCGACGCAATTATTTATTTGTTTTAACATTTTATCAAAAATTCGAAAAAAACTACTCGAAATAGGTGAATAACTTAAAATTTTAAGAAATTACTTAGAAATTCATAAAATTTTTTTAGATTTGTGGAAGTAATGCAGACAGATTCATGGTTCCCAGAGAGAGATCGAAGAACTATTCCCACGGGATCTGCAAAAATAAGTTAAAGTGCACAAAAAAAATACTTTGTGCTTAAAAACAAAATTTGTACAGAAAGAGTTAAGAAACCGAACTAGAAATAGTTTACACAGAAGTAGTTATAGCAGCAGTGACACATGTGGAGAAATGTATTACACTTATTATAATAAAACTTTTGTTAATTGTAAGTTTGTGTTTCAAGGTGACTTTTATGCCCCTACTAGCAACAAAATAAAGAATTTCCATGACCGATTGCTGCTTGAGCGAGTAAGGGTCATGCTAGGAAGGTAAACAAATGGGGTTTATTTTTGTTGGATGTTTTTTGTGGGGTTGAAAATTTGGTTATTTTAAACAGAAGAAATGGTGGTGGTACAAATTGAGTGAATTTACATCTTTTTCAAGAATTACTTCGAATCTGGTATATTCATTGATTTGTCTTTTTTGCCATCGTGTGGAATTTTCAGAGCTTCGGAAGGGGTGGGGCCACACCATGTGCCCATTGAGGTATTATTAGAAATAATAGTACTTACGAAAATTAGGGGTTAAAAGAAGGAGTTCAATGGGGTCGTGAAGAGAAAAGGTCAGGGTTTTTGTATTGGTTAGGAGTTGGAAAGTTAAATGAAATAGTAAATGAAGGAAAAATAGGTAAAGGCATTCTATGTTCCAGTACGAGGAAATCATGCCTTGAGTGTGGAAAAAAAGAAGCAAGGAGGAAGAACCACGCTTTTTTTCCAGGAATTCTTAAGTTTAAATAGGGAGTAATTACAGCATCCCTGAATACAAAAGAAATAAAGTTTTCCGAGGATAATCGAAGAGTAAATAACGTTGGTAAAGACAAAGAAAGTAGAACAAAAGAAGGGTGGTGTAAGAGAAATCGTAAATTAGTTTAGGATAATAAATTGTTTTAGCAGGTAATTAAGGGGTAAAATGACCGTATAAATGAGTTTACCCCCCCCCCCCCGCGCAGGTTCGTGGGCAGAGTACTTAGAAAAGTAAATAGCGACGAAATCTTTCCATAATAACACCACACTGATTCCCTTTTAAGAAACAGATTATGGCTTGACCAGCCCGGTGGATCCAAATGAATTATAGACTTCATTGAAAATAATGAAAGGAACGCCGGCACCTGGTCCAGATGGTATAACAGTATCATTATGGTAACGTAGAGGAGCATATTTACTTCAAATTGTGTTATTAATTTTCACCGTTATTCTGCAGAAAACGATTTAGCCGAGAAAGTGGTAACTTTGTCGATGATGGTTGCACTATACAAAAAAAGAGACAAGAGCGACTATAATATTTATCAATAAATCCATATAGGAAATAGTTTAGCTAAATTATTTTGCAAAGTAGTTGATAGTAGGTTGAATTGGTGGTTACGTTGGGAAGAGGTACTTAATAAGGTTCGAACTGGTTTAAGAGAATATTATGGTATTAGAGACAATATCTTTATGCTACAAGCTCTAGTAACTAAACCCAGGAGGATCAGGAAAGGTCAGTTGTATGCTGAGTTCGTGGACTTGAAAGTTACCTTTGATAGTGTAGATAGAGTGCCACTAGTGGAGAGTTATTGGAGATGGTTCTGCTGATGATTTTTGTAGTTATTTCAGTAGAAATTTATAAGGCAACGAGATTAGTGGTTAGGGTTGATAATAATTTGTCCGGGAGAATTTGTCTAGGAGTACAATATGAGACAGGAGCAGCCCAAAGCAGGGAAGTAATATATCGCCTAATTTATTTAGTACTTATTTAAATAGATTGGAAAAGTTTATGGTGCAAAAGGAGGCACTAATGTCGACAATGGACCTGTCAAGGATATACATGCTCCTTTTCGCAGATTCTATAATTTTAGTTGGAGATTCAGGTCAGAAGTTACAGGACTTGTTAAATTCGTTGTGGAAATATTTATTAAGAAAGAAACTTGATTTGAATGTTGGTAAAACAGTTGTCTTAGCGTTTCGAAAGTAGTGCCAATTAAGTATTAACGAATATAAGACGTAGTAAGGGAATGGGTAGGATGTCCGAATTTAATTTTGAGGAGGCAAGTAAGGACATGAGAGATGTTAGGATTCAGAAGGAAATTTTTATGAATAAGGTACTTATTGTGTCGAATTATGCAACAGAAGTTTGGGATCCTTAGAAAATTTACAAATTAATAAGGATATCAAATAGTTTGTGGTAACAAACTGTAAGTAAGGAACGACTCGGCCCAATAGTAACTGAAATTCTAAATAACGGAATTTTGATAAAAAAAAAACAGATTCATCAAAAGAATTTTTTTATGCTGATTCCAAATATACAAGATTCATTAGTTTAATGTTACCCATCAAAGGCTAGGAGGCTGAAAAAAATTGCCTGGTTTTCGAAAAAGTGGAGAAATATCCCCCAAAAGTCAAGAAGTCCTGCTGAAAATGGCACGATCGGGTTCAGCATATCAGGAAACCCTAGTGTAGAGGTTTCAAACTCTTATATGCAAAAATGTGGAATTTTGATTTTTTTTTTTTCAGAAAAAGATCAGAAATGCGTATTTAACTCTTTTTTTTCTGTGTTCTTCCCAGGGTGATCGTTTCAAACCAATGGTACTAGAAGATTAAGAGATGGCTCATCTGAACGGAAATTAAAGGTTCTAGTGGCCTTTTTTAAGTGACCAAAAAATTGGAGGGCAACTACCCCCCCCCCCCCCTTCCACACTTTTTCCCCCAATGTCATCAGATCAAAATTTTGATATAGCCATTTTGTTCAATGTAGATGAACGGCCCAATAATTATTCCTTTGGGGATGACATAAGCCCCCACAACCCCTGGGGGAAGGGCTGCAAGTAATGAGAGAAGTTTCCGGGGGCAAGCTTTCCAGGGGAAATTTTACACCGGAAGAGTTTGCCAGAATTCATATACCGAATTTATTTTATTTATGTTACTTTCCATTTAGCATATGGAGATTTTCTGGAGGAATTGTGGGGAGGGATTTTCAGCAGAGTTGGAATCATCTGTCGGATTTTTACATGGAGGGGTCTTCTACGGGAGACATTCTCCATGAGGGTACTATCATTAGCAGAAATTCTTCACGGTAAAATTTTCAGCGGTAGAAACTTTTGGAATTTCCGCGAGATTTTCCACGTGGAGGGGATACAACACGACTTAAAAAACAATCAGAAATTTAATAGAAACAATTCTTGTTTCAAATGATAGCATACTAAGGAGAATTTTTTTAGGCAGAATCACCCACAAGAAATTTTCTAGGGAGAACTTGCAGCGAGGATGGAACTATCCGGGGGTTATTTCCCAGAGAAAATTTTTCACACTGGTCAAGCTTTCAATGGAGGAATTTTTCGCAAAGGGTTTTTTCCATGGAGGGGGGTGGATTACCTGGGATTATTTGCAAAAGGATCAGAAGCGAAATAAAAAGACTGATTTTTTTTACCGAAAGTAAGGAGAAAAACTAACTCTTAAAACAAACATAAATTATTCCGTATATGAGGGGAATTACCCCCTCCTGTATACCTCATTCTTTACACTAAAGTTCGACCTTTTGTCCCAGATAATTTCGAAGACCCCACTGCCTTTACATGAGGACAAATAAATGTTCAAAAAGGGATAAAATCCTTTTAATAGACAGAATATTAATACTGATGATGGTCACTGCATAAGTGACCGAAATATCTAGTACTTTTGTGAAATTTGTCGCTGTCTATTAAACGGATTTTATCCCGATTTGAACTTTTATTCACCTTTTGTCCCAATTCCTTAAGAATGACTCTTGAAGAACATGGGCCTTTGAATTAGAATCAAAACCTTTTTTAAATGTAATAAAAGATGGTTTTCAAAACAATGTTTACATTCCTGTCTTAAAAAAATGACAAAAAAAAGAACTTCAAGTGCGTAGCCTAAAAATATACAAAAAACATCCAAAGTGATTGAGAGAGAGAGGACAACGCCTGTAATCAAATAATAAATCATGGATAGGTTTTCTTTGACGTTAGGCGTATCCCCTGGGCTTACAAACTCGCTCATAATGCAGCACTCTTATATCGTAATATATGCAATGAAGAGCATGGTAATGCGCAACTCCTGAGGCATGCGTAATTTCAATTATTATGGTTACGATCAAATCCGTAATCCGGAGCAGGAAAACAAGCAGGGCGTCCAGGCCCCCGAACTTGACTTTTTAAGCTCTTCTGCATTATTTCTTAGAATTGCTTAACGAAATGATCAGGTATTGATCATATCCCCATTTTTTCTTAATTATTCTTCTCTTTTGGAGGATATTTTGGCAATGCTCTTGTCCCCCCTCAATGTAAAATGCTTCCACCTAAGTTAGCTCCCTCAAACGCGTCTTTACTCGTTATTCAATAATTTGCAGAAAATGCCTCCTTCCCCCATAGTCTGCCATTGTCTTTCGACAATTAATTTTAAGTCCCCGCTTCTTCTTTTTCAAGGTCAACTTGTTTTTGTCACTTTGGTCTTCTGCGGTGGTACGCCCAGAATTTTGTCCAGGGGGATAATTTTTAGAGGGTGGGGGTACAAGACACTTTAATGAACACATAAAAATTTGTTTATATACATTTTTGTTACGCTTTTATGGGTAAAAAAAACAGGAAAGGGGTAGGGGGTATCAAACCTTCTACCCCCTTCCTGGATACTGCCTTGTTCCGGGCTACAGCAAAATTTTCTTATGCATCAAAATAACTTGTTTAGACTGTTTGTGCAATTAGCTGGCCCAGTTACGGTATGAATTCTTCGCAGGAAACTGTAGTCCTTTATAGTTTCATTCATTCAAAAGTACAACCAAGCTGGTTCTGCTTCTGCTTAAAATGTTAGGTAGGTAGGTAGGTAGGTTTTATTTTTATCCACAATATAAACATAAATAAAAATGACACTACTAATAAATTATTGCAGCAAAAAGAAAGTCCTAAGAGCTTTGTTTTTGCTGCACTATGTGCATAGCTTTTGTTTTCCTATGCACTTAGTGCATAGCTTGGAGATTGCACATTTCTCGAAGACCAAAGTGCCATTTGCGGCAACACGTCAGACTCTCATAGTGTTAAACCAACCAAATCTCAGATTTTCAGCAGCCAGAGTCTCAAGAAGACACGAAAGCTTTCAGGAAAATCCAGTAGCAAAAAGCCATTTACCAAAATTATTTGTTTAATACTAGGCTATATGCTACCAATAAGTGTTGTGAACTATTGCACAAGGGCGAGGATTGGGAGTGATACCGCTGTATCAGAGTCTAGCGACTTCTATTACGAGACTGGAAGAAATATCGAATGGACCGAAATTTTATCGGAGAATATGAAAAAATCCAATATCGACAGAGACTCAAAATAACAGAGGAATGTGATCAAATGTAAATGGAATAGATGTGAAAAACAAATACCTGGTTTACTAAAAAATCAATTGCGTCATTTACTGAGAGGCAGGAAATTCCCTCTCCCTCCTAGAATTAGAAAAAAGATTGTTTTTGTGTTTTACTTGAAAAATGTTTTTTAATGTTTTACTGAAAAAAAACGAAATTGCCCCCGTAGATTTAAAAAAAAATATGTTTACCACTCCTCCCCCAACATTTCTTGACACTACTGCTGTCAACAGTAAAAATCCAAGACCATCAAGTACTAGCAAATCAAATTCGAACATAAAACTAATATTGCTATATTCATGCAGGAACAAATGACGCATTATGCTATTATCTGAAATCCTTCAAAGAAATGCTCAATCAAAAAGTTTTGCTCGTTGACTGCTATTCAGAAAAAGGCAACATCATTATGAAAAGGAAGGTGTGGTCTTGGTACCGCTTCAGGCTGCCGCCAAATACTATTGCAACTGTAAATACGGTGCTTGGAATTTCGCAGTGTAAGCTACTTCAAATGAAAAATTCAAACTAATCGTGTTATTATACTAAGGAGGATGCAAAGTTGCATCGTGCATTCCCTCCCAAATTTCCTAGATCCTGTTTTTTTTTTTTAACAAAATTTGGAGGAATACCGAGACTACATTTTCTCAAACTACTAACTAAAATCCCATTAAATGTGGCACACTGCCCAGGCACCTTCATTAAAGGAGGATGAGGCTTCCAAACAGTACCCTCTGATATGAAAAATTTATGTGGTTTATTATATCTTTCGCATGCCCTATCTATTTTATTTTAGTTCTTTCTAAATTTCTGACACCTTTCCCCAGAATAAATTCCCTGAGCGTGCCTTCCATTAAACTGAATTCTGAGGACAGGCGTGACTTGTATTAAAAGACAAAATAAAATATTCTATATATATATATATATATATATATATATATATATATATATATATATATATATATATATATATATATATATATATATATATATATATATATATATATATATATATATATATATATACTAATACACGACTAAATCACTGAAATAAAAAATATTTACAACTAATTGAGGCAGTTCTATGAAACACAGAAACAACTGGTAATAAATAATAGAACAAATTGAAAATAAACTTAATTACTCAGTTATAACCATTAAGTTAAAATTAATATTAATTAAGGTAGAATAACTAAGTTAATTTTCAACGTTTTTATATTTTATTGCCAGTTGCTCTCGTGTTATCATAGAAGTGCTCAGTCAGCTGTTAAAATTTATGGTTGTTTCAATTAACGCAGGTTTTTTTGTTAATATTAGAAACTTTTCTGGGGTTTTCGTTAGCCTAACTTGGCTAAGTGGTTGGCGCGCTGCTTTGAGAATTCTTTGTCCATGGGGCATGGGTTCAATTTGATTTGGGAGGGGTCATTGGCGTGACTCTGTAAGCTCAGTCAGAGTCGACCCAGCTCTAAATGGGTACCTGGAGACATCTGGGTAAGGTAAGCAGGATGGTCGCCTGAAAGCACAGGATGGTTAGTCCCCAACCCTCCATTGCACTTCTTGGCTGAAGGGCCTCGAAACCGCCAGTTTGGACCTTAAAGGTCTTTTGCCATATAACTTACTTTTATTAGGAACTTTGGGGAAGTTATTCTCCCGTTTACTGCTTAAACATTAAGATTTAGCTTGCTATTTAAAGTTTGGACAAAATTTCGATGACCTGGATGCATATAGTGTCTTTTCTCCAAAGTCATAATTCAGCGTCTAAATACCTCCCCCTCACCATTCCCTAAAATTTCAACCTAATGCTACGAAGCTCCCGAGATATTGGATTTACGCAATTTTAGAAACCTGGCACCATTAGTGTCTATTATTTATTTTGCTGGTCAACCTGGTATAAGTTATAAGTTCCCTAGGAGCTTATAGTGCTAAAAAAGTTATTTTGTTTGAATGTGAGATGAAACTTTTTAGCCCATTCCTCCTCCAAAAAGATAAAATTGAATTGCTTTTGCTTCCTCCGCCCTATTTTTAACAGTACCTCGAAGTTTTGACTCCTTATCCATTACTGACATGCTATTTCGATAACCAGGATATATAGCCTAGTATCGTTCAATTTACTCATGTCCCCAAGTCGAAATTTAAAATTCATTCGACCCTCATCCCTCCAATACACCCTCAATGTTTCAACTTGGACCCGTAAGCCATTTTCAAGGTATTGGAGGTAATTTGAAAAATCTTGTGCGCAATATGTCTTTTGATTTACTCAGCTACACGTGTCATTCCCAAAATTTATTCTTGGGAAACTCTGATAAACTTGACCTAACGAGCGATCCATATGATCTTGCTCAAAACAGAACAAATTAGAAACAAAACCCTTTACCATTTTCGGGAGCCCCCTCCTCCCGATAAAAGGCAATCTTTTCTAGGCCCAGAGAATGATCTGTCATTCCTCCAAAGTTTAGAGCTAATCAGACACCCAGGGTCAAACATGCCCCTCTTTTCCATGAAACAACCTATCTGTAAATAATTGGCAACTTGCATAATTAACGGCCCTTACTGCAGGGGTCGTGGGAGACATTATCCCCGGAGATGTTGAACCTTTCAATGACTATGAAAAATAGCTGTCATAATTTTGATTGGATGTCTAGGAGGCTCTGCGTGGAGTAAAAGCTGGCACGAGAGAGAGGAGGCCGGTGGCCCTCCAATCACTTTTGACTCTTAACAAAGACACTAGAACTTTCAAATTTACATTTCAATAGCCTGTTTTTGTTCTCGGAAAAATGCAGCATGGTATTTTCATAGCCTGGATGCACACAGTTTCTTTTGATTTAGATCTACCCAAGTCATAATCCAATAAGAACTGGCCTCTCTCCCTCAATACTCCTTGAAAATATCAACTTAATACCCTAAACCGTTCCTGAGGTATTTTTCTCTCGCCCCATTCTTTCTCCAACAGTACATGAAAGTTTCAACTCCATCCCCCAAACTGTTTCCAAAGTATTGCAAGCAGGCTATTTCGATAACCTGCGTCTACATAGTGTCTTTCAATTTACTTCTGCCCCCCCCTCCCAAATTTAAAATTTGAAAGACAATTGACCCCCTCCCCCAGTAATCCCTCAGAGTGGCATCTGATTCCCTTAGACATTTTCGATATAATTGTAAATAATTGGAAAATACATGTGTACATAGTGTTTTTATTTGCTAAAATACGCATGGCGTTTCGAGAATATGCTCTTGGGAGACTCGAGGAATCTTAGCCAAGCGAAAGATCCGTAATAACTCAATCTTAATGCAACTAATCAGGTAAATACATGTTTGGCCCATTCCAGGTACACATAACACCTAAAAAAGATTTCTTGCATTTCAGACTCCCTCTGGAAAAATTCATTTAAAAAAATCCTCCATAAATTCTGGCTGCTTGTATCTATGCAGGGGCATACGCTCGGATTTATTTCATCAAACAGTTCGTGGTAACGAACTGTAGTAAGGAGCGACCCGGCTCAATAGTAACCAAAACTCTAAAAAATGGAATTTTGATACCAATAGCTACATCAAAAGAATCGCATTTTAATGCTGGTTTTAAATATATAAGTTTCATCAAGTTTAGTCTTACCCATCAAAAGTTACGAGCCTGAGAAAATTTGCATTGTTTTAGAAAATAGGGGGAAACGCCCCCTAAAAGTCATAGAATCTTAACGAAAATCACACCATCAGATTCAGCGTATCAGAGAACCCTACTGTAGAAGTTTTGAGCTCCTATCTACAAAAATGTGGAATTTTGCATTTTTTGCCAGAAGGCAGATCACGGATGCGTGTTTATTTGTTTTTTTGTTTTTTTTTTCTTTTTCCCAGGGGTGATCGTATCGACCCAGGTGTCCTAGAATGTTGCAAGAGGGCCCATTCTAACGGAAATGAAAAGTTCTAGTGCCCTTTTTAAGTGACCAAAAAAATTGGAGGGCACCTAGGCCCCCTCCCACGGTAATTATTTTCCCAAAGTCAACGGATCAAAATTCTGAGATAGCCATTTTATTCAGCGTAGTCGAAAAACCTTATAACTATGTCTTTGGGGACGACTTACTCCCCCACAGTCCACGTGGGAGGGGCAACAAGTTACAAACTTTGACCTGTGCTTACATATAGTAATGGTTATTGGGAAGTATACAGGCGTTTTCAGGAGGATTTTTTTGGTTTGGGGGAGGGGTTGAGAAGAGGGGGATATGCTGGGGGAACTTCCCTTCGAGAATTTGTAATGGGAGAAGAAAATTTCCATGAAGGGAGAACAGGATTTAGGCTACTAGCATTATTTAAAAAAAAAACAATTAAAAAATAAAAGTGAAAATGCTTTTTCAGCTGGAAGTAATGAACAGCAATAAAACTTAAAACAAACAGAAATTATTACCCATATGAGGGGCTCACCTCCTTCTAATACCTCGCTCTTTACGCTAAAGTATTTTCAGTAATTTCAACTACTTATTCTACGGCTTTTGTGATTCAGGGGGTCATTCTTAATGAATTGGGATAAAATTTAAGCTTTAGTGTAAAGAGCGAGGTACTGACGATGGGGCGAATCCCCTCATATATGTAATAAAAACATGAGAATACAAAAGTTCTTTACGTAAGCTAATTTATAAGTTACGTAAATCTTTTACCAATAAAAAGATTCGTAAAAAATTAAAAGTTCTAGTTGCCTTTTTAATTAACAAAAAAATCGGGGGGGGGGGGGCAACTAGGTTTCGTCCCCCGCTCTTTTTTTCTCAAAATCATTCGATCAAAATTATGAGAAAGCCATTAAGCAAAAAAAAAAATATGCAAATTTCGTTTTGATTATTCCTCTGCGGAGAGCCAAAATCAAAACATGCATTGATTCAAAAACGTTCAGAAATTAAATAAAAAAAACAAGTTTTTTTAACTGAAAGTAAGGAGCGACATTAAAACTTAAAACGCACAGAAATTACTTCGTATATGAAAGAGGCTGCTTCCTCATCAACACCCCGCTCTTTACGCTAAAGTTTGACTCTTTCTCTCAATTATTCTTTTTAAAACAGTAAAAAACTTTAGCGTAAAGAGCGGGGCGTTGATGAGGAAGCAGCCTCTTTCATATACGAAGTAATTTCTGTGCGTTTTAAGTTTTAATGTCGCTCCTTACTTTCAGTTAAAAAAAAACTTGTTCTTTTTATTTAATTCAGATCAAAAACGAAACGCAAAATTGGGATGCAGCCTACATATACAAAGCAAACGAGATTTTTAGAATATGTCATAAAAGTATTAGAACTTGATACGCGAACGGAATGGAACTGTGTTCTCCTCGCCCTTGAGCTACTAAGCCTTAATCTCTATTTATTGCCACTGCTCCTAATCCATACTTATTATAGCGCTAAGCCTCCTGGGGTAAAAAAAAAGATGAAAACTCCCCATTCCTTCCACACTGTTCATAGCTTATATTTTGACGTCCACTCACGAAATGCTGCGAGAAAGTATACTAAGAACAAGACCGTACACAGGGGAAGGGAAGTTGAGGAGTTTGAGCCCCCCCCCCCCGAAAAATTTGTCCAGCTCGTGAAAACGTAACAAAAATGAAAATAAACAATTTTTTGTTACGTTTTTTAAAGTTTTTTTTTGTAAACCCCCTCCTAAAAGAATCCTTGTGTACCCCCCCCCACAAAAAAAATACTGAATACTACCCTGGCTGAGAGAGGCTATCAAATATTATTACTCCACCAGAGATACAGAGGATCAGAGGAATGCAGTCAGATATGTGGCTGCATAAATTAAACCCAACGCTGCCAAATCTCAAGTGTTTGTTGCCGAAAATGGCTTTTAAATGGAAACCTGTCGGGAAAATTACCATTTAAGGTGTTTTTAGACCATTTAATGACCCATTCGAAACGTAATCATAATAATGAGCCTTTGTCAAAATGGGAGTTCTTAGTCCGTTTTTAATATCCATTTTATGGAAATCATTTAAGTGATATGGTATTATATATCTTGATATTATATGTTAATCATTTAGCGGAAAAGGAAAAATTAGTTATTATTCCTATTTGTAATTTGACATGGATTTGGATATCCGGAAAAAAATGTCCAAAGGAAGAATTTAATCAGGTGGAAGAATTTAATGAATAAGAAAAGTGTATTTTCGGAACTGATTTTGGCGATTAACCTATAAAACACGTTGTCCCAAATGTCTTATTTTTCAAAGATAAAGCATAAAACTGTTCTTGGTAGCGAACTGCAAGTGAGGAGTGACTCGTTCAAATACTAACCGAAACCCCAAAAAAGCATATTAATGCACATTTTGTTTTAAAGGGTTTAAAATGACAAATAGTAAACAAAACCCTTAGAATTATCCATCAGCCAAACTTTTTGTACTCATAAACACTTTCAGTAATGCATCTGTGCTCATGAATACTTTCAGTAGAGTGGGGGATTAAGGTGGGGCCAGTGGAATTAATTCTCAAAAGTTTGGAGGGGGCAAATGTATCTCTCAATATTCAGCGTGGCAAATTTGTCATTTTTTTTATTGAAAAAAGGTGTTTTTTAATGAAAATACACCAAAAAGTATTTTCCAAAATATAGAAGCTAGAGGCCCCCCCTGCTATAATTGGCAACACTGAAGGGGGCATTCCGCCTGATTGAGGGTTCGTTTCAAGTTTTAATGTCGCTCTTTAATTTCATTTGATAGAACGCGTTTTCTTCTATTTTAATATTTAATATTTATTTAGATTGCGATTCAATTGACTGAATATCGCTGTACAAAGGTTTAGAAATAGTTGATAGTTTTTTGTTGTTTTTTTTTCTTGTTTTTCTAATCAAATTTGTTCTTGCTGCAAGACGATTTGCCGAAATTAACTGTTGATGTAACTATACGATATTTGGCCAGCACCCAACCTTGTAGAGTTGGTTGTAACGAGTCATAAAGACTGGTTTAATAGCTGCACCCACATAAGGGTCAACGGGTCTTTTACATTAGAGTTTTAAGCAAATGTCCGTATATTTGAAAAAACACAAATTGCGAAAATAGACTTGGTCCTAGACACTGCCAATAAAAAGTGAAAAGTATTAATGCATCAGATATAGAATTTAGCAATTTTTGGAATCTGGATTTTCATACACGTGTCACCGAACGTGGCTCTCGTTTAGCGCAAGTCAGGTTTAACTTAAATTATAAGTATTCCTATTTTGTTCTTCAGACTAGGCAATTATTCGCTAGACCGGAAATATTTGGGGGCGGGGGAGAGAGTAAATCAATAAAAGCCAAAAGATGGATGCATTATATGGAAGATATAAGAAATTACAGAAGCAATTTTTGAAGCGCAGAAGAGAGGCTTTTTCCAAAATAAGAAAGCAGCTGTAGTAGGCGACTAAAAAACTCCATTGGATCTATTATTTAAATAATGGAAAGAATATTTTACTAAGTAAAAAATTCTATTGCATACTGACCCCCCCCCCCCCACGTTACAGTATCTTCTCATTAACTTGGATATATTTTTTGATTGGGGCATTGAGCTGCCAGAAAGCTATTCTAAGCTCTCGGAAACTAGGCCCTGGCTTTAAACAACACAACAAATTTGAGTAGGGGAATCCCACTGAAATTTCAGAAATCTACCTGTCATGGCCTATTGTCGAGAAAGTCAGACATTAAATATCAGTTTTAATTAGAAGTTTACGGACTAGAAAAATTAATTTTCTTTTGTTGTGTCGAAAAGAAAAACAACGTTTTTCTCACATTTTCATTGATAATTAGTTTTGTGTTACGCCCGTAAAACAACATTTGAAAATGGCTTAAACTAATCTTGGAAAACTAAGTTTGCTCAAAGTTATAACGAATATTAACAGTTTTCAGACAATGACACCAAATTCACAACAATTTTAATGGGAGGGAATCACCTCCTGTACCAAGGTTATTCTTCAAAATTTTGGTGCAGGGGCAGTTTCTTTTTTATTTTTCCCCAAACGAAATACCCATTAAAGGATATTTTTCAATGAGAATATAAAACACAATTTTTGGAATGTGGAGGAGGATCAAAATATAGAGGGTTCAAAAGCCCATATCCCCCTTAATTGACGTCCCTATTTTCATTTAGCCTTCAAAGCCTTATAGGTAGAGGAAGGGTGGATGCGAGAGTGTAAAAATTCCTTTCGGACTAGACACCTTTTCCTAAAAGTTATTATCAACTAGTAGATTGAAAACTTTTAAGGGTCGGCGAAAAAACCCTATTGTACAAATTTACCAAAACGATAACGTTTTGCTACACCTAAATCTTTGCTTTTCCACCTTGAAAAAAAGTTGATATATTGGGTATTCAATAATAATCACGGACACAAAAGCCCCATTGCCCTCGCGTACTGGTACTGTTCTGCATCAGTTAAATGCCATACAATATAATAAGATCTGAAAACTTTAGTCACATTAACACAACTTGGGGTTGAAGCTTAGTTATGAGATTGAGTAATTGATAATCACAGGCATGTGATCAAGGGACCTTCAGGCCCACTCTAGAATCTCATGATTTTTAATTTTATTTCTCATAGTTTACGTATAATTTACCTATTTTTCTAATTTGATCCTTCCCCTGAAATGCAGTTTAAGCTGTGAGGGATCCAGGGGGGCCTGGCGTAGTGACGTATTTGTGATTGGGACCGTTTGCTCTGGTTTGGGTTAAGACGATAGTTTTTTTTTGTAAATGGTTTTTAATAGTCGAGTTTTTAATTATTAAGACTGTTTATTTTTGCAAACAAGTTTGAAAAAAGGTTTTAGTTACTTTGTGCGGTCTCTCTTAGATTTTACTAATGACACATACTGCCAAAAAGTACTTAATTAAATTTAGGTTTATCAAGGGAATCTGTCCATATTACCACAAAAGCCAACTGGGAGACGAAAATCTTCATTTCATAATAACAAGGAGGGGAAATTTAAAATCCTAGCCTTTTTAGGCTGTCGAAATGATATTTCAGGATTGTGCTGTTCCAACGGGGCTGAAAAACAAAACATTCAATTTTTTTTACTGTCAAAAATTTGTCAAAAGTTTGAAACCCTAAGAATTTGAATCACTAGTCTATACCTATCAAATACAAAGGTAAAAAACACATAATTATTTGTTTTTAAGGAGCATTTCGACTCATATACTTAGGTTGAAGCACATACCTACATGCATCTTTATTAGAGTTCATCTTTTTCTGACGATATTGGTCTTTATACGAATATTGTAGGATGAATAGAAGAGAAAACACTAAGGAAGAGCTCTAAACTGAAAGGATTAGCCATTATAAACGTTCACCGAAATATTGAGGTAGACATCGACCGTTTAATAAATACATATGGCGTGATTGGAAATAGAGAAATCGACTGTTCCTTATAAATTGTGAATTATGTAATTTAAGCGAGATATATCGAACTTTAAAAATAGGAAAGATACGGTACGTTGTTATGAAAAGTAAAAAGGTTAGTATATTTTTGAGATTTCGTCAAAGTTGATAAGTTATTAAACAGTTATTAAAACATAACTTTTAGAAAGAAACAGTGATTAGTTAATGCTTTATTGCCTATACTTAAAACCATCGTTTTAAATATCTTCTATGTATTTCTATCTCTTTGTTCTATTTTTCTTCTTATACCACTAAAAGAACTAGTGTTTAATGTTTAATATATCTTTTAAGAATATACAAGTTGTATCTTTATCCTCATTTCCTATTCTTCATTACTATCATATTTACTAGGCGACGCCGCAAAGTTAGGAGACATGCTAAATGGTTTGACCCATACAAATTGTCACAAAGAGCGAATGAACCCAAAAGACCCATTTTTTTTTTTTTTTTTTTTTTTTTTTTTTTTTTTTTTTTTTTTTTTTTTTTTTTTTTTTTTTTTTTTTTTTTTTTTTTTACAATAATTAGCTTAACTCAATCGTTATAGTGGTTAGAAGTGCAAAGGCAAAAAATTATGCAGAAAATATTAAATATCATATTTTTTTGTATAGATGGTGAACAGCATTTTTTTAAAGGTAGTATTTAAAGGTTTTTTAAAGGTAGTAGGTTTTTATAACTTACTATTTTTGGTATCAATATTTTTATACCATTTCAATTTCAACATATTTATTAGAAATTTAACCCTCGCCAGATTTTAGATTAAATTTACAACCATTTCCACTACCTACCTACGACACATAATTGTCGAAATGCCCTTTAAATTGCGAGAATTTCTTTGTTTGCAAGTTTATCGAAGCAACCTATTATTCCCCCCCCCCCTAAAGAAAACCCTGGATCCGCCCCTGAGTGTAACTGCCTGAATGAGCTAGCTTCACACAATAAAGTTGAAACATTCTGACTTCAAAATTGTCTATGCCTAACTAACGCATTAAAGTGGTGAGAATAATTAATTAGATACCCCAGAAATCCGAAAAAAAAATTAGATGCCATATAACCGATCTTGATAATATCTTCCCACAGGAAACAGACCGCACAGGAAGGCTTTCAAATAGACCATTGTTGAATAGACGACGGCTTTACCTTTCAATTGGCATTGTCAATAGTAGCACAGGTATTTGTCGAAGCACAATAATGGGTTGTGCAATTCACGCGAAATTTTCTGTCGGCTGCTTCTTACACAAGAACTCCTGAAGCTCATATTAATCGAGTGAGTTTAGAGGCATTAATGGGATCTTCAAATCATGTCAATCTTTTAAAAATGCTGTAAATTCAAAAATATATTGAATATTAAAAACATATTCCAACGAAAGTGAGGAGTGGCGTTAAAACTTGAAACAAGCAAAAACTGTCTTGTGCAAACAGAGCTGCCCTAGCATTCAACCCCATCTCCTGCTCTCAGAGTCAAAATGTACCCCCACCCAGGTTTTAAACAATAACTTTTTCGGAGGCACTTCGGTACTTGTCGGTTATTCAAAACACATGCAAGAATTACGCTTAGGTTACATCTCAGAAAACCGGTTTCATAGCTAGAAAAACAAATGACGGAAAATACAATACACTGGGCTTGCATAATTTGAGCTATATATTTGCACATTAGGAGGGAGGGGGTTAGGTTATGTGTCCATAATTTTGTTTCTAAAGTATTGTTTTATCAATATTTTTTGTTATAATTCATTAGGACTAACTCAACTTCACTTCTTGGGTGTGTTTCGAATAACCGACAAGTACCGGCACTTCCATTGAAAAATTTCATTTTTTCGGTATTTCCATTGAAAAATGACATATGTATCCTCTCCCCAAAAATTTTAAGAATTGACCCTACTGCCCGCACTATACGCTAAAGTTGGCAATTGCAGTCCTAAAAGCTTGAAAGAATGCAACTAATATAGCCAGGTGGCAACTGCGAGTGTTAAGTCACACTTTGCATTGCACAAACTTTGGACAAAATTATTTGAAGCAAATGCACATAAACAATCTCTTACAATTAAAAAAGAAAATAATTTTGAAAAAAAAGATTACCTCATTGCTCTTGTACAAGAGCACTCGTTCTTGAAGTATCGGGGAAAATTAAATGAGCCCTTTTATTCGAAATGCCTTTCATTCGATAAAGAAAAATTCTGCTATTATCACATTGGTCTTGTGCCAGGGCATATATTCTTGAAGGATTGACAAAAAAAAGTCCTTTTTCGTAAATTAAATGAAAAAAAAAGTTTTTTTTCAACTGAAAGTAAGGAGCAACATTAAAAGTTAAAACAAGCCAAAATTATTACGTAAATGAGAGGAACAGCCCCCTCCTCAAAACCTCAATCCTTACGCTTGAGTTTGACCTTTAGTTCCAATTATTTAAGAATGACTCCTGAAACACAAGGGTCCATTTGATTAGAACAATAAGCTTTTATGAAAGTTCTGAAAAAGTAATTCAACTTAAAGGGCGAGGCATTGAGGGGGGGGGCAGCCTCCCTAATATAGGCACACATTTCTATTCGTTTTCAGTTTAATGTTGCTCCTTACTTTCAGTTGGAAAAACTTGTTTTTTTATTTTTCTGATTATATTTTACATAGTGCCGAGAAATCCAGATCTCTCCCCATGGAAAATTTCCCTCCCCCGCAAAAATTCCTCCATTGAAAAATCCTCCCACGTACCATCTCCTCGTCAGAAGAAACCCCCTCCCCCCGAAGAATGTCTGCATAAATCCCTATAACCAATACTACGTGTAAACAATGAGCAACGTTCACAGCTTGCAGCCCTTTCCCTGGGGAATTTGGAGGGGTTAAATTCATCCTCAAAGACATAGTTATTAGATCGTTAGGCTATGTTGAACAAAATGGCTGTCTCAGAATTTTATCTGGCGACTTCAGGGGAAACATGGGCGAAGGGAGGGGGGCAAGCTGCCCTCCGATATTGTTGGTCACATTACAGGGCATTAGAACTTCTGAATTACGATAAAAATGAGCCCTCTAACGATATTATAGCTTCACTATTTCAATAATATCACTCCTGGATAAAAAAAAACAAATAAATACGCATCTGTGGCCTTTCTTCTGACATTCGAATGGAAATTGAAAGTTTTAGTGCACTCCCTGCGATTTTCAGCGATAAACTTTCCATTGGGGTAATTCCAAGAACAAATTTCCACGGAGGGAGGAATTTTGGCATGATACGAAAAAACAATAAGAAATTAAATAAAGAACAAGTATTTTTCTTCCACGTAAAAACGGGCGAAGAAGAATTTTCTAGGCGGTATCACCCGCTGATAACTTTTTGGGGGTAATTTTCAGTGAGGATAAAATAGTCCAGGGGCAGGTGATTTTACGCGAGAGGAACTCAAGTAAAGTTTGAATCCCAAAAAGTTTGACTTTTAGACCCAATTCTTTCAGAACAACTTCTGAAATAGAATTAAATGAAAAAATAAGTTTTTTTTAAACTGAAAGTAAGAAGCAATACTAAAACTTAATACGAACAAAAATTACTACGTATATGAGGGGGTTACTCCTCCAAAACACCCTACTCTTTGCGTTAAAGTTTTTTTAGTACTTACAAAAAAAAAAAAACTTTTTATTGTTCTAATTAAATGGACATAGTACTTCAGGAGTCTTCCTTAGAGAACTGGGACATAATTCAAACCTTAGCGCACTGTCAAGCTCTGAGACCTATGCCTAGTTCTTAGCTATAATCAATATTAAACTTCTCCCCCCCCCCTCTGATGCAAAATGACGTCGAGTATTCTTCTGTTGGCAGATGGTACAAGTAAAACTCCCCAACTGATCACAAAAGCGACAAGAAAAAAAGACAGCAAAAACTCAAATCCAGTGGCTCCAACTGAAAATTCGCTCGTCGTTGTTCCTGTGTCCACGACAGAGAATCAAGCAATGAGTGGAAATAAAAACTAGATCAAGACAGCTAAATCTTAAATCAAAGAAGCCAGCTTCTTGTTCTTCTCTTATATTAAAGACTGTCGGGAAACAAGCTTATCAAACAGTTCATGGTATAAATAGCGTAAAGAGCGAGGCATTGAGGAGGGGACAAGCCCTTTCATATTCGGAATAATTTCAGTTCATTTTAAGTTTTAATGTCACTCCTTACTTGCAGTAAAAAAAACTTGTTTTTTTAATTTAATTTCGTCTGAAGACCCTAGAAAGTTGCTTAACGATCGCAGAAATTTGATTAACACGACTTAGACAAACTTGATGGTTTGTATTTAACGCTATAGAAATGAAGATCCGGTTTCAAAAGCTAAAATCTGATCTTTGATAAAAATTCTTCCACTATCTGACCCTTCAAAGAGTGACAGGATCTAAAATTTAATAAGAAAACCAACGGTCTGGTAGAAGTAACCGATTTTCTTTTGGAGAGAAATTGAAGCGTACTGCAAGTCATTTGGTAGGTAGGTGGAATTAAAGATTTTGTTAGATAATATCCAAGATTAAGGGAGAAGTGCGGTTGAAGATGAACGGGGAATCAATAAAAGGGATACTGAGAAGGGATGAATCAAAATTAAAATGATTCTTACATCTAATGATACGCCACTGTTTTCCAATAAGCCAGCAGGTCATAACATAACGGGAAAAATGTGTAAGGTTAAAGCAACTTAGAGGCAAAAAGGAATAAAAAGACACAAGGAGCGAATATATTCTATATAATGATTTGCAATGTAAACTTTGTATGACACCATATACATGGTACCCTAAAGCTACCCTGCCAAGCGAGTTTCTGTATCATTATATAGGCTATAGGTACTATTGAGGTTGCAATGAATTTCTAAGAGTGTCAGAAATTTGTTCAAATTTCTTAGTAGTTATCACAAGAGTGATTGAGACATATTTGTCTTTATGACCTTAATAACCTTCACAGCTTAAAAATCAATTTCTTTCTTAAATAATTTGAGAGATCCAGGCCAAAGAACCTTTCAACCAAATTGTCCCTCATGTCAAACAGGTCGTGGTAACGAACTGTAGTAAGGAGCGACCCGGCTCAATAGTAACAGAAACTCTAAAAAATGGAATTTTAATACCAATAGTTACATTAAAAAAATCGCATTTTAATGCTGATTTTAAATATATAACTTTCATCAAGATTAATCGTACCTATCAAAAGTTACGAGCCTGAGAAAATTTGCCTCATTTTAGAAAATTGGGGAAAACACCCCCTTAAAGTAATACAATCTTAACGAAAATCACGCCATCAGATTCAGCGTATCAGAGAACCTTATTGTAGAAGTTTCAAGCTCCTATCTACAAAAATGTGGAATTTCGCATTTTTTGCCAGAAGACAAATCACGGATGCGTGTTTATTTGTTTTTTTTCCCCAGGGGTGATCGTATCGACCCAGTGGTCCTAGAATGTCGCGAGAGGGCTCATTCTAATGGAAATTAAAAGTTCTAGTGTCCTTTTTAAGTGACCAAAAAATTGGAGGGCACTTAGGCCCCCTCCCACGCTCATTTTTTCCCCAAAGTCACCGGATCAAAATTCTGAGATAGCCATTTTATTCACCATATTCGAAAAACCTAATAACTATGTCTTTGGGGATGACTTACAACACCGCAGTCCCCGTGGGAGGGGTTGCAAGTTACAAACTTTGACCTGTGTTTACATATAGTAATGGTTACTGGGAAGTGTACGGACGTTTTCAGGGGGATTTTTTTTGGTTTGGGATGGAGAGTTGAGGTGGGGGGGGGTACGTGGGAGGATCTTTCCATGGAAAAACTACTCACGGGGGAAGAGACTTTCAATGAAGGGGGCGCAGGATCTTTTTTGCATTATTAAAAAACAATGAAAAAATAAATATGAGAAGCTTTTTTCTACTGAAAGTCAGGAGCAGCATTAAAACTTAAAACGAGCAGAAATTATTGCGCATATGAGGGGTTTACCTCTTCGTAATACCTCGCTCTTTAAACTAAAGTGTTTTTAGGAATTTCAATTATTTATTCTACGGCCTTTGTGATTCAAGGGTAATTCTCAAGGAATTGGGACAGAATTTAAGCTTTAGTGTAAAGAGCGAGGTATCGACGAGGGGTGAACTTCCTCATATACGCAATAAAAATATACGAATATAGAAGTTCGTTACGTAAGTTAATTCGTAAAATATGTATATTTTTTACTAATGAAAATGTTCGTAAAACAATTAAAAGTTCTAGTTGCCTTTTTAAGTAATCAAAAAATTGGAGGGCAACTAGGCTTCCTCCCTCTCTCCCTTTTTCTCAAAATCTTCCGATTACAACTATGAGAAAGCCATTTAGCCAAAAAGAAAATTAATATGCAAATTTCGTTTTAATTATTTATGTGCAGCGAGCCAAGATCAAAACATGCATGAATTAAAAAACGTCCAGAAATTAAATAAAAAAGTGTTTTTAAATGAAAGTAAGGAGCGACATTAAAACTTAAAACGAACAGAAATTACTGCGTATATGAAAAGGGCTTTTCCTCCTCAACACCCCGCTCTTTACGCTAAAGTTTTTTACTGTTTTAAAATGTAGAGTTAATAGAAAGAGTCAGGTATTCAGATGAAGCAAATATTTTATGGCTATTTGCCCAAAAATAGTTAGATTTGGGATAATCGGGAGTAATTTCTTGTTTCGTCAAGCTCTTAGGAAGTCTAAACTGGAAGAAATGCGGGGAGGCCTTTAGGGGCCCAATCTTTCCTCTGAATGTGCCGATTGTTAGGATTTCTTGCGGAACTCACCAGTTTAGTGCCATCCTTTCCTTACTCTTCAGCTACTAGGGCCTTCTCAAAGAATTGTACTTGCGATAATGAAAGATCAACAAAATTTTTAGTTTATAGTAAAACTAGATCCCAGGTGCCGAGGCCCCGGGAAGAGTGCTCAGGCATCTATTACGCGATGAATAACAGTTACGGAGCAACAAAAGCAATTATATCTAACAGGTAATAAATGTTTGGGTTATGCTCCCGTATCAAGTTTGCATATGCGTTGAGTATATTGTAAGTTATCATTTGTAAGGTTAAGGCGTAATTAGATAACTCCATAAAGAAGTTCTGTAGGCACGAAATAATCGACAGGCTCTGTATCCGCATGGTTTTTCCTTTTATGTATATAAAAGCTGCGTAATACTTACTGCGGTTACTGAACATCCGTAAAACGGTTCAATGTGTAAGCTTTGAGTAGTGAGGCCCTAATGTGGCCCACGCTAAGTTCAATGACCTACATATTCCTGCCAGGACAAAATTAACATTTATTCGACCTTCACTGAATAAGAGGAATGACCAGTTACTGTAATACTTAATATTCAAGTCAATACAATTACATGAATAATTTTTTGGGGGGAGGGGTGTATTAAACTAGTCTCGAAACGTACTTGGGTGAAGCAAATCGGAAGCGTTTTATAATACGAACCGAAATTTAGTGAATCAAAAAGCGACAAATCTGCTACCCATTTTTCATCACACGCACTTAGGTAATGTAAACCAGCGAACATATGTTCCCCAATGAATCAGTTACTATGTCTTTTTTAGAGGAAACTTACGGTCATCCGTGCCCCACCTCCAAGAGGCCCCCAAAAACCCCTCTCCCAACTTTTTGTCTCCCCCCCTTTTTGGTGACTTAAATTTTTTGGAGAGAGAGAAAAAAAAGAGAGAGAGAGAGCGAAAGAGAGAGAGAAGCAAACGGGCAGTCTAAGAAAGAAAGAAAGAAAGGCAGCAAAGAAAGAAAGAAAGAAAGAAAGAGAGAGAGAGAGAAATAAACAGTCACTCAGACAAACAGGCACAGAGAGAGAGAGAGAGAGAGAGAGAGAGAGAGAGAGAGAGAGAGAGAGAGAGAGAGAGAGAGAGACAAAAACACCTGCAAACACGCTAACCTAATCTAAACGAACCTAACATAAAAGTAGTTAGTAACCTCACGTTCATGTGTCCTTTGTGGGTTTTTGTGTCTAAATCTGTGTGTTTGTATGTGTTTTTGTCTCTCTCGCTCTATATGCCTGTGTGTCTGAGCGGGAGTTTGCTTAATTCTCTCTGTGTCTGTCTTTGTGTGTTTGACTCTGTGCGTTCGTATGTGTTTCGGACTTTCTCTCTCTCTCTCTCTCTCTCTCTCTCTCTCTCTCTCTCTCTCTCTCTCTCTCTCTCTCTCTGTGTGTGTGTCTGTTTTTGTGCGTATAAATGTGTTTGTATGTGTTTTCGTCTCTCTCTCTCTCTGTGCCCATTTGTCTGAACGGATGTTTGCTTGTCCCCCTGTCTGTCTCTGTATGTTGTGTGTCTAACTCTGGGTTTGTAGACGTCTTTCTCTCTCTCTCTCTCTCTCTCTCTCTCTCTCTCTCTCTCTCTCTCTCTCTCTCTCTCTCTCTCTCTCTCTCTCTGTGCCTGTGTTTCTGAGCAGATGTCTGCTTGTCCCAGTGTCTATCTTTGTGTACTAGTGCGTCTGACTCTATGTGTTTGTCTCTCTCTCGGTGTCTATGTGTCTGAGCCGCCATTTACTGGTCTCTATGTCTGTCTTTGTGTGCCTAACTCAGTGTGTTTGTATGTGTTTTTGTCTCTTTTTCTCTGTGCCTGTGTGTCTGAGCGGATGTTTGCTTGTCCCCGTGTTTTGTCAAGTGTTTTTATGAAATTCTTTGGTACTCAGCCAGTAAGTGAAACATACGGAAATTATCAATTAGTTGAGTTTGTCGTACTCAACAAGGCTTTATTGTATCATTTCCCTCATATGGCTGCCGTATTTTCGTTCAAAATATATACGACTTTATTAATTTCGATTTTATGCATACCCCAATACGAAACAATACATTTCAAAAGGTTTTATTGCACCATTTCCCTTATAGGGTGGTCGTATCATCGTTTAAAATATATATGATTTTATTAATTTCTACTTTATGCATGCCCCAATACTAAGCAATGCTTTTCAAAAGGCTTTATTACATCATTTCCCTCATAGGGCTGTCGTATCATCGCTTAAAATATATATGATTTAGTTGATTATGACTTTTTGCATACCTAAGCAATACTTTTCAAAAGACGTTATTCCATTATTTTCCTCATATGGCTGTTGTATCATTGCTTAAAATATATAAAACTTTATTAATTTCGACTTTATGCATACTAAATACTAAACAATACATTTCAAAAGGCTTTATTGCATCATTTCCCTCATAGGACTGTAGTATCATCGCTTAAAACATATTCAACTATATTAATTTTGACTTTGTGCATGCCCCAATACTAAGCAATACTTTTCGAAAAGCTTCATTATATCATTTCCTTCATAGGGATGTTGTATCATAGCCCCCTACCCCCAAAAAACTTCCAATCTCCAAAAAGTTCTTAGTTCAACAAACTCTATGTGTGAAAAGCGGGGGCAAAAAATTGGAATAGGAGTATTGGGACCCCTTGGAGGTGGGCCATGGATGACCATAAGTTTGCACGAAACTTATGGAAAATTTCAGAACGATGCGTTCCTGGCAAGTAGAGCCCACCTGTCGCACTAAAATCTTCTTATTATTAATCTTTTATTTTCATAGTTGATTTCCCCATTATTCGGCTATGCTTTTCTTTCAGTTCTAGTTCGATTCTGACGAACTGAGTCCAAATGCAAATAAGTAAATTCCTGCGTAATTGTCCGCCGTGTTCAATAGCTCTGTATTCGAAGTTCGCTTTTATTTGGGTGAAATAGATCTATTTTGAAAAAAAGACCCTGATCGTTGCGAATCTCTTAAGTAGGGCCTATTAAGCAACTCTTCCATAACTGATACTCTTTCGGATAGAAACTCCTCGAAAAAAATCCCGCTTTCCCAGCCATAAAATATGATTTAAAGGAAGCTTTAATGTTTTTCTCGCTTGTTCAGCAGAGGAGATTTCTTTATTCTCTAGAATAGGGGACAGTAATTTCGATAGAAAATAGATTTGCCTCAGAAATTTTTGATATGGACGAATCGGCCACAAAAATGAAAGATTTGGGTTTTTGTCAGTTAGTGAATTATCTACTAAATTGAAAGAAGACATAGCTGGAAAATTGATGATGTTTTATTAGCATCCAATGAAGAAGTCCATTATTGGACTACTGTCTCTTTTTATCGAGCTTCAACTTATCGGGTATGCAATTTTAATTATCTATTGGGGGGAACAACTAACGATTTCCATAGGCCGGAGACAAGAGTGCAGAAACTTTCTTCCATTTGGTATATACGAGTATATTTCATGAATTTTGCTTTTACGTACCCAATCACGTTATGGAATGGCATAGTGTATTGTCTCCTCAAGGATTCTTTTAAAGATTTTCAGTTGCATATGATAATAAAGCACATACCCGCACACAGTAGGTATTCATGGAGATATTCAGACCCAAACCTGTAAATTTTCATAAGATTTTGTTGAAAAATTTCCTGCCTCTCCCCAGCCAAAAATAAAACTAAAAAACAAAACAACTTGTATGTACCAATTTGGAAGTACATTCCTGTGTCCACCATTAGTAGCTTTTTGTGTTCATATATTAGCATAATTTATGGAAGGGAAGCTATAGAGCCTGCAACACGATTCTTGAAGTTATGAATCTATTGGGAACTATCAGACAAGAAAACGACTCCTTTGGTGAGAGTTTAACTTTCTTTTGGATTTCTATATTTTCCTAATGACCTTTTATTCAAGTATGAGCCTTCTTCCCATTTACATTCTGACATATTTGTATGTCTTTTGAGCAGACACTATGAGAACAAGGAAAAAAGGATGTTGTGGCTAGATTCTGTGGCGTCTTTCACAAAAATTTAGGAGGAAAGACAAAGCATACTTTTCAAAATCTAGCGGAGCTCGGCAAATTCGACCATTTTTTCAATGGGAATACCCCAAAAAGGCAATTTTCAATGAAAATATCCCCCACAAGAATCTTCTTCACATTTTTTTTTGGGGGGGAGGGGTAATATCTGCTCCCTCCCAATTGACCTCACTGCTTAGACTATTTGTGCAAAAAAGGATAGAGATCCCTTGTTCAGCCGATTCAATATTGGCAAACTCAGCACAAATAAATGTTAAACCTTAAGTACTACTGTTATCCGTAAGTCCCCGTTCTACGAAGGTACAGCCTTCCTACATTTGGAGGAAGATATTTGGAAAGATAAGTGGAAGCCGCGGCGGTGACAGCAGGTACAGCTCTACCTACACTATTCTGAAAAGGGTGGAGGGGTATACCTTAGGAGCTTAATTTATCCACAGCCTCTTCAAAAATTTAAAATAATGACAGTTGAGCGCTCTCGTCAGTGATAATATTTCCATCATTAGATATGATAGGGCCTAGGGAGGATGACTTTTCATCTGTAAGATCCCGAAGGTGATCTTACGAAAGAAAGGTTTTTTAAGAAAATATTTTTTAAGAAAGGTATGGTAGGCATTGACGAGGTTATGTATGTCAAAATCCCAAATCTAATCATGATCGCTATCTTTATCAATTTTGATTCTCACTGTCCAGGTTGATTTTCATTGACTCGCTCACATGTTTGGTGTCACATGTCTTCTAACCGACCGTGCCATCTCAACCTTTCTTTCATTAGACTCCTAGAAAACGGGATTGAACCACATAATTCGTACAGCCTACTGTTTGAAATACGGTCAGTCAGCTGGGTACCCAGAACAATCCGTAGGCAGTTTATCTGGAAAACATCTAGTAAATCTTCATCCGCTTTTCGGAGCGCCCGTGCTTCAGAGCCATATTTGACCACTGTCATCACTGTAGCTTCCAATATTCTAGCCTTGGTTTGCAGACTTATCTTCCTATTCTTCCAAACTATTTTTTAACCGTGAAAAAACACCCTTAGCCTTGGCTATTCTACTTCTAACATCTTCACTGCTCCCACCGTCTTTACTAACAATACTACAAGGGTAAGTGAAGCTGCCCATGTGATCAATCTTTTCGTTACCTTTTCATCTTGATTTATTCCTAGTTTTAGTGACTTAGTCTTCTTAACAACAATTTTCAAACCTAATCTAGCACCACCAACTCGCAAAACCCCCAAAAGTTCATTCATTTTGCTCACACTCCACTCGGGGGATGCTTATATCGTCAGCATACTCTAAGTTCAGGAGAGTTTTCCCTCCCCATTTGATTCCTTGGTTTCCTATCACCTTTCCTGTGCTCCTTGAGACAGAGTCCATGAAAATGATCCATATAAAGGGGAACAGAACACAACCCTGCTTAACTCCTGATTTTATACAAAACCAGCTGCTAACCTCATTTCCTACCTTAACCGCAGCAGTGTTATCAAACAGTTCGTGGTAAAGAACTGTAGTAAGGAGCGACCCGGCTCAATAGTAAACGAAACTCTAAAAAACGGAATTCTGATACCAATAGATATATCAAATGAATCGGATTTTTATGCTGATTTTAAATATATAAGTTTCATCAAATTTAGTCTTACTCATCAAAAGTTACGAGCCTGAGAAAATTTGCCTCGTTTTGGAAAATAGGAGGAAACACTCACTAAAAGTCATACGATCTTAACGAATCACACCATCGCATTAAGCTTATCAGAGAAGTGCCCTTCTGTGATAGTGCCCTTCTTTTAGAAATTTAGTCTTACTCATCAAAAGTTACGAGCCTGAGAAAATTTGCCTTGTTTTGGAAAATAGGAGGAAACACCCACTAAAAGTCATACGATCTTAACGAATCACACCATCGCATTAAGCTTATCAGAGAAGTGCCCTTCTCTGATAGTGCCCTTCTTTTAGAAATTTAGTCTTACTCATCAAAAGTTACGAGCCTGAGAAAATTTGCCTTGTTTTGGAAAATAGGAGGAAACACCCACTAAAAGTCATACGATCTTAACGAATCACACCATCGCATTAAGCTTATCAGAGAAGTGCCCTTCTCTGATAGTGCCCTTCTTTTAGAAATTTAGTCTTACTCATCAAAAGTTACGAGCCTGAGAAAATTTGCCTTGTTTTGGAAAATAGGAGGAAACACTCACTAAAAGTCATACGATCTTAACGAATCACACCATCGCATTAAGCTTATCAGAGAAGTGCCCTTCTCCGATAGTGCCCTTCTTTTAGAAATTTAGTCTTACTCATCAAAAGTTACGAGCCTGAGAAAATTTGCCTTGTTTTGGAAAATAGGAGGAAACACCCACTAAAAGTCATACGATCTTAACGAATCACACCATCGCATTAAGCTTATCAGAGAAGTGCCCTTCTCTGATAGTGCCCTTCTTTTAGAAATTTAGTCTTACTCATCAAAAGTTACGAGCCTGAGAAAATTTGCCTTGTTTTGGAAAATAGGAGGAAACACCCACTAAAAGTCATACGATCTTAACGAATCACACCATCGCATTAAGCTTATCAGAGAAGTGCCCTTCTCCGATAGTGCCCTTCCTCTAGTGCCCTTTTTAAGTGACTAAAAAAATTAGAGGGCATACCTACAAATTGTGTCTATCTGCAGCATTCGGAACATGGTATTTTCCAGTAATATCAAAGCAATTTGCTTCATGTCCCTCTATCTTCCTACCTCCTTTTGTGCCCATTCGTACATTCCAAAGGCACATGTTCCAATGTTCTGTACAGAAAGGAGCGTAGGAATATTCAAGGACAATGAAACCTCAAAACTCCTTGAAAACGATCCTTAAGCTCCTTGAACAAACACGGAAAATCAAAATAAAAATGACATTACAATCGCTATAGCCGAAAACCAGGGCAGAGGGATTTGTCACGTAAAAAACTGCCAGTCGAAGGGATCAAGCTAATAATTTTAGAAATAGTACAATTGCCCTTACCGCATATATTTGAAAATATGATTATCACAAGCTAAGAGAATTTCCTAATTCAAGTTTCTATAATTAACAGAAATTAACATTTAAATACAAATATCATTGTATGAAAGTATTCCGAGCTATTATTAATGAAACAACATCCTAATCTTGCTTATGAGCTCTTAAGAAATTGGTAGCTTGTATCTAGTTTCTTTAATGTAATTTCCTAATGTATGTCAGCAAAAGACGGTTTATAATATCACGGTTGTGAAAGTCACTGCAACCTTCAGATGAGTAAACTTCAGGCATTAGTAAGTAAAACTGAAATATACATTTTGGAAGGGAACTATTTAATCTAAAAATTACACCTAACCCTGAAGCCTCTTCTTGAAGAAGAGCCCCATAATCGTTGAAAAAACCGGCAAATCAAAATAAAAGAAATGTTAGAATCATCATGGCCAAATACCTAACACTGTAGCTTCATCGTTCATTTTGCGCCGCAAAACAACATATTAGTCCCGCTAAGGGCCAAAACGTAGAATAAAAAATTCTGAAATGTTCTCTTAGATAGGCATTATTGAAAAGCTATGTAAACTTCACAGTGTTTGAGGATATACTGCCACCCAGAGGCACATGAGTCTTAAAAGCTATCCTTGATTTCCCATTTGATACGCCATCTTGAGCAATAATATTCACATACAACTACCAACGTGTGGTAGCATTCGTGGCGTACCAAGGAAGTGGATATCGAACTCTTGCTTGGGTGTAATTTGCTTCTATGGAGTTTGGACTTACACTTATGCAAGTCTATCAAAAAAAAAAAAAAAAAAAAAAACTTTTTGCTTGTTCCCTGTTCTTTTTTCTCTTTTTGAGAAGCGTACATTTGTTATTGTTGTTGGTTTCTTTCTTATGATTAAATAAAAAAACAATTTTTTTTAATGAAAGTAAGGAGCGACATTAAAACTTAAAACGAACAGAAATTACTTCAGTACATGAAAAGGGCTGCTTCCTCAACAACGCCCCGCTCTTTTCGCTAAAGTTTTTACTGTTTTAAAAAGAAGAGTTGAAAGAAAGAGTCAAACTTTAGCGTAAAGAGCGGGGCGTTGAAGAGGAAAAGCCCCTTTCATATACGGAGTAATTTCTGTTCGTTTTAAGTTTTAATGTCGCTCCTTACTTTCATTTAAAAAAACTAGCCCCTTTTTATTTAATTTCTGGACGTTTTTTAATTAATGCATGTTTGATCTTGGCTCTCCGCACATAAATAATTAAAACGAATTTGCAAATTAATGTTTTTTGGCTAAATGGGTTTCTGATAGTTTTAATCGGAAGATTTTGAGAAAAAAGAAGCGACGGAGGAAGCCTAGTTGCCCTCAAATTTTTTGATTACTTAAAAAGGCAACTAGAACTATTAATTTTTTTACGAACATTTTCATTAGTAAAAATATACGTAATTTACGAATTAACTTACGTAATGAACTTCTATATTCGTATGTTTTTATTGCGTATATGAGGGGGTTCACCCCTCGTCGATAATCGATAATCTTCATCAAGATTAGTTTCACCCATCAAAAGTTACGAGCCTGAGAAAATTTGCCTCATTTTCGAAAATAGGAGGAAACACCCCCTAAAGGCCATACAATCTTAACGAAAATCACACCATATGATTCAGCGTAATAGAGAACCTTATTGTAGAAGTTTAGAGCTACTATCTATAAAAATGTGGAATTTCGCATTTTTTGCCAGAATACAGATCACGGATGCGTGTTTATTTGTTTTTTGTTTTGTTTTTTCCCCAGGGGTGATCGTATCGACCCAGTGGTCCTAGAATCTTGCGAGAGGGCTCATTCTAACGGAAATGAAAAGTTCTAGTGCCCTTTTTAAGTGACCAAAAAAATTGGAGGGCACCTAGGCCCCCTCCCACGCCAATTATTTTCCCAAAGTCACCGGATCAAAATTCTGAGATAGCCATTTTATTCACCGTAGTCGAAAAACCTTATAAATATGTCTTTGGGGGCGACTTACTCCCCCACAGTCCACGTGGGTGGGGCTACAAGTTACAAACTTTGACCAGTCCTTATATATAATAATGGTTATTTGGAAGTGTACAGAGGTTTCCAGGGGGCTTTTTAGGTTGGGGGGGGGGGGGTTGAGAAGAGGGAGATATGTTGGGGGAGGAATTTCCTTGGAGGAATTCCTTGGAGGAATTTGTCGTGGGGGAAAAAATTCATGAACGTAACGCAGGATTTTCTAGCATTATTAAAAAAAAAAACAATGAAAAAATAAATATGAAAAAGTTTTTTCAACTGAAAGTAAGGAGAAACATAAAACGAACAGAAATTATTACGCATATAATGGGCTCACCTCCTCCTAATACCCCGCTCTTTAGGCTAAAGTATTTCTAGTAATTTCAACCATCTATTCTACGGTTTATGTGATTCAGGGGTCATTCTTAGGGAATTGGGACAAAATTTAAGCTTTAGTGTAAAGAGCGAGGTACTGACGAGGGGGTGAACCCCCTCATATACTTGATAAAAACATGAGAATACAAAAGTTCGTTACGTAAGCTAATTTGTAAGTTACGTATATCTTTTACTAATAAAAATATTCGTGAAAAAAATATATTTCTAGTTGCCTTTTTAAGTAACCAAGAAATCGGAGGTCAACTAGGCCTCCCCCCCCGCTCTTTTTTTCTCAAAATTATTCGATCAAAACTCTGAGAAAGCCATTTAGCCAAAAAAAAAAAAAAATATGCAAATTTCGTTTTCATTATTCATCTGCGGAGACCCAAAATCAAAACATGAATTGATTCAAAAACGTTCAGAAATTAAATAAATAAAAAACAAGTTTTTTTTAACTGAAAGTAAGGAGCGACATTAAAACTTGAAAACGAACAGAAATTATTTCGTATATGAAAGGGGCTGCTTCCTCCTCAACGCCCCGCTCTTTACGCTAAAGTTTGACTCTTTCTCTTAACTCTACTTTTTAAAACAGTAGGAAACTTTTGCATAAAGAGCGGGGCGTTGAGGAGGATGCAGCCCCTTTCATATACGAAGTAATTTCTGTTCGTTTTAAGTTTTAATGTCGCTCTTTACTTTCAGTTAAAAAAACATTTTTTTTATTTAATTTTTCTCAGAGAATGATCTTGAACTTGATTAAAAATAGAAAAGTTTCCTTATTTTTGCAGATTTTAACGGCCTTTCCAACATATTTTTTATTTAAAAGAGATACCATTTTGAAATTTCAAAATATAGCTCCCCACTGGATGAATTTTAATCTCAGCTATCGAATGACAGCTAGAGAATGATCTTGAACTTGATTAAAAATAGAAAAGTTGTCTTATTTTTACAGATTTTAGCGACCTTTCCAACATATTTTTTATTTAAAAGAGATACCATTTTGAATTTTTTTTTTAATATTGAATTCCCCGCTGGATGAATATTAATCTCAGCTACCGAATGACAGCAAAATTATCGTCTCACGCTAAGACCTTAACATCGTAGAACTACAAAGAAATAGAATACCAAAAAGTTGCGCAGGGATCAAAACTTCGTTTATATGCATTTTTGTTATGTTTTTACGAGTCGGACAAAAACTTCGTGGGGGTGGGCTCCCCTTGGATACGGCTATTGGCGGAGATAGGAGCTTGACATATTCCAGTGTATAAAGGCGGTAAATACATTCCTGAAACTTTCATTGGCCCAAATTAACTTTCAAGGTAAGACAAAGCCACTCGTCTGGAGTTTTACCTTAAAAAGGTACAGTCAA
This sequence comes from Artemia franciscana, assembly GCF_032884065.1. Classification (NCBI taxonomy): domain Eukaryota; kingdom Metazoa; phylum Arthropoda; class Branchiopoda; order Anostraca; family Artemiidae; genus Artemia; species Artemia franciscana. The sequence continues at coordinate 48,766,555 of NC_088869.1, forward strand.
ACAGTTCGTGGTAACGAAATGTAGTAAGGAGCGCCCCGGCTCAATAGTAAACTAAACTCTAAGAAACGGAATTTGATGTTAAAAGACATATCAAAAGAATCAAATTTTCATGTTGACTTGTAATATATAAGTTTCATCAAATTTAGTCTTTGTCATCAAAAGTTACGAGCCTGAGAAAATTTGCCTTATTTTTGAAAACAGGGAAACACCCCCTAAAAGTCATAGAATCTTAACGAAAATCATACCATCGCATTCAGCGTATCAGAGAACCCTATAGCGAAAATTTCAAGCTCCTATCTACACAAATGCGAAATTTCGTATTTTTTGCCAGAAGACAGATCACGGGTGCGTGTTTATTTGTTTTTTGTTTTGTTTTTTTCCCTAGGGGTCATCGTATCGACCAAGTGGTCCTAAAATGCCGCAAGAGGGCCCATTCTAACCGACATGGAAAGTTCTAGTGCCTTTTTTAAGAGACCAAAAAAATTGGAGGGCACCTAGGTCCCCTCTCACGCTCATTTTTTCCCAAAGTCAACGGATCAAAATTTTGAGATACCCATTTTGTTCCACATGGTCGAAAATCATAATAACTATGTCTTTGTGGATGAATTACTCCCCCAAAGTCCCTGGGGGAAGGGCTGCAAGTTACAAACTTTGACCAGTGTTTCCATACAGTAATGGTTACTGGGAAGTGTACAGACGTTTTCAGGGGGATTTTTTTGGTTTGGGTTAGGGTTGAGGGGAGGGGGGATGGGGCTATGTGGGAGTATCTTTCCTTGGAAGAATATGTCATGGGAGAAGAGAAACTCAATGAAAAGGGCGCAGGATTTTCTAGCATTACTATAAAAAAAAGTGAAAAAATAAACATGAAAAAGTTTTTTCAATTGAAAGTAAGGAGTAGCATTAAAACTTAAAACGAACAGAGATTACGCATATGAGGGGTTCTGCAAATACTTTAGCATAAAGAGCGAGGTATTTAGGAGGAGATAAATACCTCGCTATTTATTCTAAAGTATTTTTTGTAATTTATTACTAAAAATTATTTTTTTTTATTATTTTTAAAACTATTTATTCTACGGCCTTTCTGATTCAGGGATCATTCTTGAAGAATTGGGACAAAACTTAAGATTTAGTGTAAAGAGCGAGGTATTAACGAGGGGACAAACCCATTCATATGCATAATAAAAATATAAGAGTATAAAAGTTTGTTACGTTAGTTAATTCTTATGTTACGTGTATTTTTTACTAATAAAAACGTTCGTTAAGAATTAAAAGTTCTAGTTGCCTTTTTAAGTAACTGAAAAATTCGAGGGCACCTAGGCCTCCTTCCCCACCCCTGATTTCTCAAAATCGTCTGATCAAAACTAAGGAAAGCCATTTAGCCAAAAAAAAGAATTAATATGCAAATTTTATTTTAATAATTTATGTGCGGAGAGCTAAAATCAAACATGCATTAATTCAAAAACGTTCAGAAATTGAATAAAAAAATAGTTACTCCGTATATGAAATGGGTTGTCCCCTCCGCAATTCCTCGCTCTTTACGCTAATGTTTGAGTCTTTGCCACAATTCTACTTTTTAAAACCATTAAAAACTTTAGCGTAAAGAGCGAGAGATTGCGGAGGGGACAACCCACTTCATATACGGAGTAATTTCTGTTCGTTTTAAGTTTTAATGTGTCTCTTTACTTCAGTTAAAAGAACTATTTTTTTGATTTCATATCTAAAAGGTACGTTTTTTTTTGTTTTTTTCCGGTTAGTAATAAGAGTTGGTTTGACAATCAAGAAAAATTCTTCCCAGAGGTAGTCAATTGTATTCGGCATGATCTAAATTACAATTATTGTAGAAAACGTTTCCAAATGGTCTGCATGCCCAACCCTTTGAGAAGATTTGCCACCTAGTTTTGCCTCCGGTTTGTATTAGAGTTTACATTAGAATAAAAAAAATCTCCAAGTGGGAGTCAATTGCATTAGGTCTAATCTAAATTACGATTATTGTCTTTGAAGACTGTGTTTCCAAGTGTTCCTTGCACCCCTTGGAGAACATGTTATAAAACTTACACATTGAGTTAGTATATATCTAGAATAAACCTTCAGGTTTTACTCGAATACTATCCCAGTTTAAACCCTCTACCAATGTATTGTCGTTGCTCTAATTAGTTTAATGATAGGTCGACACAAAAAAAGTTTTATAATAAAATATATTCAATAGGTTTCTTACCATAGACGACTTGGGACAAAATCAATTCCAAATCTTTTATTATCCTTATTCCTTTGGTGAGGGGAGTAAAAACAAGACTAACACTATTTTTGGCGAATTTCAATATATTGAAAGGTTCCTTCACCTGCACTATACTGCTGCAGAAGAGTAGTAAAGACTAAATAGATGGGTTCCTCGCAGAGACACTGTTCCCGCTCGCTTTTGGCGATCAATACGTCACTGGAGAATTTTGTCAAAAATTCTTGAAAGAAATTATCTCAAAATGTTTTAACGATTGTGATAGCTATCCTGATCGGTCAGTTATGTTATATCATATATATTGACGGTCTGGAGGCTGGCATAATCTTTCCCGAGGGGGTGTTGAATTTAATATTAGTAAGTAGAAATAGTGGCACTTGGAAAAAGGACTGACTGCCCCCTGTCCCCTAAAAGAGAAAAAAAATGGTAATACAACAACTGAACTTGCCTAATTTTCGGTAAAAATGTTGTGCTTATCTGGTAAAAGATTACTATGAATATTTACCGTCCCCCATCCACCCACCGAGAAAAAAAATTACAGACATGAGCCCGAGCCCAATAGACGCGAACGTTATAATTTTGAGTAAAAGGTCCTTCAAACAAAAACAAAGAGGGTTTAGCAGGAACTTACCCCTTAATCTCTCTTAATTTTGAGGAATATTACTGGGATGAGCCTGCAATATGTGCGCGACGGGACGACAGCTACTCTTTTATTGGAGAAACTTTTGGGGTGAGAACGTAAAAGATTATGTTCATGTCTTACTTGGTCAGAAAAGGGGATGGGTGGGATATGTCCTCAAAAACCCACTCGGCCAATGAATCCCTTTGGGGAAACGTAAAAACTGTTTCCTAAAAAAAACAACGTTGGTTGAGGGGTGACAGCCCCCTTACAGTTAAGACAGCCCCGCACATAATATCAAGAATGAAAATAAACTAAATGTGTAATAAAAACTTTTCGTTCGAATCAGAGTAAAGAGTGACATGAAAATATATAGCAAATAGACTTCCCCTCTTTAAGAGGTTCCTTTTATTTCCCATATTTATTCTTAATTTTTACTAATTATTTTTTGGAAGCATGTTAGAACACAACTAATTCGGCCATTTGGTAATTACAAGTGTATTTGCGATCACATTTCAAATATTTACAGTAAAAACTGTACTGTTTAAAGCAAGCAAATGAGATCATTGTTCGCTCTGTCGTTTTGTCAGTAAATCCTTCTTCATCGTAAGAAAGATTTACTGATAAAACATCCAAACATAAAAACTATTGCTACTTCCCCTAAAAAGCAAAGCTTGTCCGTGGGGGAGGTAGAAAAAAAAACCTTAAAACAAAAAGAACATTTGGCCACCGATACCATAAATACAATCAGACTAAACAATAAATATAAAAGAACATCATACATTATACTTTGTCTCAGGGAACATCATATCACCCTTTTCTTGACATAAAAAATGAACCTTAAATTAGAATTAGTGCCTTTGCAAAATAATGTTTCTTTTTAATTTTACCTTTAACTTCTACCCCGGCTTGTCTTTTGTCATTTTGAAAGACATAGTCACCGAACCTTTGTTTCTTCTAATTTTTCAGGTGGTGGGACAAAAAACTCCTCTTTTGCCTCGGCTTGCTTTTTGTCAAACAGTTCGTGGTAACGAACTGTAGTAAGGAGCGACCCGGCTCAATAGTAACCAAAACTCTAAAAAACAAAATTTTGATACCAATAGTTACATCAAAAGAATCGTATTTTAATGCTGATTTTAAATATATAAGTTTAAATACATCAAGGTTAGTCTTACCCATCAAAAGTTAAAGGCGTCAGAAATTTGCCATATTTTAGAAAATAGGGGGAAAAACCACCTAAAAGTCATATAATCTTAACGAAAATCCCACCTTTAGATTCAGCATACCAAAGAACTCTCTTGAAGAAGTTTCAAGCTCCTATCTACTACAAGAGCTAAGAGCTCATATGGTACTTGTGACAAAGCAAGAAGAGTAAGAGCAAAGAGCTCATATGCTATGAGCTCTAACAAAATTCTAAGAGTCAATAGATTAATTTAAAATGAAAATCAAAGGCTTAATGCTGGTCAGGATTTAAAATAAGATCTCTGAGTCACGATGTCCTTCTAAATATCAAAATTCATTAACATCCAATCACCCATTCATAAGTTATAAATATTCAATTTTTTCTAATTTTTTCTCTCCCTTCAGCCCCCCATATGGTCGAATCTGGGAAAACGACTTATCAAGTCAATTTGTGCAGCTCCCTGACACGCCTACCAATTTTCATCGTCCTAGCACGTCCAGAAGCACCAAACTCGCCAAATCACTGAACCCTCCCCCCAACTCCCCCAAAGAGAGCGAATCCAGTATGGTTACGTCAATCACGTATCAAGAACATTTGCTTATTCTATCCACCAAGCTTCATCTAGATTCCTTAATAGTTTTTTTCCTCCACTCCAAGTGTTTTCCAAGAATTCCCCACCCCATTTTTCACGTTTTCCAAGAATTCCGGTTTCCCCCTCCAACTCCCCCCAATGTCACAGGATCTGGTCGGAATTAAAAATTAGAGCTTTAAAGCACAAGATCCTTCTAAATATCAAATTTCATTAAGATCTGGTCACCCTATCGTAAGTTACAAATACCACATTTTTCCAAATTACCCCCCCCCCCAACTCCACCAAAGAGAGCAGATCCGGTCCGGTTATGTCAGTCACGTATCTTAGACAGGTTTTTATTCTTCCCATCCAGTTTCATCCTGATCACTCCGCTTTAAGTATTTTCTAAGATTTCTGGTCCCCCTCAACTGCCCCCCCCCCCAATGACGCTGGATCCGCTTGAGATTTAAAGTAAGAGATCTGAGTTACGAGGTCCTTCTAAATATGATGTTTCATAAAGATCCGATCACTGCTTCGTAAGTTAAAAATACATCATTTTTTCTAATTTTTCAGGATTACCTCCCCCCCCCCAATAGAGCGGATCTGCTCCAATTATGTAAATCACGTATCTAAGACTTCTGCTTATTTTTTCCACCAAGTTTCATCCCGATCCCTCCAATTTAAGCGTTTTCCATGATTTTAGGTTCCCCTACCCCAAACTCCCCCCAATGTCACCAGATCCCGTCGGGATTTTAAATTAGAACTTTGAGACACGATATCCTTCTAAATATCAAATTTCATTGAGATCCTATCACCCGTTCGTAAGTTAAAAGTACCTCATTTTTCTAATTTTTCAGAATTACCCCCCCCCCCCAACTACTCCAAAGAGAGCGGATCCGTTCCAGTTATGTCAATCATGTATCTAGGACTTGTGCTTATTTTTCCCACCAAGTTTCATCCCGATCCCTCCACTCTAAGTGTTTTCCAAGATTTTAACTCCCCCCTCCCAATGTCACCAGATCCGGTCAGGATTTAAAATAACAGCTCTGAAACACGATATTCTTCCAAACATGAAATTTAATTAAGATCTGATCAACCGTTCGTAAGTTGAAAATACTTCAATTTTTCCATTTTTTCCGAATTAACGGGCCGCCCACTCCCTCCCCCCAGATGGTCAAATTGGGAAAACGTCCGGTCCCTGATACGCCTGCCAAATTTCATCGTCCTAGCTTACCTAGAAGTGCCTAAAGTAGCAACACCGGGACCGACAGACAGACCGACAGAATTTGCGATTGCTATATGTCACTTGGTTAATACAGTGCCATAAAAATGTGGAATTTTGTATTTTTTGCCAGAAGACAGATCATGGATGCGTGTTTATTTGTTTGTTTGTTGTTGTTTTTCCCCAGAGGTGATCGTATCGACCCAGTGGTCTTAGAATGTCGCGAGAGGGCTCATTCGAACGGAAATTACGGAGGGTACCTAGGCCCCCTCCCATGCTCATTTTTCCCAATGTCATAAGATCAAAATTTTTAGATAGCCATTTTGTTCAGTATAGTTGAAGAACCTAATAACTATGTTTTTGAGGACGACTTAATCCCCCACAGTCCCCGAGGGAGGGGCTGCAAGTTACAAACTTCGACCATTGCTTACATATAGTAATGGTCACTGGGAAGTGTACATATGTTTTCAGGGGGACTTTTCCGCGTCGGTTGGGGTGGTTCGGGGGAGGGGTTACATGGGAGGACCTTTCCATGGAGGAATTTATCATGAAGGAAGAGAATTTCCATGAAGGGGCGAAGGATTTCCTAGCATTATTTAAAAGAAACAATGAGAAAATAAATGAATGAAGTTTTTTGAACTGGAAGTAAGGAGCACCATTAAAACTCAAAACGGACAGAAAATATTACATTTATAAGGGGGTTCGTATACTCCACAAAACTTTGCTCTTTACAATAAAGTATATTTAGGAATTTCAACTATTTATTCTACGGCCTTTGTGATTCAGGGGTCATTCTTAAAGGTTTGGGACGAAATTCAAGCTTTAGTGTAAAGAGCGAGGTATTGAAGAGGGAGGTGAACCTCCTCATATACGTTAATACGTAAGTCACATATATTTATTACTAACAAGCTGTTGGGGTGGCGCTTTGTGCCACCCCAACAGCAAGTCTTTCTTTTTTTCTTTCTTGTTTTTAGTTTGTTTTTTTTTGTAGTTTTTACCTTTTTTAGTTTTTTTATTTTTATTTTTTTAGTTTTCTTTTTCTCCTTTATTTTTCAGTTTTTTTCCTTTTTTAGTTTTTTCTTCTTTTTAGTTTTTTTTGTAGTTTCTACCTTTTTTAGATTTTTTAGCTTTTTTTCTTTTTTAGTTTTTAGTTTTTTACCTTTTTTTAGTATTTTCTTTTTAGTTTTTTTTTGTAGTTTTTACCTTTCTTAGTTTTTTTTCTTCTTTTGTATTAATGCTAAAGCCAAGGTTTGAACCTGGAACCTCTCGGACCCAGAACCTGGAACATAACGCTTTACCAACTTAGCTACTTGAATACATTTACCTCTTTTAGTTTTTTTATTATTTTTTTGTTTTCTTTTTCTCCTTTAATTTTCATTTTTTTTTTCTTTTTTTAGTTTTTTTTTCTTTTTAGTTTTTTTTTGTAGTTTTTACCTTTTTTAGTTTTTTAGCTTTTTTAGTTTTTTGATTCCCTGTGTCCCGGTCTGTATATACATTCGTTTTTGGATTGGTATATGATGAAATATAGTTTTACTTTTTTTAGTTTTTTTTTCTTTTTTAGTTTTTAGTTTTTTACCTTTTTTCTAGTTTTTTAGCATATTTAGTTTTTTTTAGTATTTTCTTTTTAGTTTTTACCTTTTTTAGTTTTTTCTTCTTTTGTATTAATGCTAAAGCCAAGGTTCGAGCCTGGAACCTCCTGGACCTAGAACCTGGAACATAACGCTTTACCAACTCAGCTACTTCGGCTTGAACACATTTGTTTTTGAATTGGTATATGATGAAATAATTCAGACGTCATATGCGGACAGACAGACAGACACACAAACAAACAACTTCTCCCCCACCTCTTTTTTATCAAAACCGCCCGATTAAAACTATGAGAAGGCCATTTAGCCACAAAAAATTAATATTCAAATTTTGTTTTAATTATTCACGTGCGGTGAGCCAAAATAAAAACATGCATTAATTCAAAAACATTCAGAAATTAAATATAAAAAACAGGCTTTTTAACTGTAAGTAAGAAGCGACATTAAAACTTGAAACGAACACAAATTATTCCGTCTATGAAAGGGGTTGTCCCCTCCTCAACGCTAAAGTTTTTTATTTTTCTAAAAAGTAGAAACGTGACAAAGAGTCAAACTTTAGCGTTAAGAGCGAGGTGTTGAGGAGGGGACAACCCCTTTCATATATATTTTTTGAACGTTTTTGAATTAATATATTTTTTGACTTCCGCAGATGAATAATTAAAACGAAATTTGCATATTAATTTTTTTTGGCTAAATGGCTTTCTCTTAGTTTTGATCGGAAGATTTTGAGAAAAAAGGGCTGGGGGAGGAGGTCTAGTTGCCCTCCAATCTTTTGGTTACTTAAAAAGGCAACTAGAACTTTTAATTTTATACGAACGTTTTTATTTGTAGAAAATATACGTAACTTGCGAATTAACTTACATAACGAACTTCTATATTTGTATATTTTATTACGTATATGAGGGGGTTTGCCCCCTCGTTAATACCTCGCTCTTTACACTAAAGCTAAAATTTTGTCCCAATTCCTTAAGAATGACCCCTGAATCACAAAGGCCGTAGAATAAATAGTTGAAACTACTAAAAATACTTTAGCGTAAAAGGCGATGTATTTTCGAGGACATGAACTCCACATATGCGTAATAATTGTTGTATTTGGTTTTGTCCCTTTTTTTTTCCTATGCCGCCGATTTCGGCTTATTCCTGGAAACTGGTAAGGGTCTAGCCTGTGCGGTTTTTACGGAAAGTGTGGACCTCAGGCCGGATTGATGAATATGGTATTACATTTTGGAAAGCTCCGCAGAACTCTTGCCTGGGGCCCAAAAGGATGGTTTTTACTTGTCCACGAGCCAGAGCCCATGGTGTGCTAAGTAAAGTGGAGTTATATAGCCTATGTCAGAGAGGAGTATCTGAAGTTGTGCAGCCAAGCTTTCGTTTCATCAGTGAAAAGCTCCGTTCTAGCAGGCAAGAAGGCAGGCATCACTTTCAAACTGAAGATGGACTAAAATCAATAAGTGCTAATATATGCGGCAGTTACTCGGCCCCACAGCCAATATATTTTCTGTGAGTGATACATGGAAAAATTTACAGAAGCAAAAAAGCGGCATTTTCCCATGGGTCCGAAAGTGCAGCCGTGATTTTGGCTGGGTTTATCATTTGTTTTTTTCAGACTTGGGATTGAGGTAGAAAAATGTTATCAGATGTAGGCTACCTCTTAAACTTCAAAAGTTCTGTCATTGCTAAAGAAATTGGAGCTTATCCTTTGCTCCTTTCTAAGTGGTGACATTAGAAAGTTGGCCTACGGCAAAAAGATCAACTTTTGAACTAAGACACATAGATTTTTTTTCGACGGCAATCGATAGCTCTTGATGAGCTGATCAAAATATATGTCGTCCATATTTTGGTATAAAAATTCCTTCATAAGATAAACTAATTTGAAAGTTTCAAGGGGTTGACAACTTCAGTAGTAGGGTACACATTGAAGCCAAAAATAAGCCGATACCAATTGTGAGACATGTAGGGGACTTGTAAGGAAAGGTCGGCTGTCAGCTCATAATCATCTTTGGCAGTGAGGGGTTTGCAAATTTTGCTATTTGGTGTACCTATTATTTGTTTCCAGTGTATTTGATGGTAAGACCGAGTTGGTTCCAGTGGTAAGACATGTAGGGGACTTGTAAGTAATAATCGTTTGTTAGGCTACAATCATCTTTAGTGAAGAGGGGCTTGTAACTTTTGCTAGCTGGTGTAGCCTACCCGTACTCACTATAACCTAGAATTAAATGTTTACGCAACGGGTACAAACGATAACGTAAAACAACGAGGCAATTTCGGAATAATTAATAGAGTGTCATCTATGGTATTTTGATCCTGAGAAGTTACGGATAGCTTTATAATACCAACTAGATTATATAAGATATTGTTCCGAGTCTTGATCCGTCACGATGTCTACGATTGAAAAGGATAAAGTTCAACTGGCTGCAAATTCAATTTAGTCCCTTCTTTCGATATTATTTTGTTATTGTTTTTTTTTTCAAACGCTGAGGAATAGCCTTTGATCATGTGATTACTGATCGTGTTCTTCTTTGAACATAACATTTTAAAAGCTTCGATAGGCTGACAACTTCAGCGTTTGACCGATAGCAAAGAAACAAAACCAAAGTGTTGCTCTCGCAACACTTCATTCGGCGAAGCCGGACAAAGGTTGTCACAACACTTCACGTTGCTCAGGCAACGTAGGTCTAGTTTTTGTTCGTTATAAGTTTTAATACTGCTCCTTACTTTCAGTTGAAAAAACTTTTCCATATTTATTTTTTAATTGTTTTGTTTTTGTTTTAAATAGTGCTAGAATATCATGCGCTCCCTTCGTGGAAATTATTTTTTCCCATGACAAATTCCTCCACGGAAAGACCCACTCAACTTTACCCCCCCCCCCCTTCCAACCAGAAAATCCCCCTGAAAACGTCTGTACACTTCTCAATAACCGTTACTATACCTAAACACTGGTCAAATTTTGTAACTTGCAGCCCCTCCCCCTTTGACAGTGATGGAGTAAGTCGCCCCTAAAGACATTGTTATTAGGTTTTTGACTATGTTGAACAAAATGGCTATCTCAAAATGTTGATCCCTTGACTTTGGGAAAAAAGGAGCGTGGGAGAGGGCCTAGGTGCCTTCCAATTTTTTCGGTCACTTAAAAAGGGAACTAGAACTTTTACTTTTCGTTAGAATGAGCCCTCTCGCGACATTCTAGCACCACTTGGTCGATGCGATCATCCCTGAGAAAAAAGAAAACAAATAAACACGCACCCGTGATCGGCCTTCTTGTAAAAAAACATTTTTGTAGATAGGAGCTTGAAACTTCTACAGTAAGGTTCTCTGATACGCTGAATGCGATGATGTGATTTTCGTTAAGATTCTATGACTTTTAACGATTGTTTCCCCCTATTTTCCAAAATAAGGCAAATTTTCTCAGGCCCGTTACTTGTGATGGATAAGACTAAATTTGATTAAACTTATATATTCAAAATCATCATAAATATCCGATTCTTTTGGTGTATGTATTAGAATCAAAATTCCGATTTTTAGAGTTTCGTTTACTATTGAGCCGGGTCGCTCCTTACTACAGTTCGTTACAACGAACTGTTTGATGAAAGACATATCGCCCAACCATTGTTTCTTTTAATTGTTCAGATGGTGGGACAAAAACTTCCTTTTCTTCCAATGATTTATCAAGTCCAGGTTTTTGATTTTAAAAGATATGGTAGACATTGATGACCACCTTTGTTTCTTTTAATTGTTCCGGTGGTGGGACAAAACTTCCTTCTTTTGCCTCGGCTTGTCTTTTGTCATTTATATAAGACACATTGCCGACCATTTTCAAAGATATGGTAGGCGTTGGTGACCAAAATCACAAACCCAATCATAATTGCCATCATTTTCAATTTTGAAACGTTTTGATTCTCGCTGTCCAGGTTGATTTCCACTGGCTCGCTTACATGCTTGGTGTCACACATCTTCTAACAATGCGTGTCTTTGCTCTTCATTTTCATTTTTGACTTGCTCACATGCTCGGTGTCACGTGTCTTCTAACCATGTGTGTCTTTGCTCTTCATTTTCATTTTTGACTCGCTCATATGTTCGGTGTCGCATGTCTTCTAACCGCGCGTGTCTTTACTCTTCATTTTCATTTTTAACATGCTCTAATTGTTGCTTTCGCATATCTTCTAACCGCCCGTGTCTTTACTCTTCGTTTCATTTTTGAAACCGTTTTGGATTTGATTATTTCAGACAATTTAGCAATGACCTTTGCTTTAACAATATAAAACTGTATATAAAATATAAATTGTTTTAATTTTATTTAAAAATAAGATTTATGTAAAAATGAGCTGTATGTATGTTTGGCGACTGACGTCATTATACGGATTGAGCATTATGAATGAATGACTGCATTTAAAGCCATTTTTCAGGCCGTATACATACATAAATAACAACAAACAAACTAAATTATGTAACAATCGACTTTCGAATAACAAGACCCTTCCGGACAGAATTTGCCACTGCTACTATAATTATTTTCGACGTCGACTTCAAAGTTCCAAGAAGGGGCTCACGACCATCCATCCCAAGAAAGCTCCCTCTTAGCTCATTTACCCTGACACCTGAAAAGAAAATGGTCTAGCCCATCAAGATCACCGCAAATTGGACAAGTATACCGCATTTCCGGGTGACACCTATTTTTCCAAATACTGTGAAGAGGGAGACAGTTTGCTCGCACCTGCATCCAAGGTGCTGTGCTATGATGTCATGTATGTATTTTGTATGTTTGTATATGACGTCATTATAAATATATAAGGCTTTGTATATGACGCCATTATAAGCATATAAGGGGGCGATTCAAAGAGAATATTTTGTATAAATCCTACAATGGCAGAAGAAACAGCCAAGGAATCAAATCGTGCGAGAAATTTTAGTATAAATCCTACAATGGCAGAAGAAACAGCCGAGGAAGCGGCTCAAAGAGATAATGCCAAAAGGCTTGCAGCTAAAAGAGAAAGTAAGAAAAGAAAGCGTCCCGAGGAACCACAAGAACAACGTGAAAACAGGCTTGCAGTTCAAAGAGAAATTACCGAAAAAAATCATGCCGAGGAATCACAAGAACAAAATGAAAACAGGCTTGTGGCTTAAAGAGATAATGCCAAAAGAAAGCATGCCGAGGAATCAGGTACAGCCCAGTCGAGGATTATAGCTTGAGTAGATGTGTTGCACCTCAGGAAAAGTTAAACTTCCTCAACTGGCTGCACCACCAGAGCCATTGAAGACTTTGCTTACTGGAACTACGTCAGAATCTAAGCGTTTTTTTTTTATTAAACATCAGAAAATATAACTTATGTTTCCAAATGACGTCGTTTGGTGCCCAAATCGAAAATCAAGATCAATACACCAGGACACAGGGAATATATATGACGACCAGGACACTCAAAGAGAAATTACAGACCGGGACACAAATGACGACCGGGACACAGGGAATTTTGACTACGCAAGTTTGACGTAGTTAAAAACATATTTATATCTATCTATATTCTCAGTTGGGACACAGGGACACAAATACAGTGGCGCGTAACGACTTACGCGTGGGGGGGGGGGCTTGGGGGGCCGCGAAGCGCCCCCACCAACTAGGTCTTGGTGTTGTGCGAAGCGCAACAGCTAGTACTATATAAATAACTGATGCGTTGAAAACTTAACAATCTTTTTTATGCTATGCATGATATCATATAAGAAAATGTTTATATGATGTCACAAGAAATGCTTGTATGATGTACTAAAAAAGTAGGCTACAGGACGTCATTTGCAAAAAAAAAAAATAACGCTCTCAACGAATTTTCTCAACTTCTGACCAATCTAGATCTTTTTTTATTCGAGAATATCCCAAATGCATGATATCATATAAGATAGTGTTTATATGATGTCATAAGAAATGCTTGTTTGATGTACTAACAAAGTAGGCTACATGACGTCACTTAAAAAAAAACAAGGCTCTCAGCGAATTTTCTCAGACTTTTGACAAATCTATTTTTTTTATGCGAGAATATCCCAAAGTACCAATTTTGTCGAAAAAATATGGAGCCATTTTGGAGAAAAATACATATATGAATAAATACATATATATACATATATTTCCTATATCCCATTGTCTGAATTTGTTAGCACTTTTAAAAAATGCGTCCTATTCTAATTAAACGGTCTTTGTGCTTCAGGAAAGGTTCTTTAAAAAGATTGGTTACACAGTCGAACTTTAGCGTAAAGAGCATGATATTGAGGAGGAGGGCAACCCCTTTATACACGGAATAATTTATTTTCACTTTGGGTTTTAATATCGCTCTTTACTTTCAGTTGGAAAACTTGTTTCTTTTATTTAATTTCTGGTTTTTGTTCAAATAATGTCGGTAATTCTGGTTCACTCTCCATGAAAAATTCCCTCCCCTCACAGAAAGCTCCTCCATGGAATGTTCCTCGCACGTAAAATACAACCCTGCCCGTATCCATCCTCACTGAAAATATCCCCATAAAATTGCTTGCAGGCGATTTAGTCTGAAAAATTTTCATTAGCATACTTTAATTTGAAACAGACTGTAATTTCTAATTGTTTTTTTTTTCGATTTATCAGGATATCCCCCATCTGTGAAAAGTTTTCCAGAAATCCAAACCCACTGAAAATTTCCCCCGGAACATCTACACATGCAAAATTGAGTTGGCAAAGGGAAAGTAAGGCAAGTAAACAGGATTCTGCATAGGAATTCTGTCAACCCCCTTCTCCCCGTGTAAAGTTTCCTCTAGAAAGTTCACCTCCGGAAAATCCTTCCCATGGAAACCCACACCAAGCACAAAATTCCCCCGAAAAATGTCTGTATACTTCCCCATAACAAGTACTATATGGAAACAACAGGCTAATTTCATAAACTACAGTCCTTTCCCCGCAGACTGTGGGGGTCATGTTACTTACTTATTTACTTAAAGCTCTTGTTCGGCAGCCACGCCAGCGTAGAGGGAACCAGACGTCAGTGCCGTTAGTCGTCTCCAGAGTGGGCTGTTTTGGGAGAGGGTAGGAGCTTCCCTGGGGTCAATGCCCCACGCCGTGAGTCGACCGCGGATGATATCCGCCCATCTAATACGTGGTCTATCTTTGGGGCGTTCTCAGCCGTTTGCAGTTGGATCTAAGTCGAATATAAGTCGGGTAAGTGTTTCAGTGGGTATGCGAGGTAAATGACCGTACCAAAGCAGCGACTAGGGCTCAAGCTGTTCGGACAAAGGGGTGGTAATTTAAAGGACCGGAGGATATCCTGAAAGGATCATTGCCCTGTCGAGCCACCTGACGTGCACAATTTTGCGGAGGTGTTTTGTCTGGATAGCATCTACCTTTATCATTTGCGATTGAGTCAAAGGCCAAGTCTCTGACATGTGCAACACCCACTTGCTACTGAGGCTGAGTCTGAGGCTGAGACGGCTGATCAGAAATTTGTGGAATATTGGTCTTAGCAGGCGGCTGAAAACGGCGTTCGCCTTTGTCACCCTTGCAGATATCTCTGCATCTAGATTTCCGTTTGAGCAGACAATTGAACCAAGGCAGGTCAACTGCTTGACTATCTCAACATCTTGGCCAAATACTTCTATAATTGTCAAGGGCTGCATGGTGTCTTGTCCACAGGCAATATTTTGATCTAGGTCCAGTTTACATTTAAACCACATTTTTCTGCAGCAGATGCTAGCATCTCCGGGGCAGTCTTGATGTCAGTGAGATTTTCGCATACCAATGCAACATCATCAGCGAAGTCAACATTTGACGAAATTCTTCTAGCAAAATCGACGCCAAACGGACGCGCCAGCAGTGTTTTGTTGAGAACATGGTCCATGACACAGTTTAAGAGTTCGGGAGCAGCAGCGCAGCCTTGCCGAACACCGTTTCTAATTTGAAAATTTGATGAGAGCTGGCGATTTACAAAGACAGCACTTTCGGTCTTATTGTGAAGTTCTTTTAACAGGTTGACAATTTTCTTCGGTACACCAGCAGATTGAAGGATCAGTCACAGTGACTGTCTGACAACAGTGTCGAAAGCAGATCAAAAATCGACAAAGGCAATCTATGCCTTCCTTTTAAATTCTAGAGTTTTCTCTATCAGCTATCTAATTGTATGAAGTTGCTCCGTAGTGGAGATACCCGACATGAAGCCAACTTGCTGTTGACGGCGAAGGGGATGGAGGTACTTAGTTGCCCGCTTGAGGAGAAGCATGGCGTAGAGTTTGCTGGGTACTGAGAGCAGACCACGAGAGTTAGTACATACTGCTTTACTTCCTCCCCTCTTGTAGACTGGCAGAAGTAAGCCTGTCTTCCAGTCTGATGGTATCATTTCAGAACGTCACAAAGTATTAAACAGCACTCGTAGCCAGAGGATCACGGTAGGATCGCCATTTTTAAGGAGTTCTGATGTCAGGCCACATACTCCCGACGCTTTGTTGTTCTTCCTCTGATTTCTTCTGCAGTGTATTCAGTGCCATCGGGGGCAGGTGTAGCATTGTCAGCAGCAGCAGTAATCTGGTCGTCAATTTGGTCGGCTGGGTCTGAGTTTAGTAGCTTCTCGAAGTGGTGTTCCCACTTGTGGAGGCACTGTGATTGGTCGTAAATATTCTCGCCATTCGCATTGCGGAGATAGGATTTAGTTTGAGTGTATTGACCTGAGAGCTCACGGAGGATCTTATATGTGGCTCCAATGTCTTTTTTTGGCGGCCTCTTAGAGCTTGCGTGCTTTTTAGTCAATAAAGGTCTTATGGTCTTCGCATAGCATGATGTTACGCTCTTTATTTAATTGCCTATACGCTGTCATATCCTCGCGAAGGCGGGCTTCCCCTCTAATATCAATAATGGCGACGGACACGTTGCTGATCCAGTCTTTTTTCTTATGCTGCTTCATTTCAGTAACGTTGCAGCTGCAAGATCATTCTCTGTGAAGACCTTTCATACACCTTCACTATCATCACAATACGTAAGGACCTCGAATCTATTGAATATTTCAACCTGATGCTGCTTAGCCAAAGCGGGGTTTTTTCTGGATATGATAACTATCAATTTCCCGAGGTGTCTGGCTGGTTTTTGTACATTTTAGGCGAAGCCTGATTTTAGCTTTAACAAGACAATAGTGTTCCCAAGTTCGGCGCATCAGTAGGTGAGGCAATTATGTACAGATAACAGTCATCGCCGGCGTATGACGATGTAGTCAAGCATCTTCTTCGTGGATTCATCATTGCTATACCAGGTGTACATGGCTAAGTTGAGTCTCTGAAACCTTGTGTTTGCAACGGTAAGACTGTGGGCGAGACAGCAGTTCAGCATTCTCACTCTGTTGTCGCTTAGGCTATCTACTGTTACAGGTCCAACAGCGAAATCCCACATGCCAGACTCATTTGAAATGCTATTATTCATATCTCCTAGAAGGATGAGGTAGTCATGGGGAGGTACTGAAGAGAGCTCAAAACTTAAAAGGGTATAAAAGTCAGACTTATCTTCTTCCTCGGTTTCATTTGTGAGGGCGTAACAGGTGATGATGTTTATTCTTCCATGTTTACTATCGAACCTTGCTCTCAGGAGCCTGGGTTTTACTGGTGCAAATGACAAGAGGGACTTGCGAGCGGCGCAACACCTCCTCATTTCTGGTGACCGCCAGACCAGTGTACGCACTTCACCAATGTACTCCTCACAATCAGCAGATGGATGTGTTTCAGTGATTCCAGCTATTGTAACTTTATATTTCTGTAGTTCTTTGGCTAATAGAAGCTTTGAACCGGGTTGATTTAGTGTCAGAACATTCCAGGTGGCCACATTTATGTCACCTTGGTCAACCATACTCAGAGGGAATCGTCTATGGGTGGTCGAAGTTCGAAAAGGGGGTTTGAGATGATAGCATTCAGATTCGTAGCATTTGTAGGAATAGAAGTTTCAGGAGAAGGGCTACGAACCCAACCGTCTCTAGGTGCATTTGGTTCAAACGCAACCTCTCCCGGTCTTATAGGACCATTAGTTCAATATGAATCACCCCTGGGGAAAAACAATTAAACACGCATACATGATTTTTATTTATATATGAGCTAAAAAAAATTGCAAAATTTCACATTTTGTATATAGGAGCTTCAAACTTCCACAATAGGGTTTTCTGATATGCTGAATCTGATGGTGTGATTTTAATTAAGGTTCCTTGAATTTAAGTGGGTCCCCCCTTTTTTATAAAATAGGCAAATTTTCTCCGGCTTGTAGCTTTTGATGAGTAACATTAATCTTGATGAATCTTATATATTTGGAATCAGGATAATAAGCTGGTCCCTTTGATGTATCTATTCATATCAAGGTTTCGTTTTCTAGAGTTTACTAATAGTTGGTTATCACGAAATATTTGATAACCTAATAAGTACAAATATATTTGCTGATATAACACATCCCACATCACTATAGAAAAAATAATGAAAAAGTGGTTGATTAGGATAATTTGTAGCTTATAATCAGAACAAAGTATAAAAGCCCCATCTAGTGGTTCGTTGCTCCCTGCAACAACATCACCTTAGAAAAAAATAGAAAACCATGTTTGTAAGCTCCAATATTTACTGAGGCAAAAGGAATAAAAACCTACAGCTGAAGATGGGCATTACTTGTATGCCCCACAAGAAACACGCAGATATACTTAAGCAGTTCCATTACTAAAGATATAAATGTACCAGGCAACTGGAAATGTGAAGCTGGCAGAAATAGGGAAGGTGTTGCAGACAAAGATTGTCATCGTGGTTCTATGGCTCGCCCCAAAACTTCAACAGTTAGAATGGATGATGGGGTGAGTCTAGGACTGGTGACTGAAATAACCGTTACACTGTGAGAATCTTTTTTATAGCTTAAGAGTGTATTTTTGGCAAACATCGTTTCATATAGAAAAATATCTGGAGCGTGGAAGAGACGTGTACTATGAATGTCCAAAGACCTGAGAGGATAGACCTACAGAAATAAATAGGAAGTCATACCTACCGATTCAGACCTGTTGATCTTTTGCTCATTTGTCTACTGATTTGCGAGGCATCTTACTCAGGGGACTTCACCTATAATCCTTATGTCCAGTTCAGGGAATTATTCCGGCTGACTGCTTCGTCCTTTCTCATTTACAATCACATTACAAAAATCCTTAAATCAGTAAATTCTATTTCTGAAACTAGAAAATGCAATTAGCTATTACAAAGTTGAGTTGCTTGACTTGGCAGAAACCAACGGCGTTTTCCTAACCGTGCACCCCTCTTCGCACCACTCACAAACTAGTCTACAGGACAGTCATGGGATCATTGAAAAACTCCTGCTACAAGGAAGCAGCAAGTTTCCTAAGCGTCTGTAAGTGTAACATATATGTTTAGCATCCTCAAACCGCTGGAGAAAGCATGAACAATGGCTCCCAGTCCTGAAGACATTATAAGTAGCTTCAAAGTAAGGATAATCTGCCCAACAAAGAGATGTATCTTATAGGATGATGAGTTTTTCTCATTGTCTGTATCAGACAAGCCGAAGTTACAAATAGCAAAGAGCCCAAAAGATAACGTTCTACAAGAAATACAAAAATTAAAACGTCTCCTTTTACAGTGACGCTAACGGTGCAGCAATACAGGATACCCTAAATATGGGAAGCAAAAATTGATGTATAGTCCACTCACAGCAATCATAGATTCTCTCCCCCTCGGTAAGGCTTCCCTACGAAAAACCAACAAGGCAAAGAAATAAAAGTGCGAATTAAGAGGTGTTCATCAACATCCTATAAAAGATTATAAGAGGGCCAAACACGAACTGGCTCTACTAAAAAGGACCTGAATTTTTAATAAAAAGATACCGGTGAAACAATGACTCCAGCGTAGACTATCCTATATAGAGCAACAATTCAGATTCCAACATGCATGTTGAAGATTAAGCAGCCTCAGCCATTCAAGAGAATGCATCGATTGTAGATTAAATAGTGACCAAGCTGAAGAGCAAGAAATGAAATTCAATTCACCATACTGCCGTTACTAAATACACATCAATCAATACATTAGAGATTCGGATTATTAAGTGCATTAAAACTAGAAACTTTGCTACAAACTGACGACATGGCCGGTGTCTTACAGAAATAAGTTGAGCTGAAACTGTCACCCTCAGCCGAACATCTGCATGAACGGAAAAGTTGATTTGTGATGCCTCTTTTCCCACTTTTTGATCTGAAATAAATTTGCTTTTACTTTCCTTTTAATGTTAAAAAATCTTATTTTGTAGCTTTTTATACTAGTGTAGCTTTATTATTTTTGTAGACAAAATCTAACTTTTGCTCTTTTCTTGAGAATTTTTCACAAGGATAAACGAATTTTAAAGCTAAAGAATTGGAAGTGTCCCAAAAGATCTTTTTACCGAGTCCTACCAAATGGCAGTGACACCAAGTCGTAGAACGTTTTGGGGCGAGGGGCAGCACATATCTTTCAAAATATAGGGAGGGAGTAATTCTGTTTTTTGCTTCGTTTTTCCAAGTCAAAGTAGCAAAAAAGGATATTTTTCAATGAAAATTCAGAAAAGGTATTTCTTTTAAGTCTAGGGAGAAGTAAATCTAAGGATTGGGATGGACACTTGTCCAAAGGATTAAATTTACTTTGTATGCTTAGCAACTTTTTTATCATTTTCTTGGAAGCCTTGGAAGATAATCAAGTCAAATCTTGACGATCGTTGACCAGTTTTGCTATATTTGCAGCAGGCCCTTTAGTTTTACCAGTGTAATTTGGAAAAACTGGCTTTCATTTCAGCGAAATTGGTACTTGAGGGTTTTTTGAAGCCAAGAATTTCAAATTTGAAGCTTAAAATGCAATTTGATCCAATGCAACAAAACAAATTGTCCCCCATACCTGTTTACCAACATCTTCCACTGCTGCAATTTGCATCAAGGAATTTTGGAGCTCATTGGTTTAAATTCGATCATAATATTGGAAATAGGGAAACCAAAAAGCGAAACGAAGCCAATTGTCTTAGCTTTCTGTAACAGTTGGTTAAAGCAAAATAATGATCATGGTACACCCTAATTTGGAATTATTAGACAGCGACGTATGTCCCAGTGTGAATTTTTCCCACCTAATAACATAGAACAGAAAACTGTAGAGTTACGAGAAAAATCGTAAATTCTAATACCTAGTGGCCTCTTTCAGTTACAAAACGTATCAGAGGGAGCCCAACTGCCTTTTTTGTGCTTCAGGCATCCCAGTAGCTCCAAACACCAAATATTAAAATTACAATGTAATCTGGTTTAATCAAATTTGTCTAAAAACCTAAAACCCCCCAAAAAACCTCCGAGGACAAAATAATACATGCACTCCTACGCACAGGGGAACCAAATTATATTAATCCATCTTTTATTTCTGCAAGAGCAATTAAACACAAAAACATATAAAGACACAAAGTAAATGCAAAACAAAAACTTCAACGTAAAGCAATCCACAAGTACGGTACCAAGTAGGGAAGCATGAAGAAATTATGAGTACTGAAAAATCACCAAACTCAGGCTCCATGATTCAAAGATAGCAGGAAACCTAGGTAGAGTGACTGACATCAGTAAAAGCTCAACAGCTATTAGCAAATTGTTTTGTATTGTTGCAACAAATCTGAGGCCACATAAAACAGTCTCCTGTAACTTGATTTTAGAAAACCTTTATATACTGCATTTTTCATTTGAAGATTTAGCACAAAGACATAGGCCAAAAACTACTACAGCAATAAGTTTGAAACAAACATTTTTTTAACAGCAAAATCTACATTGCAAAAGTTCCAAATAGGTATATCTGAATACAAGCTCTGTATTTCTTCTATTTTCAATCAAATTCTTTAGTGTTCCAGAGTGATTTAATGGTCTTTTAGCTTTAGGATGCCAGCAAGGGTTCTCTGTGACCAAACAGTGCTAGGTATATCCCCTCCAAAATTTTTTTTTGAAAAGTAACAAAATCCGTTAAGAAAAAAAGCAAAGGGTATCATTTCGAAATAAAAGAACTATTTCCACATATTATAGGGAATGGCTTTCAAAAATGGCTAGGGGGCTAGGAGGTCATACGTTTGTAAAATCATTCATACCCACGGATTATGGGTCTATATACGTTTTCTAGGATGAGGGGGAGGGGAGAAGGGGGTTGTGGGAGTAAGAGGTCCAGAAGGCTAAATGAGTGACAACAGTACTCATGTAGCCCTATAAGCGTTTCAGGATTTCCAGGAACTTCCAGAAGTCTTAATGGTGGCAGCTAATGGAGCCTTGCATCCAAGAGTACCTGCTCTCCATAGAATTATTAGTTTAAGGGAGGCTTTGGTCACATTGATTGCAGGTATTCCATAGACCAGAAGAAAATGGGGGGAAGGCTGAACCTTGAAGTCATCTGTCAACTCGGTAAAATCACTGCCAAGCTCTTCCTCATTATTTTCGAAAGCTGAAATAGAATTACTAATAGGAAATGGTATCACCCAAACCCACAGAGAAAACTCAGGGGCACTTCTGTATCAATCTTGGAATCCAAGTGCCTGAACTTTTCTACAGACGCTCTGAGACAGGCGGAAAAAACAACCTTTATCTCTGCAGTAGGAAACGTCAACTTTAAGGCATTAACTGACAAACTTCAAAATCTACCATCACTGACCAGGAGGAAAGGGTGGATTCTATGGCTCTGATAATAGGCCCCAGATACTGGTGCATGTGGCTTGACCCTTCAATTCCTTCTTAGACGACCTACATAGATGTCCTCGAAGTAGTTCACTAACTCGGTAAAATCACTGCCAAGATCCCCTGGGATATCTTCAAAAGCTGACACAACGTAACCAATAGGAAGAATGGGCAGGGATGGTATCATTGAAATCTGCATAAAAAAAACTCAGGTTCACTTCTGCATCTCTTTTGGAGCTCAAGCAAATGAACTTTTCTACAGACGCTAAGACAAAGGCAGAAAAAACTCAAGATCTAAACATAGTAAGCCTGGCGAGAGCTAGGTCTGTCAAGCCTCTTGCAACAGTCAAAATAATGTGAGAATAAGTGTCTGATATTTCTCTTGTTTGCCTTGTAATTCCTTGGCAGACAATAAGGACCTCTTCAGCCTTTGGATTAGGGAGATTGGCATGGTTCACATAATATCAGTTCATCCCTCGTGCTCTATAATGCAACCACTAAGCATATGTGTGCATCAGAAGGTATTCCCATCTGATGTATCAATATGGCATTTTAAAAAAATTAAATTTCAATATAACAGAGTCAAAATCCAAGTCAGAATCAAGAAAATTTAGGATCAACAGAACTCCTTTTCCAAATAAGCAAATTAAATTTCCCCTGTTCAGCTCCTAGTTCCCAAAAACATGAGAAGAAGAATTAAAAGAAACAAAAAATAAAACAAATCTTATAATATATCCTACGTTATATATTCTAAATGTATTTTAGAATATAGATACAACACTCCTGAATCCTTTTTTTTCTTTGTTCTTTTTATTCATCTTAATCTTTTTGGGTGCTCAATTTTACATGTGGGGAGAATTTCGAGGGGGTGTAGGGGGATTTTTCTGAGGGGATTTACTGAATGGAGAATTTCCCTGGGAAGAGGTCATGGTATTTTCCAAGAGTAATTTTCTTGGCTGGAATACACTAGACCACAAAACTCAAAGACCTTCCTTTAAGACAACAACAGTCCAACATAACGCCTGTAAAGTGCTAAATAATCAAGTCACCTATATAGGAATTTTCTAGGGCGACAGCTTGTATGTTAGACATTATCAGGAAACATAAAAGAGAGTTGAATTCATTTTGAGATTTAGTAACATTTGTGCAAGTTTGTCATTCCAAAGTATTAAATAGATAGATATCTACCATGTTTTACAAAATAAAAAAAAACGTAATTATGTTTTACAAAAAAAAAACTTAAAGAACCATATACAAGACAAAAGTCCTGTGGATGGCAGTGTTCTTCCAATCACCTTCTGACTTAAATTGTAAAAGATTGAAAACAAAAAATAAAGTGTCATTTCTTCACAAAAAAGGTTGCTAATATTTAAAAATAAAACCTACGACAAAATAAACATCATCACAAAAAAAAAGTAAAAAAAAAATACTCAAACAAAATTTGTTTTCCTTTATACAAGAGTTTTTTCCCTCTTTCTGACTCTTTGTAAAAACAAACACTGCAACATCACTTTTAATAGATACTCATTTATACACTGAATGTTGAGAGGAGAACGACCCAAGGTTTCACTATAAACATTTGCTTCAGTTTTATTCTTATGTTGTAACATCAGTGCTGGAAGTTTGTTAATAATGTGAGTTATTCTTTTTTTCTTCTTCTTCATGTGTTTAGTTGTTGTTTTTTTGTGTGTTATTTAAAAAATTATTTTTTTGTTCTTTTTATTTTTTTCTCCCAGATGTGGGGCCAAAATATTTGGAATATTTTTTAATAAAAGTGTTGTTGTTTTTATTTTGTGTTCACTGCTTTGTTGAAATTAAAACTCATTTTTCTTGTTTAATTTTTGTATTCGTTAAAACTTGCCAGGGATGCCAATTGGATCAGAAAAATTGACACCTAGAGTCTGAAAGTTACCTTCCTCTTTATATTAAAAAAAATAGAAAAATTACCAAAAAGTTTGTTTGTGCAAATCAGAATATGGGGGTATATCTCTTCAGAAGTGGGAGGGGGGGCAATGAATTTTTTTTTATGTCTAAAATTCTCTTCACCAAGCAAAACATGGTCTCCTACTGCTGCATGTTAAAACTGATAACAATAGATAAAGAGTATGGGTTGGTACTGCTTATATGTGACCATAAAATTTCTAAATTGTGATACAAACATACATATATACATTCCATACAGCATGATGATGAAGAGATAAATGCCACACAAATAGAGTTGGCACTATGCAAATTGTGATCAGTAATGGAAATAATCCTCAGAACGTTTATGTCACATCTTTTTTTGGAGCTAGTTAAAAGATATGTTTAGAAGAGCAAAAGTAGCAAGAGGTCAGCATGATATTGTACATATTCTGATATACATTTATAGATTAGTATTTAAATCCAAAAACGCAAAAAAAGGATATTATCTCTACTTATTTGGCATTTCAATAACAAATAAGAGAATTTGGACCTATATTGGAGTAGTAATATAAATACCAGAAGTAAAAGTTAAAACAATTAAATGATTCCTGGAGGCACCCCCCCCCCCCTCCTACTAACTTCTATGACTAAACTGCAGCTGATTTGACCTATCTAGCTAAAGTACAAATCTTGTTATAAAAAGCACTAAATCTTATTTCCTTTTTTGGTGATCTCTTTTTCATATTTTTCTATGAAAAAAATTCTTGTTCTGAATAATTTGATGTTTTTCAATGAGTCCATTTATGTCCTATTTGCAGATGTAGAGAGGTGTTTTATCATCTATTTTCAAGGTTTTTAAAAAAAGATAGTCTTATTTGAACTGACATATTATAGGAGGTAAAAGACTCAACTAACAGAGGAAAAGACTTGACCTGAGCAAACATGGAGACACAGGAAGCATAGTATATATTTGCAATTTTTTCCTTTAACTAGGCTCACCTTTTCACTTGAAAAGTTTCAAAGGTGGCATTTTGCATTTTTTTTTTATTATTATTATTATTATCATTATTATTAAAAACAAGGATGGATTAATTAGGAAAAAATATGTGCTCAAAGTTAAGAACAAAGTTGAAACTTAAGACAAGCAACAATTTGAAAACTACTTAAGAATGGCTAGGACCAATGCTAGCAAGCCATGATATTAAAACAGGTTAGAAGATTAGAACTATCAAAAGGCTATTCTCAGAAATGTTAAACTGGAAAAAAATTTGACTGAAATTAAAGGACCCAATTAATATTTAAACATATCTTAGATTTCAACCAATATAGCCACTTGGTAATTTACTAACTTGTTTTATTTGTATGCTGAAAAACCCATTGCTAGTTTGGACCCAGCAAAAAGGACCCAATTAATATTTAAACATATCTTAGATTTCAACCAATATAGCCACTTGGTAATTTACTAACTTGTTTTATTTGTATGCTGAAAAACCCATTGCTAGTTTGGACCCAGCAAATAGGCTACACAGCTTTCATGTATCAATATACTGGGTTATTCATTCCAGTTTGGAAATTTGGTAAATATTTTACAAAGCAGGAAAAGAGCAAACAGGTTTTGATGGTGTAAGTTATCTAAAATGACCTGATGAATAGACATGGGGAAAACCTCTACATTGTAAATGCTAGTTAGTAACTAATGACTGTGAATCAGAATTTATAGGTAAAAACAGAGGTATGAGATACCAAAATTTGATTTATTTTCTTAGTTTGTCATTGCAGGTATAATTAAATGCCAGATTTACCACTAGTCTTTAAATTACGGTTTTAGATGACTGTTGAGCCTTCTTGATAATTAAAATGCTTTATTATAACTTGTGTAAGATGAAGAGGACCAGTAGGAAACCCAAATATAGTAGGCTATTCTAGGTGCTATTAGAGTAGCAATGCCATTTTACCCTGTATCCTAGGCATACAGGGTATACTAACCTAGACAAATGGTATTTCTTAATTTAGATAGAGGGGTGCATAGAAAATCATAGATATCAGAACAGCAGAATTTTTTTAGAGATATAAAAAGATTGAATAATAAAAGAGAAAATTGGAGAAATATCAGATCCCAATTTTAATCTAGATTGTGCGTGGAATTTACTAAAATCCAGCATAATTTAAGGATAGAATTCGCATTCAGCTCCAGCTAGGCTGAGTACATAAAGGTATTGAACAACGCTTGATTTCATACAGTTGATCATTAAACGCCTTTACAGTAGTTAGTAACCCTTAAACAACGTTTTTGCATTTAAAATTTTGCCAAAATTGAAACCTAACACTGCCAACAGCATCGACTTCAAATTTCGAATATCCATCTGAAAAGCCGAGTCTTCTTTAATGTCTTTTCTAACGAGGTCAACAATGTTTATAGCCTTTTCTTGGCAGCTCCTTTCTACAATCATGCTTTTTAATACTCTTGCCAATCAAACCACCTCTTAGAATTAGGATATCCCCCAACGGAAAACTCCCGACCCTCTAATTTAATAGCTAATACGTGATTATGCATTCTTCTTTTTTAAGCCAATTATGAACCAGGGGCAAATCCAGAATTTTCTTTAAGGGGACCATAATAAGGCTGGCTTAATAGCCTTGCGAACAAAAAAATACTTGCAATTTAAATGGAACCTAGACAACTATATGTCGTAGGTAAGTAGTGGAAACGGTCGTAAGTTTAATCCAAAATCTGGTGAGGATTAAAGTTTTAATAAATCTATCGAAATTAAAATGGTAAAAAAATATTCATAAAAAAATGTAAGTTATACAAACCACCCCGCTATAAAGAAGATAAAAAGCTGTTCACCATCTATAAAAAAATATGATATTTAATATATTCTGCATAATTTATTCTTTTCACTTCTATCCACAATAGTGAAGGAGATAAGCTTTTTATTGTAAAGAAGAAAAAAAAAATAGTCTTGAACCATCTTTTGGAGTCACGCACTCTTTGTGACAATTTATATAGGTCAAACCATTTTGGTTCATATTATGAACCAACTCACTTAAACGGAACATGTTTATAATAACCATTTAATTTGTGGACTATGTATGACCTTAGGAACTGATATGTCACCGCACAGCTTTGCTGTGTGTGAAAAAGGTAAGCTTGTTAAAAAATTTTATTAAATGCCAAATTAAAATAATTTTTATTCTCCTTTCAAATGGAAGACTTGGATGTGGCGCAATATTTTTTAATAATTAAAAGAGGTACTAGAACTTTTAAATTTTGTCTGAATGAGTCTTCCCTCAATTTTTTTATTACTATTGGCTGCATTTCATTCCCTTCAGAAAACAAAATGAACAAATAAATAAATGTGAGTTCATGAGCAATCTTTTCAGAAAAATTAAAAATTCAAATTGAAAGCCAATTTCAAACTTGTAAAATTTCATGCACAAAAGGGTCAATTGGCATTTTTAACGTCCCCTGTCTGACTCTCTACCACCTTTTTGTAGAATCTTGGGCATTCGCATCTTCTTTTAAGTGGGCTATTACAAAGATTTTCAATGTGTATAACAGAAGTCACAAAAAAAGAACCCGTGCTCAATTGAACGCTAGAACTTACATGAATATTTAATAAAGGAAGTTTTTTGATTTTTTATGTGAGTTTTGTTGGATTTGTAGGAGAATAAAACATAAATGGACAATTTTATACTATAGAGAACTTTCAAATGATGGCTGAGCACGGCATTTTTATATGCTCTAGACATAGAAAAATTTCTTCCACTCAAAATTATTTTTCTTCCTTCCAGAAAGGTTTCTTCAATCCAGTTTTTTCGTCTTTTGGCTTCATCTTGAACCGTCCTGACTAAGTGGTAGGCGCGCTGGCTTAAGAATTCTTTTCCAGGGTGCAAAGGTTCGATACCAGACATAGCCAGCCATTTGGTTCGGGAGGGGGTCAGTGGCGTGACTCCGTAAGCTTAGCCAGAGTCAACCCTACTCTAAATGGGTACCTGGAGGAATCTGGTGAAGGTAAGTAGGAAGGGTGAGCAAAAGCCCAGGATGGTTAGCCCCAAGCCCCCATTGCACTTTCTGGCTGAAGGGCCACGAAACGGAGATCAGCACCGCCGGTTTGGACCTTAAGGATCTAGTGCCATCTTATTCACTTGTTTACTTCATCTTGATTTGACCATTCAGTATTATGATATAAGCAGACAAAGATAATCAGCTGAAGCTGTGTTTGGAATCATTGGGAGAGGCTATGCTTAATTTAGCCTTCTAGATGGTGTAATGGTGCTTAACAGTCCTGTAAAATTGTGTTTCCGCTTCTCGCTTCACATGTACTGGTAGATTTAAAAGCAAAGGCTCATCTAAGTAGTGTTCTAATGAGCGAGGGACTCCAATTGCTGAACGTCCTTCTTAAATCTTTTAATTTACTTGATGACTTAAGATTTAAAGATTAAGTAGAAGAACTTTGGAGAGCAAATGTCTTCAATGATAATAAAACGCAGTCATTTTATTTCGCTAAAGGAATCTATGGTTTGGAGCATTGCTCCAGGGTGTGTAAAATGACTCCTTACATTTTTTCCCACGTAAACTCCTATTTTTTAAGAATCTAAGAGTTATGGGCCTTTCATTTGTTACGTATGAGTTTGCAGAACTTAGATAGGTGGATTAACCTCTGATCAATACGCCGAAAACTATGCACCAATCACTAGAAAATGTGACAAACCTATTGTGAGCGAAGCTAATAGGCTTTCTTTGCCAATGTGAAGCCACTATTACTGTTTTAGTTGTTTCTTACTCGCAGGGTAAGACTACCAAACTCGTGTATACAGGCTTGGAAAGAACATATATTTGTATTTGATTTATTGGTTGTTTTTAATATACTAATGACATAATATTCTGTATTTTTAAGTTATGGCGGCTTAAGTTACTATGGCAAAATGAAAGTTACTTTTCCGTGAAAAATAACTTAATTTTGAACTTAAATAACTTAAATTTGAGAAAGTACTATGGAGAATAAAACTCCCATGAGAGCCCTATCTCAGTATACAATTGGAGTTGTTAGTCCCTTGTATCCACCTATATCCATTGAGAGTTCTATAGTTACAAGTCCCACGCATCTGGTCTGTCGACTATCTGGCCTTATCAGAGAATCCGGTGAAAATGGATTTGCTTGCCAAGAATGAAAACTAGTCCTAGGTATTACTATTACTTGAAGTGAGTTTGAATTGAGAAGAATTCCAATAAAAGAAATTTTGAAAGAAATATACAAGGAGTTCATTATCAATGTATTTATTTGAACATATGCTTAGTGGGTGGGGACTGTTTTTCGTACAATTTTGTTTTATACCGAGCACGCTGGTTCTTTTGATTGGTCAAAAGGCACCTGTTTCGGTCCCAAAAATTGTAATTAATAAAGCCGACCAGGTTCTTTTCTGCAATGTATTGGTCCCGTGCATATTGGTTATCCATTACCGGATTTGCGTATGAGTTCGGGTCTCCCACACTCCTCTCAAGGGCCACCTCCAGGGGCCTCAATGCTCCCGCATGACTTTACCCATCCCCGAACTTTTTTGGGGGGGAGAGGACATAAAATTTTCTTTGGGACTTAGATTTCAACTAATTTTCATTTACTTAGAATTCAACTAACTTTTTATTTTTAACTTAAAAATGTTTCTACTTTTTTTTCCATGTCTTAAAATGACCTATAATCTTTGGTGAACATGGTTTCTGGATATTATTTTATGTGGCTGTCCCCGTGGTACTCTGTGCTTGGTCATCGGCAATAGTTGATTTATTGTATATGTTCAATCAAAATTAATTGTGCACTGGAAGGATAAACACATACGTCTTATTTTAAAAAGTAAAGATGATGCCAGTATTGAAAAAGTATACCTTATGACTACAGATATACAAAGACTACAAGATGATTTAAGTACTACTCTGAAATATAGTAAAGACAATGATTTGAATCAGTATGTGAACATAGTGATGTCAAAATATACCATTGTTGTATTCTTGAAAATAAAAAATGTTTCAAATAAGAAGAAAAAAGTTGATGATATGGATGAGTACTTTTCGACTTTGTAGAGCGGACAGACAGACAAAATGAAATACATAGACACAAAAACAAACTCACTGACACACAGAAATGGAGGCAGAAAAGAACAAAAAAAATGAAAGGGGATTTGAAGTAGATTTGATAGGTTATTAGCAAAGGATTTTTTTAGCTGTAAATTTTTTGAAGGAAACCATAGGATAGCAGGTTGTTAAAATAAGAAAAATTGCAGACTTAAATCAAGTATATGTCATGCGATTTGCTCGTTTTAAGGAAATGTTTGATGTTACATATTAGAAACAAGCTTGAATCAAGGAATTTACCCTGAACACCTTCCTTGATTTTGAAAAGTGAAGAGATTTTTAATAGGTTCATATTTAGAAATGGACACGGTATGCTGGTACTGAAGTTTACATAAACAATTTGAAATGATTGCTACCTAAATTTGACAGGTTATTATCCATTATATCTGTCAAGTGAATATTTTTAGAAGGGGACCGATAGGAAAACAGGTTGTTAAATTGGTAAAAATTCTAGACTTAAGTCCTAGATTTATTTTGCAAATGGCCTGTTTTAAGAATTTGTATGATGCTATATGTTTGAAAAGAGCTTGGATCAAAAAATTTATCCTGAGAAGCCTGACTCGACTTTGAAATTTGAAGAGGTTATTAACAGGCTCATACCAAATTTGGACAGTGTATGCTGGCTATGAGGTTTGAATAGACAATTTGAATTGATTCATACACAAATTTGACAAGTTATTAGCAAACGGCTTTTTCCAGTGAATATTTTTGAAAGAAGGACAATAGGAAAATAGATTCTTAAATCTGTAAACATTTAACACTTAAATCATGGATTTATCGCGCAACTGGCCTGTTTTAGGGAATTGTTTGATACTATATGCTAGAAAGAAGCTTGAATCAAGGAATGTAACCTGAAAAACCTTCCTTGACTTTGAAATTTGAAAGAAGTTGAAAGGATTATTAGATTCGGACATGGTATACTGGTAATGAAAAGAGGCTCGGGACGCCCCTGACTATGATTATTGGGTTTCATGAGGTAAACTGACAAAGATGACGAAAACACAGACACGGAAAGAAGTGAGCGCTACCACTTATTGAATATCAAAAGATTAAGTTGGTCGGAAAAAGTTCTTGATCCTACAAATTTTTAGTGTCGCTGTTTAGGTCACGTTTTCCTCGAACTAACGCGTTCATTATGTAGGACGTGTCCTTGGAGTTCTAAAGGACCGACAAATTCAACTGCTTATTCGGATTTGAATGGTACGCTATTCAGGAGGTTTTGAACAGATCCAAAACTAGTTTCTAATAAGAGATATTGGAGTCATTCTGTGGCACTCCACCGGAGAAAATAAGTGGCGCGCCATGATACACTGCTGTTTTCGCTAAAAATTAGCTACTCGCCATCGAAAAGAAAAACCGGCCGGGCATCGGGTCTTCTGTGCGCAGAGTAAAAAAGAGCTTTAGACCGAAGATAGAAACACTGCTCTTATTTTATAGAAAGAAAAGAAGATAAAAACCTACTGGAAATTACTGTAGGGTATAATTACTGTGCATACATTTGGTCTTCCATATATATTGTTGGTAGGTGTATCTTATATGTTTTAAGTTGATATTTGGTAATTACAGCCATAAGCTTCTTATGTTTTTGGAGGCAAGTCCTTACTTCTGGCTAATGAGTTTCTTTTGCTCTTGCAAAAGCCTAGGCTAGTCAAGGCTGCTAAATCCAAGGACAAAGAACCCATAAGCGATATTAGTCTTTTGAGAGTGAAAAATTTCGTGATAACAAATTGTAAATAAGGAGGAACTTGGCACAATAGTAACCAAAATTTGTGCAAGTAAAATTTTGGTAGCAATAGATTCACCTAAAGAATTAGCTTTTATTCTGATTCCTAACATAGACCTATAAAATTCATTAAGTTTAATGCTACCCATCATAAGTCAATAGTCCAAGAAAATATGAGTCATTTTCAAAAGAGGGGGAAACACTTTCTTTTAATTATTTGTTTGCTATTTTTTTTTGCCAGGCGTGATTGTATCAAACAAATCAGATTGAATATTTCACAGTTCATATTATTGACTTAAAAAATAAAGTGAACATACTACCAGATGCCTTTTTTATTCTCCTTATAGCTTAAATATAATAGCCTAATTGCTTTTCTTGCAAATTCAGTTTTAAACCTTTTTTGGGTAAAATTCTAGTTAATTGACTTCTTGCTATCTCAGAAAGGGTTTAGGTTATAAAAATGAAATTTTCAGGGATAGGTCTACAGGCTAAAGTATGTCCTGGGAAGGTATTTTGAAGTACCCACCTCCACTCCTTCCCCCTCCAGAGGGCCCTGAATTTGTCTACATGACAGATCTATACCTATTGAAATTTTGACAAAACAACATTTTACCTTAATTTTCAGTTACTAGGCTAGTTGCTTTTTCTCTGCATTTAGTTCTGAAAAATGCTATTCCTGTTATTTGAGTAGAATTTTGAGCCATATCAATGTATTTTTTCAAAATTTATGAAATGTATTTGCATAGCTTTAAAACCTTATAAGATGGAATTAAGCAAAATTATGAAGCTGAAAACAATTTTGTTGTACTTCAATGAAACAGAAGATCTATTTTGCAAGGTTTCACTTTAATAACACACATATTTTTAAAGGTCATCAAAGGTCAGGGCCCTCTAGAGGGAAAAGGAGTGGAGTTAGTTGCTTCAAAATACCTTCCTGGGACATACTTTTGTCTGTAGATTAATCCCTGAAAGTTTCATTTTCCTAACCTAAACCCTTTCTGAGATAGCAAGAAGTCAATTAACTAGAATTTTACCTTTTTTTTTGGATCCTTGAAGATGGTAGTAATTTCTTTCTATGATTTTTGTACAAAAAGGATTAAAACATTGGTTTCAAATATACTATTTCATTGTTAAATCCATTTTTTAAAGTTAAATAATCTGCAAGCATTGATTTGTCACAACTAAGTTGGATAAAAAAATTCAAAATAATTTCTCCATATGCCATGCTTTGTCTGTCAGCTTTGATATTTTTCAACTTGTAGATGAAATGGCAATTTTTAATCAGCTTAACAGAATAAGAAGAAAAATTGGCAGATTTGATTTGATTTTTTTAGTTCTATTCAGCTTAATTTTGATAAATCAGCATTTATGAATTAGCCCATACAACTTTTACAAAATGGATTTATAATGAAATAGTAAGTTTGAAAAAAATGTTATAGAATGAAATATAGCCTAAATCAAATAAAAAGAAGTTGTTGTTTTCAAGGGTTCAAAAATAGCTTAAAATTGAACTTGCAAGAAAAAACAATTATTGTATTTGTACAGAGTATAAAAATGGCATAAAGTGATATGTTCACTTTATTTATAATTCAGTACTATTAACTATAAAATATTTACCCAAATAGCCTTATAAGATTAGGAGAGGGCTCAATGAAAATTAAAAGTTTTAGTGTTTTTTTAAGTGACCAAAAAAATTGAAGTGGAGAAGAGGCTTATTTGCATGCAAGTTGTATGAAATACAATTATTTTGCATATTATGAAGTAAGAATTGCTTTCCTAAAATGTTTCCTTCTATAGAGGTCCCTCTTTAAGCTTACACTAGGATTTTTTATTTAGGGAATTTCTGGTGGCAAACTTTCCAGGGGAAGTTTAACACTGGCCAGAATTTCCACATGAAATTATTTTTATTTGCCATATTTTCTCTTTGCCAACTCAATTTTAGATGTAGAGATGCTCCTAGAGAATTTTCAACAGGGTTGGAATTGTTTGGTGAATTTTTTTGTGGAGAGAGGATTTTCCATGAGAGAAATTCTACATGGGGAATTTTCTGCAGGAAAAACTACATTGGGGAGGAGGTTTCTAGGAAACCTTTCCTTGGGCAATTTGTACCATAATTGGGAAAAAACAGAAACCAAATAAGAAACAAATCTTTTTTCAAAATGAAAGTAGGCTAGGGAGAATTTTCCTGGTAGAATTGTCCACAGAAGGGAAAACAGATTACTTAAAAACAAACAGAAACTATACTGTAAATTAGAGGGCTGTCCCCTCCTCAGTAGCTTGCTCTTTACACTAAAGTTTGAATATTGTTGAACTTTGGAATTTTCCAAGGAGGAATTTCTAATGGGGAGAATTGTATATGGAGGGGGAGGCAGATTCCCCAATTAGAGGACTGTCCCCTCCTCAGCAGCTTGCTCTTTACACTAAAGTTTGAATATTGTTGAACTTTGGAATTTTCCAAGGAGGAATTTCTAATGGGGAGAATTTTATATGGAGGGGGAGGCAGATTCCCCAACATTACTTGAAAACAAACAGAAATTATTCTTTATATTAGGGGGCTGCATCTTGGTGTGCAGTTGGACAATGACCTTAAATGGAAGTCTCACATTTTTCACTTATTTAAATATAGTAGTTTTCTCCTTAAATCTTTCTCCCTTCTCAAATGGTTCTCCATATCAATCCAGAACCTTAAAATAATTTATTGTTCTTATATAAGACCCTGTCTTGAATATGCTTGTCCTGTCTGGCACCATGGGTTGACCAATGCCCAATGTTCTAAAATTGAAAGCATTCAAAAAAGAGCAATAAAAATTATACTGGGGACATCCTATACTACTTACAATGAAGGTTTGGCTAGACTTGAACTTACTACATTGGAATCACAATGTCACATCCTTACCACAAACTTTGGTCACAAGTGCCTTAGTTCTGACTATCATAAGCATCTTCTTCCCCTCTTCAAAGCAAATCCCCCAATCCTTCCTAATACAAGACTTGTGCTTGTAGAGCTCCAAATACCCAATTTGAGTTGTGTCCCCAAATGTTGACCATGAGGTACAAAAACTCTTTTGTTCCATATTTTGTTTTGCATTTTAGTAATTGACTAAACTTTTTAATTATGTTTATCCCTTAATATATGTTTTATCATTTTAACTGTTCTGATGTGATTATGCTAGCTTGTATGCTATTTCAGTCAATAAATCATATTCTATTCTGATAGAAGAAGCATCTGAGTAAAATGCAAGTAGTATTATTAGATTCCTTATTCTATGCTCATTTTAAATATCATGTTTGTTTTTATAGCATGCATCCCCTCCTAATTGTTGCATATATGGATTAACAATATATTTGGTAAAATTCTAGTTTAAGGGCTTCTTGCTATCTTGGAAAGTAGTTGAGTCAAGTGAATAAAACTTTCCAGAATATATTCAGGGCAAAAACTTATGCTTAGAAAGTATTACCTATCTACTTTACCTACAATTTTGTTATTTTTAAAGCTTAGAAGATTGCATATGCATGACAGGTATATACCTATCTTAATTCTGATAATTTAATGCTTTACTTTAAGTCTTCAGTTACTTTCATTGGCTTTTATTTTTTGAAATACAATTGTTATCCAAGGAAAATTTTAAGCTGTATCAAGTTTTTTTTCCTGAATTCAATAAGAAGATTTACAGATCTTTAAAACCATATGATTGAGATTAAGCAGCATTACAAGGTTCACTTTTCTTGTGCCTCATTTGAGAAGATTAGTTTTGAAAGGTTTCACTTTTATATCACAAAGATTGCTAAAAGTGAGTGCCCTCTGGTGATTGAAGGAGTGGAAGTGCTTCAAATGTCTTCACAGGAGATCATCAAGGCTCTATGTACATTCCTGAGAATTTCATTCATTTGAATCAACTACTTTCTGAAATAGCAAGAAGTCCCCAAACTAGAAATATACCATTTATTTTGTTGTTGGTTTAAACAGTTTATAGTAACAAGCTTTAAGTACAGACCACCTCAGCCAAATAGCAAGCAAAAGTTTAAAAAAAGGAATTTTAATAACTACTAGCACATCAAAAGACTAAGCTTCTTATGTTGATTCCAAATATGTAAAATTCATTAAGGTTAATCTTATCCATCAAAAGCTACAAGTCTGAGAAAATTTGCTTGATTTTCAAAATAGGAGCAAAAAGTCACCCTAGTCACATCTCAGTGGAAATGATCCTACTGTAGAGGTTTCAAGGTCATATCCTCAAAAATTTGGAAACTTATATTTTTTGCCTGAAGAAAGATCAAAGATGCATGTTTATTTATTGTTTGTTGTTTCCCCAGCTGGAATAATATCAAACCAATGTTCCTAGAAGCAGTGTCATATATAGAGTTTCTGTTTTTTTTTTGGGGGGGGGGGCAGGTTAAAAGCTATCAGATGCACATAAACTTATCAGCAAATAAGTATAATACTGTCATAGTCCCCTTTTGAGCTTATTTAATACTATGCAATTAAAAAAAGATAAGATAATGAGTTCAATTAGCCAAATTGAAGAGATTTAGTCTTGCTAATACTTTTATCAGATACAAAACAACATAATCGCTATAAATACTTCTTATATTTTATTCTGTCTTGATTTATATATTCTGATTCTTTATTCTTTGTTTCTTCTTATTTTATTTCTTATTTTATATTCTTTATTTTATTTCTTTATTCTTGATTTCTTTTATTCTTTATTCTGTCTCCTAAAGCCCCTGCATTATCAATAACTGTCTGATCATCCAAGTTGTCAAAGGCTTTGCTAATATCAGCAAAAACAGCCTTAATATGGGAACTATTTAACTCAAGATGTTTGTAAACAGTGTCGAGTATATAAATTAAGCAATGTGTAGTGCTACGATTCAGCCTAAGGCCAAACTGATTTGGGTTGATTTTATCTTGAATATCATCAAAGAGGAAATTGTAAATAAAGCTTTCAAAAATTTTGGAGAAAATAGACGTCTTTGATATTTGTCTTAAGTCCGAGGGAACTTTTGGGGTCTTATTTTTTGGTTTGGTGATGTAATAGCTCATTTAAAACACACTGGAAAAATACCCCCTACAAAACATTGATTAAAAATTGCAGTTAGAGGTACACTTAAATACTGGGCACATTTCACAATCAGTGACAATCACAGGAATGTCACTCACTGCACTGTTGGCTGGCATATTTTGGAGTGGTGGGTGACTTTTACAAATTGAAGCAAAAAATCATTTATGATATCCACACTCACTGGGTCTTCATTACTATCCAGTAAGAAAAACTGAAGAGATCTTTCCCATGAGATCTTGGATACTTTTGGGGAAAATATTAGCACTAGAATACAGTAACTTATTGAGGATATGAGCACCTTGCTCCTTTCTTGCTTTACAGATTTCCCTAACAACAATGTTTCAAAGTTTTTAAGATTCTTGGAGAAAATCTTGGAGAAAATTTAAGATGTTCATTTATTAGGTGCAAATTTTTTTTGTATGTCCATGGTTTACAATTGGATTTGCTGGTTAACTTTTTTCACTGGAAAGGTGTCACAGAATAACTTGAAAAGTTTTACTGAAAACTTAGAAACCATTTCATCACCATTGGTAAGACATAGGATAGTGGCCCAAGATTTGGAGCTAAGGTTTTCTTTGAAATGGGCAATTTTCTCGTCAGTAATGGGTCTATATGAATAACTGATCAGTGGTTTTGGGGGAAGCATAAGGGTACTTTCAGCCAATTCTGTCATTATAAAGTTGCAGATATGCCGTCAGCTCCTTCTTAAATCCACTACAAGCAGGGTAATAAATAATACAAAAAACCATGCAAGATCCTTCTTTTGGGAGGTTTTGGATCTGGAGCAGCACTATAGAACTTCGGTTTTGAAGTTGTTCTCTATTTTAGAAAATTAAAGAATCTGATTTGGGAGGGTACACTGACAAAAAAAGTCACTCCTCCACCATGAGATAGAGGAATACCATCTTTGTCCAATCTGGGCTTAAAATGGGAATCATAATTAGGAATCAAGCAAAATCTTCAGTGGCAGACCATGTTTCAGTTAGGCAAGCAATATCAATCTGGTATTTGTCAAGAATAATTTGTAGTTCATCATTTTGTTTACCAGTGACCTTATATTCACAAGAAGGATTCTAGGAAATGATTAGGAGGAGGAGTGATGTATCATACCGGGGTTTCTGGATTTGCTATTGGATACGTGTTGTAGATTCTTGTGTTCATTTGATGCAAATAACAAGGCTGAAGAGATGGACTGACTTGGCAATTGAAATGGGAGGGAGTGGGAACATAACATGGAGGTCTTCTGAATGGGTTTTGTTTGGTGTCATTGAAAATATGGATTCATGTTGCTTTTTAGGGCTGGTGGGAACAGTGGGCTGGTTTGGCAAACTTCGTTTTTTGGCTGATCTAATACTCGGGAGAGAGTTTGACAGTTGACAATTCTTTTGGTTATTATTAAAAAGTCGTTTGAATGCGCCATAACCATTATTCAAATGAATCAAGTCAAAACCAAAGCAATGACCACTTCCAAACTTGCTACAAACTTTTTGGTGTAATAGTTGGCAGTTAGGGACCTTACATTTACCCTCAATATTAAAAGGTTTGCAACATGCAGATATTTACATTTTTTCCCTTTTTTGCAAATAGTATTCCACGCATATTTGCAAATACCTTTATCTGTAGTCAATTCATGACTACTTATCTTAATAGTCTTCACCTTTAGTTTGCATTCATTAGTATTTGATTTTGTGTTATCCAAGTCTGATGAACTCTTAATCATGTTATCACCATGTTATTGATAGTGATTTGTGATAGTTTTAGGCTTGAAAGATTATTTGACTTTATTTCTTCTCATTTTTGGCTTAATGGAGCTCTACTTTTCTTTAAAAAATTTGTTTCATTGAAAAAGTTCTAAATTAATTTCTTTTCGTTTTTTATTGATCTAGTCTTTTTCTTAGAAATTTTTTTTTTATGTTTTTTCAGTTTTTATGGCACTTGGTATTAACCAAGTGACCCATAGCAATCGCAAATTCTGTCTGTCTGTCAGTCTGTCTGTCTGTTTGTTGGTCCCGGTTTTACTACTTTAGGCACTTCCAGGTAAGCTAGGACGATGAAATTTGGCAGGCGTATGCGTGACTGGACCAGATTATATTAGAAATAGTCTTTTTCCCGATTTGACCATCTGGGGGAGAGGGAGTGGGGACTTACGAATGGTTGATCAGATCTTAATGAAATTTGATATCTGGAAGGATATTGTGTCTCAGAGCTGTTATTTTAAATACTGACCGGATCTGGTGACATTGGGGGGGGGGGAGTTGGGAGGGGGAAACCTAAAATCTTGGAAAACACTTAGAGTGGAGGGATTGGGATGAAACTTGGTAGGGAAAAATAAGCAAAAGTCCTAGATACATTATTGACATAACCGGAACGGATCCGCTCTCTTTGGGGTAGTTGGGGGGGGGGGGGGGGTTAATTCTGAAAAATTAGAAAAAATGAGGTATTTTTAACTTACGAATGGGTGATCGGATCTCAATGAAATTTGATGTTTAGAAGGAAATCGTGTCTCAAACCTCTTATTTTAAATCCTGACTGGATCTGGTGACGTTGGGGGACGTTTGGGGGGGGACCTAAAATCATGGAAGGGATCGGGATGAAACTTGGTAAATTCGATGAATTTTACATATGTACAATTCACCAAATTTAATGACACTCATCAAAAGTTACAAGCCTGAGAACATTTGCAAAATTTTTGAAAATGGGAAACACCCCAAAAACATCAAATAATCTTAATGAAAATTACACCATCAGATTTAGCATACCAGAGAATCGGTTTTCAAGCTCCAATGTAGGAAAATGTGGAATTTTGCATTTTTTGCCAGAAGAAAGATCACGGATGCATGCTTATTAATTTTTTTTTTCAGGGGTGGTCGTATTGAACCAGTGATCGTAGAGGATCGGGAGAGAGCTTATTTGATTGGAAATCAAAAGTTCTAGTGCCCTCTTTAAGTGACCAAAAATACTGGAGGGCAGCTAGCCTCCCTCCCATGCTCATTTCCCCCCAAAGTCACCCAATCAAGATTTTGAGATAGCTATTTTTTTCAGCATAGTCAAAAAGTCTAATAACTATGTCTTTGAAGATGACAAGTATATAGGAGTTTTCAGGGAGATATTTCTGTTGGTGGGAGAAGGTTATGTGAGGGGATCTTTCCACCTTTTTTGACATCACTCCCAGAATATGCATTCTGGTTTCCAAGAATTTCTTTGCATGTTTTTGAGAATTCT
Organism: Artemia franciscana; assembly: GCF_032884065.1. Taxonomy (NCBI): domain Eukaryota; kingdom Metazoa; phylum Arthropoda; class Branchiopoda; order Anostraca; family Artemiidae; genus Artemia; species Artemia franciscana. The sequence continues at coordinate 48,806,672 of NC_088869.1, forward strand.
TGAAATTCTCCGAAACATGCCAAGAAATTCTCGGTGTCCGCAAAAAATTCCAAGTAAAAAAAAAAAATAATAAAAGTCCTAAAAAAATCAGATTTTTCACAAAATCAATGGAAAATTGCTTAGAAGCTAAAAATGTTGTTGACTCAGTTGTTATCTCAAAAGAGCAGACGTGAGGACTGTCACAGGATGTTTTGTATTGTTTCAATGATAACATGAATGATTACGCAATATCAGATAATGTATCATTCAATAAATTATTGGTGTCCCAAAATAAAGACCAGATGTGAGGGCTGTCACAGGATGTATTGTATTGTTTTACTGACAACATTACTGATCGCAATACCAGATAACACACCATTCTGAAATTCTCGGAAACATGCCATGAAATTCTTGGAAACCTGGATGCAAGGTGTTAGCAAGTCCAATAGTACATTGGAGTATGGGCTGCAACAGTGTCTGTGTCGCAAAAGACCAGATGTGAGGCTGCCACATCATGTAGGGGGAGACCAGCCCACATTCGCCACTTTTTTCGTTCTTTATTTATTGTAACCACAGTTTTCGACTGAAAATAATTCTGAAAATCCTGGAATATATGCTTATCTATGGGGTATCTAGGAAAAAAATCCCCAGCAGTCAATCTTTTTCGATGCAACGAAAAAAAGAGCCACAGTGAGATTCTCCAAAGATGGCTAACCTGGGCCAACCTGGTTCACGTTCGCCACACATTTGCCCACGTTTGCCACCACCTTGCATCGTGGTTATTAAAGCATCTATTGCTCTAAATGTAGCGCTAGAATAGGTGTTTATGTATAGTTATTTCAGATATTTTTCAGAAACTTCAGCCATTCAGCAAGTCTTGAAGTTCCACTTGATATTGAGGGTTTTCCTAATCTGGTTACAACCTTGGACTTCAAGACGCACGATTCCTCTTCAGTCAGCACGAACCTGCTCATTTCTACACACTTCAAGAATTTAACACCAAGTTCATCTGGAAATTCCTTTAAAACTTTCGCAGCATAGAAATGCTTGCCACTCTTTTTACCTGCAAGACCAACTAAGATAAAGTCGCCCAATTCTATTGGCCTGCTTCCCAAATCCTCTTCATCTTCTCCTAGATTCAGACTGTTGTCACTATCATCATCAAACTCCATCTCAACATGACCGGATTCACTCTCACCCTCAAGAAATAGTTGCTTGCTTGCTTCTTGTAATTTGGCTTTCTTTGCATTCTCCTTTCCCTGGCCCTTTTTCTGTTCTTTCTTCTTCTTCCTGTCGCCTTTCAATTCCTCTTCCTGACGGATTCTTTCCTTCACTGGGGTGTCAGTCAAGATTTCGGTAGATTTTTTTTTCACTGCACGTCTGATGTGTTTTCTCAGAGAACCTTTTGGGAATGGAGAGATGTCAACTAGTTCAGAGAAACTTTTGTCAGCCAATAGGTCTACATCTGAAGGAAGCCCAATACAGATTGGGTAGCGTTGTCACAGTCAGTAGACTGGCTAGCCGCATCATCTTTACAGGAACCAGAAACTGGTGATGGAGGTATTAAGACATCCTGGTCCAAAGGATATGGTCGATCAGAGACATATGAGCTGAGATACTCATGATCTTTGAAAACATTGGGGTCGAAAGGGAAAATCCCAGTGCTACGAAAACCGCTTATTATGTTTTCTGGAGTCAGTGCTTTGGGATACGCCTTTCCGCAAAGCTTGGATACATTTGTACATGGAAATAGTGTTGCATTTGTGCTGTGTCATAAAAGTTGCAGATTCCCTGTTGTAGACAACCCTGTCAAGTGGTTGCAACTTATGCGTTGTGTGTGTAGGCACTGTCAGCATGACAACTCCATTCTCTTTCGCTAACTCAAGCAATTCACTACTGTAACGACTAATGTGATTGTCAAGAATTAGAAGCACAGGATTAGCTCTGCTTGGTCTTGCCTGACTGATAAAATGGTTCATCCAAACAAGAAAGAGTTCATTGCACATCCAGCCCAATGTCGTTTCTGAGCCGTGAGCAATGGTACCTGGTGGCGTTCCTTTCAGCAGAATTTCAGGGCATTTCTTGCAAGGGAAAATGAGCATTGGAGGGAGGCTATTACCCATGGCACTGACACTAACACACATAGTAACATTCTGTCCTCTTTCTGAAGAAGTAACCTTGCCAACCTGTCTCTGTCCTTTTGCTGCAACAATTTTTCCCGGCTTGTGGACAGTTGATACTTCAGTTTCATCAACATTCCAAATATTTTGGGCAGTAAATCTGTGGCGCCCGTACACTTCACCAAGTTTCTCTAAAAATTTCACAACTGTCACACGATTGAAAGCAGTTGCACGGCCAAGACTTGTTGCTTCAGGCGATCTGACAGCTAGGTGCGGGTGTCATGCCATAAAACCCCGAATCCCTGGCGGCATTTTGATTTTTGTTGCAAGACCATGACTCTGGAATAGCAGTTTCTTTCGCGAGAGCGTATCTGTAGGCAAGTTGCCGCACTTCAAGCGGCGTTAAGTCATAATGCATCTGACAAACAAGTTTCAAGTACCTGGCAAGGGCATTTTCCTGTTCTTCTGTGAAAATTTTTCTTTTGGCGTAAACTGGGGAAAAAATGAGAGAGGTAGAAGCTCAATTTCCATGTTCTGTTTCTTAGCTTTTGTGACATATCCCCTTAGAGTTCTCCATGGTATTCCATACTTTTTCGCAGATGTAAGCGTTTTTTTTTTTTTTTTACTAACACTTCAATGACAGCTGCTTGAACCAGTTCAGGATCCACAGCACCCTTTTTCCTTTCTTTATCTGGCTTAGTTTTTTGCACCATTTTACCTGAAAAAAGTAAGCTGAATGATTAAATTTTTCTTTTTTCCCAACAAATTACCGGTATTTCATTTTGGAGTGAACCTGATATATATATATGTTTGTGTGTGTAAAATTTTCAGACTTTCAGCAGCATTATTTTTATAAGCCATCATCTAACTGCCCTTTCCCTTGACATTGTGATGATTTTCTCCTAATGTGATATATAAACAGTTTAATCTAGGTTGAATTTCAGCTTTATATCCCATAGAGGAAGCAAGACAAAGAAGCAATGAATCTCTGGTTTGAAACAAAATCGGTAAATAATTGAGAATAAACGCTATTTTCTTTTGTCTTCTTGCTCACAGAAAAGTGAGGAATCGCGTTTTTACATATCTAAGGAATCTCCTTGGTGCATTAATCACGTCTGGTTTTACAAACATATAAGTTTGAGCAGAATACTGGTGGTTAGTGTTTCTCTAATCATCAGTGCAGCACTAGTTACAGCTTAGTAAAGAGTGAAACACGACTTATTTTCAACGTAATCTTAAAATGTATGCTGTAAGAACCGTATTGTGAGAAATATTTCCGAATGAATGCTGATACAAAATAATAGCTGTTATTTGAGTTTAAAGAACAATAAATTGTCGTTATTGAGACACATTTTTGAGAATTTCAAAAGAAGCCAGGAACACCTCAAAAAGTGTGTCAAATCGAAATAAAAACACCATTGAAATCGAAATTCTTGAAAATCCTCGATTGAGGACTTAAAGTCGCACACATTGAACCAAAAGGAAAAGCACAACTTGGAACAATCAGTTTTTTTTCATGGTTGGTGCTTCCGTCACAACCACCATAGCAGCCAAAAACTTAAAACATGTTTGGGAAAACAGCTGCCAAGGGAGGAGGAATTGTCGTCTGAAGCTGATTCAGGAATATCAACTATTGTATTTTTTCTCGGGGTTGATCATACCGACTGTTGGTCACAAAGTATAAGAAGAAGAAAGGTCACATTTGAACGCAAATCACAACATTTACTTCCCGGTTAGGTAAAAAAAGAAGATAGACTTAGTCGGTTTATTGCGAGAATTCGACCGTCCAGATTCGCCAGGCCCTGGTTCGCCATTCCTAGGAGTGGCGAACCAGGGCTGGTTTTTGATGGCGAACGTGGGCTTGTTCCCTCTTTTGAGGAGAAAAAGTGCTGATCAGTGATTACCATAGATGGCATCAAATATGCACCCACATTGTTGCTAAGTTGCAGATGATCACGTTGAGTTAATGAGTCCTCTCATACCTTCATGTTAAGGATTCACTTTTTCCATTTTCCATCAGGACAAAATCTAGTTTTAAAGCACCAAAAAACAACTTACCGCATAGAATTTACAAAACGTGTTTTAACATGCTTCTTAATCTACTTAAACTTTCGTTACTAGATGGCAGTTCAAACGCTAGATTATGGGATTTTCTCCGTGGATGGATTGCAAGTAAAACGCAAATGGTGAACCTGGGCTGTGGCGAAGCTAGGCTGGTCTCCCCCTATTGTTTTTTCTTTCAGTGACAGCATGAATAATTATGCAATGTCAGATAACACATCATTCTTGAATTTCTCGGATACATACCAAGAAATTATCAGTGTCCCAAAATTTCTAAGTAAAAAAATTAAAAATAATTCTAAGTCCCAAAAAACCCCATAAATTTCATAAAATCAATAGAAAACTGCTTAGAAGCTAAAAATGTTGTTTACTCATTTGTTATCTCAAATGACCAGATCTGAGGGCTGTCAAAGGATGTATTGTATTGTTTCACTGACAATATGAATGATTAGCCCAAAAGACCCATAAATTTCATAAAAACCCATGGAAAACTCCTTAGAATCTACAAAATGTTGTTGACTCAGTTTATTATAATTTCAGTTTTATATAATTAATAAATTTGATTTGATATTTGTTTGTCTGGACCTCAGGACTTAATCAGCAAGTTGGACGCCTATTTGGACTGGTATATAGAGCAGCTATTGTTGGCATAAACTATCCAAGGTTTATTCCATCCTTCAAAATAAGGGTCTTGAGAGATGTTTTCACCTCATAGCATACCTACACTCTTTCCCTTCCTGTATGGTTTAAGAGATTTTGTTGCAGCAAAAATTCAAATCCGGTTCAAAATTTCCTCGCTAAAAACTACAGTCTTAGAGAAGCAGACTAAGCTCACTTGAAAACAACAAATTACTTTCAAAATTGAGATGAGTCAAGACAAAAATAGACCAAAGTCAAGCCTTTTAAGGTTGTAGGGTAATAGCGTAATCTTTAAAGCCTTGTAAGTAAGGAAAGAGGTAAGAGCTTAAAATACACTTTGTTTTCATAATTTGGACTGTGATTTCAGTCCTGGAAGTCTCATTTGCCCACCTCAAATAATTCTCAAAGATGGCAAGAAGCCCTCAAACTAGAGATTTGCAAGACAATGTTAGACAGCTTTATTCTATTCAGGAAATTTGCTGAGTTAGGCGAGTGAAACGCGAAGAAATATATCTCTAGCCCAATTTACAGCACAAGAATGTAATTTTGGCTTTGCATTTGCTTCTCATGGAGTGTGGGATTAAACCTATTGAATTTAAATATTCACCAACCTTTGTAATACAAAACAATGAGGGATGGCGTATGATTTTTAGAACTTGATTTACTAAAGGGATAGCCAAAAATCCTGTCACAGAATGGGAGTGATTTGATGAGAAATGCAAATAACGGTTGTTATGTGGGGGTTGTCTAAAGTTTGTAGTTTGTAAAGTTTATAAAAGTATTCCGAGCATCTATTTTTAAAACGAGTCCTTAAATATTTTTTTTTTCTGCTGCTCCCTTAAAATATTATGGTAAATCTTTTATAAAAAAAAAACGAATAATCTGGGTATTCAAAAGCATGAAGGGCTAAAGCAGAATCAAAATCATCATTTTTACTTGTAAACTTAAAATATCTGTCTCCTGAAAGTTTGTGTTCCTGTAGCATTTCTTACCACTGTTGGTGGATTCTGCCAATGTAAAATTTTCCGCAAGAACACAGGACTATATACACCACTACTAAGAATTTGATCAACTTCATCTTATCCTAATTGAGAAAATGCTCAAACCTTGAGTTCATGATATTTGAGTTTTCCGATATTTTTGTAGCAGACATTAGACGTTATTTTTTTTTTCTCTTGCTAAAAATCTCCCTTGTTCGGTTTTGTTATTTTCTTAGTTGTTCTTTCCTTGTTTCTTCATTCTGTCACAGAACGTGTCTGCGACTCGAGAGCTACTTTGTCAATAAGCCAAAATGTATTGTTTCAGTTCGACCTAGCCCATGTTCGTAATGTTCTTAATGGTCATCTTTGCTGACGACCTGGTCATCTTTGCTGACTCAATGGATGAGTTGCTGGAAGCGCTTCGAATCTTGCGAGAAGAGGCCGCAAATGTGGGGCTGCAGATAAACTGGAATAAAACGGAAATTATGGCCATAGACTCGTCTTTTCCTGCTGTCAATCCTCCAGCCAGCCTGGGCTGAACAATTAGCATAGAAGTTGTCCAAAGGTTCACCTACCTGGGATTCACAATTTCTTCAGATGGCTTGCTTCTCCCTGAGCTGTAAGTAAGGCTATCCAAAACGTCTTCTGTTATGGGCAGGTTGAACTGTCATCTTTGGCAAAAACCGGGTATTAGCTGTTCAACTAAACTGCGAATTTTTAACTCCCTAGTCGATTTTGTGATGCTTTATGGAGCCGAGACTTGGCGAGCATTAGTTGTAACCCTAAAGGCTATTGATGGATTCCAGTCGAAGAGCCTAAGAAGGATAAAAGGTCTACAGTGGTTTGAATTAGTGAGTGACGAGAAGCTACTGCACCTCACCAAGCAGTCCCAGTTTTCTACCTTATCAGCTGAGCTTACCTTACAACGGTTTGGACAACCTGCAGAGATGATCTTCGTCTTTGACCCTATCAAAGGCGGTTGGAAGCGACCTCGCGGCCGACCGAAGAAACGATGGTCCGTCAGCGTACCCGAGTTTCTTGCGATTGCAAATATCAGACCAAGCAAAGCACAAACCCTTGCAATGGACTGACGTGAATGTAGGAGGCAGACATCCCTCTACGCCGAGCGGCGCCCGGCAGGAGACCTAAAAAAGAAGAAAAGAAGAAACTTAACCATAGTTTGTCTTATGCTATGAAGTGAAATTTGCTGTCAATTTTCCGCAAGGCTTTGGATAGCAAAGTATTATTTTCTAATAGAATTTATTTGAACACTTTTCCACACAATGTGCTTTGATAACATTTGTTAGTCAGTGTCTTTTTGCTGGGGGAAAGGAAAATGGAATTTGTTATTAGAGATTGCTGGAGTCATATAATTTAGAAAGAACAAAAAAAAATATTATTTTCCTAATCTTTATCAGGTATTTCATAATTTTGATCTTAACTTCTTGTGTGCAAGACAGATCATTCATACGGAATTTAGTTTTGCATGATGAACATTAACTCTATTCTTCACATAAATACTTCAAAAGTTTTAACCAATCATTTGTAACATCATTTGTAAAAGCTCGTTTTTCATCAAGACATAACATAGGTTCCCATTCTGATCATCTCCATGGCAAAATTTAATTGATTAGGGTACAGATTAGTCCAGTACACCCCTGATTTTGTCCCAAACAAGTAATATTTTCGTTGCTACAATAAAAAAAAATCGGCTTGGGTGAAAGAGATTTAGCTCCAAGAGAAACTGTTGAAAAACTAAAAATTGTCACCAAAAATTAAATGTTCTTCCCTCCTAGGCTGTGGTATCTATTGCTGAAATCTGTCTAAGTGTATATCTATTACTGAAAGTCCGTATAGTATGTAGCTCACATGCCAAAATCACAATCCAAAATCAACTCTTTAAATACAGATTATCATAAATGTAATAGCAAAATTAGAACACAGAAGATGCGCTTCTATTTAAATTTTATTATTTGGTGATTAGTTTAATTAAAGTAATTCCAAAGAAACCAAAAGTCATTATTTTGTGTAAAGCTGTCTGAACATTTTGAAATAGGATTGTGGCCATAATATGGCAAGCCAGTGCTACTCGTGCTGCTGTTAGAATGTTTGGGAATGACTTAAGAACTTTCAAAAATTGATTATCTTCTCTTAATTTCTGCTAAAGTAATTAAACATATCCTTCCATCGATTATCGCCCCAATTTAACATTTGATTAATAGGTCATTTCAACTAGGAGTATTTCCCCAACGTGTTAAATTTGCGCGTGTGATAGCTCTCTTTACAGGAGGTGACCGTGTGAATCCTGGGAACTATAGGCTGATCTCTCTTTTGTCAGTGTTCTCTAAGATATTTGAAAGAGCAATGCTCAAACGTCTGGTGAGATTTCTTCAAGCTCAATTTTTTTTTTCATTAGTATCAGTTTGGGTTCAGCGCAAAGTATTCTACAGAACATGCTTGTAATAGACTTCTTCAGATTATACGACGTTCTTTAGATTCTAATCTTATTCATAGAGCCTTTTTTTTTTATGTAAAGAAAGCTTTTGACAGCCTTACACACAAGATCCTCATTGGCAAACTTTCTCATCTTGGTGTGCGTGGGGAAGCATTGTCTTTGTTCTAGTCATGCCTAACTGATAGATCTATCGCCACGGAAGTTATAGACAATAAAGTTCCCATTGAATACGGAGTACCCCAAGGTTCTATTCTTGGGCCAACCCTCTTCCTCATCTATGTGAACGGTCTACCGACTTTTTAACATCCCAAATAACAATGTTTGCTTTTGATTGTGTCATAAATCTTACTCTCAGACTACGTTGATGCTCACATCTGATAGTCGAGAAGAATTGATAGCATTTGCAGATGACACTACTTTAGGTGCTGCAGCTCCAAATGAATCATCCCTTATTCTAAAGCTTCAAGCAATGACTTAGAAGATACTCTTTTGGTTTGACATAAATCAATTGGTTTTAAATGTAAAAAAGTCGTACCTTCTTATTTTTTCTCATAAAGGTGTGAGCTGCCCCACAATTACTGAGCTTCCTACACCAAGAGGCTCCATAAGTCGTTCCCTGGATCGATATGGGTGATTCCTGGGAGTTCTTCAGGATAAAAATTTGTCGTTTAAGTGGCATGTTCAAATAACAAGAGTGAAAATTTCCCGTGGACTTGGGATCATCCGAAATTTAAAGCGTTTATTTCCTTTCCCTATCCTCCGTCTTTTATACTTCTCTATCATTTATCCTTATATTTGTTACTGTTCGTCTGTGTGGATGTCCACATTTCCCTCGGTACTTGCTCCTATTCACCATCTTCATGAGAAAGCAGCAAGAATTCTCCAGTCGGCTACACACACTCCTCTTGACCTCCTTAAGATTAAAGATATTTATGTTTTGTCTCTATCTTCGTTGACATATCAATACTTCCAGGGAGATCTCCCATGTCGTTTTTCGGGACTGCTCAAACTAGCAGGGGAAGTAAACTTGTAAATAGTTCGAAACTGGGAGGATGTGATGATTTCAGCTACTCCCTCTGTTCGTTCAGATTTCGGTCTGGCCATGACTGTGGGGCATGCTTGGAACTTGGTTCCCGCTGAGATCCGACAGTCACGAACACTTGGCTCCTTTAAGAGACAGAAGAAAAGTTTCATATTAAATGTTTCTTATGGTTTAATTTTTTTTTGGGGGGGGGGTTGTTGTTTTGTTGGCATTGGATCCTCGATGACGCAGATAATTTTAATTTGAATTTTATTGTCGGGTGATGTGAGGGTCGCTGTTTTATGGGGACTGCTGGTGAGTTGATTTCTTTTCCTTATAGATTTATATGTAGATGTTGGTTAGTATGTTTATGTCAAGTTTTGTCATTCTTTATATATTGTATGCCGTTTCCCAAATAACGGGCCATTGAGCCCTTTGGGATATTGTTTTTGTTATTTTATGAAAAATAAATAGAACTTGAGAATTTATATTTTCAAGTCAGTTAAATGAATAATTCAACTAATAGTTGGTTCAGAGGCCACCTGAAATATACAAAAGAACTCTGGAATACACCATGCCCATTCTGACTGGAAAGGTATAAAATACAAAGACTTGCCTGCTCTTGTAGAATAAACTATGTCATTATAGCTTTCAAGCTCTTGAAGTCCAAGTGCCATGTCAGATCTTTTACCTTTGTCCGCACATAAAAAGCAAGATAAAGCATGTTGTTACGATTTTTTTCTAATTTCCCTCTATCTCCCTTAAAATCCTGAAGGAGGGCAACTGATCTCCCCTCTTTGCATGTATGAATAAAATACATCCCAAGTAATAAGGGCTTATAAAGTTGACTTTATCTTTCCTGACAACAAAGGATTTTAGGCATTTAAAACGAAATAGGGCTCCAAAACCCTCTAATACGAAAAAAAAGTGAGCATTGCCTACAATGCACTAATGTAAATTCTATAGAGGGTGCTATACCTTCCCCCCTCTCCCCAACACACATGT